>NC_081174.1:19878856-20478856 GCF_012432095.1 Onychostoma macrolepis
TCAAAATGGCCGCCAGACAGTGTGAACACATGGAGACTCGTATCTCAGCGTGCAATGATCTGATTGACTTGAAATTACAGGAGGTATATAGTAACAAACATATCAACTGGTTAAGACATCAAGTAGGATAATAAATGATTTTTTCTTTTTATAATCTGATCTCAAAAATGGAAGTGAGCTTAATAGGTACGTTTACCCTAACTGTTTCTTAAGCACCAAATCAGCATAATAGAATGATTTCTGAAGGAAAATGTGACCCTGAAGACTGAAGTATTAGCTGCTGAAAATTCAGCTTTGCCATCACAGTAATACATTATTACAAATATATATTAAAATAGAAAACAGTTATTTTAAATTATAATAATATATCACAATATTACTGGATTTCTGATCAAATACATTTTTAATGCAAAATATTTTGTTCAAAAACATTATGAATGTCTGATGTCCTACAGTACTGCTACTCAAACTCCAGGGGTCACAGACATAGACATTGTCATTCACAGTAATATAAATTGTGTTGTTAAGGAACAATGACTATTATCAGCAAAGAAAAGAGAAAGCACACCACAAACTGTCACAAAAGAGTGAGCTTCCCTTACCTGTCAATCATCATGTCAGGTCCACATGTCCATGTGCAAGACAGAAGAGTGACAGAAGAAAGAAAAAGAGAGACAGAGAGACATTAGAACAGATGTTCTTACAATGAAACACCGTTAGAAATCACATCACGTCAAAAGATAAAATAAAATTGCAGCAGTATACATGAAAATAGTATGCCAGTCTCGCTCTAAACAATGCCAAGTGCTGTCTACTGCATTAGCTGCCAGTGAGCAAGAGAACTAGCAAATCTGTTCTGTACAATTCACAACTAATGTTCCCACAAGAGCTTTCGGTTTCTGCCTATGTCTTGAGATGTTCTTCACATAAACATTTGGTTCTGCACAGAGACAACAAGCTCATCTTAAAACGAGAGCTCATGATGAGAGAAGTGGTAATGTGTTACTGGTAGATAAATGATTCTTTTGAATCAGATCATCCAGTTAACAAAAACCAGTCTGAATGATTTACGAAACATATTAATCCAGTTATCAACACAGCAGACAACAAAAATGTGAGTTTGTAATTTGGTGTCTTTATTGATAATGACAACATTATCACTATCAGATATTGAATAGTATTACAACAAAGACAGGTGAAGATGGTGATGCAGAGTCCTACATCACTGTGCTATTACATAATTCAAAACATGTTCTAATGCACACACACACACACACACCAATACACACAATTCTGAAGCTGACAGTTTTTATAATTAGAGCCTAAATACAGCAACGGAAGTGCTAAAACATCACATTAGGAAAGTGTTTGCTTTCACACTCTAACATTTGGTGCACCAAGATGCCAGATCAGCAAGCATCAGCATCTAACAAGCATCGGTTACAGAGCAGCACTGCGTACAAAACCAAATCAGAACCTAACATCTTGGAGTTTAAAGGTTTTATAGGCCTTACTGACAGACAGATCAACCAACCAACTGACAGAGTGACAGAGAAAGAGAAATAGATAGTCAGTGGCCTAGTTTAAATTTCTACGAAGTTAAATTTGAGAAGAAAGTAAAATATCTGTTCTGTTGTCTCTGCATTAGAATGGGATCCTTACAGTGGAAATTATGACTGGAATGTCACTCATGAATAATCATTCCATATACAGGCCAAGGAGGATGGAACTAGGGTGAGAATCACCAGAGGCCCCACGATACGATATTATCACGATACTTGTGTCACGATTTTAAATGTATTGCGATATTCTGCGATATATTGCAATTTATTACCTTTTTCCAACTTCAAATTATGTCCCTAAAGGAAAACTTTGGCAACATCTGTTTTAACTAAAAAGAAACATTTGTCCCATATGTCCAGGAGTGCACATACGTTTTGTAGCCTGGTTCTCATAAGAGTACCTGAGATTTGGTTAGGTCCTCACACTACACATAGTGTGACCCATTAAATATAACTCTACAAAAGTAAATTAATAGTGATAATATCATTTTTTAAATAAAATAATAAACAAAATAATAAAGTGTGGTAATACTTATGTTTTAAAATAAAAGGGAGTATTAAATGAAAATAAAATTTTATTTTATAGTAAACTTAAAAATAAAATGATGATATTTACATTGTGCTTTGAAAATGGCAGCAAATAGTCTAGAATTATGCTTTCAGTTCAAATATAAATCTTATACAGATCTTATAATTGATTTTATAATTCTTCTAAATAGTATAATAAAAGATTGATAATTGGCATCCGTGTATCGATACAGTATTGCCGCGGAAAATATCGCATTACTACGCTGTATCGATTTTTACCCCCAGCCCTAACTGGAACCTAAAAGCAATCTCCAGAAAAAAAAAATTCTGAAACAAGATCTCCTCTCCTAACAATACCAACCAATTCTTTTCAATGTGCAGTCTTTAGCATAGATAACTAGTCTATAACCAGCAGTTAAATTGGGTTGTTGGTGTAGAAACCAAATATCTAATGGTGATTCTAAGGCCCTAGGCAAGATATAACACACAGACAACTCTTCAAAAATCTAAATATAAAAATCTTAAATCATAAGAATAAAAGTCAAATAAATGCACAAAATTTCTATTCAAATACATGAGTGGATTTGTAAAAGTGACAATGAGAAAGAGAGACAGCCTGACGGAGAGGCTTCCAAGAGAAACTCAAACAAATTCAAAGTATGCCACACTTGTAAGGAACCCTTCAGTTTAATGGTTGATGCATTACAGCATCACAGACAGCACTCAACCCCAAAACACTGACCTCTGAGTCTGGAGAGGCAGACTGTGCCTAATGGCCATCTTTCTGTCTGACAAATAAAGTGAAGAAGTTACACATTCTTATTCAAATCTCACTTCTGTTAGCCGATATTTACGCTTACCTTCACACATCTCTAATGTCATGTGTGCTTATTATTATGCAAATGAGCAGAATTAATTAGCACCCTGGTCGTCTGAGTGAAGTTTAATCTCTAATTCATTAATACACTAATACACATTACTAATTAGGCACCGGTGCCATTTTATTCCACATAAAAATGATTGAGACACCCACTTCTTATCTAATCAAATCAATTAAGGCAAGAACCGGTAACTGAGCACAGAAAGGAAATCAGGTTAATATCTGGATCAAAAGCATATCGCTCAACTGCACCATTTGCATGATTCGCATTTGTCTGTTTGCTTGTTGTTCCAAAATGGATAGAGTTTGGACAAACATTATGTAAAATCATGGAAAACTCTGTCCATAGTTAAAATGAACGTCTAAAATGTGTAAGGTTAACAATTTAATAGGATAGTTCACCCTAAAAATTTAAACTGTCATTATACTCATCCTCATGTCGTTCCAAACCTGACCCTCTTTTGTAAAACACAAAATAAGAATTTTTGAAAAATGATAGTCAATGGGGTTCAGTGTTATTTCGAACTCCATTTATTTTTAGTACATGGACAATAAGTTTAAACATTTTTCAAAGTATATTATTTACAATAGAAAACACAAAAAAATAGCTTAAGGATTAAGAACAAAGTGTCTGTTTTCTCTTTCTAAAGATAGTATGACCTCACTGTATTGTTTCGTCTCTACAACAGGTATACTGTTCCACTCTAATACCTATAGAGTTGTTATTCAGAGTGTGTCAGAGAGACCCCAATGTCTCAGGGGCCAAAGACCCACTTCTGTAAAACACTCTCAATAACAAACAGCACCAGTGTGCAGTAATTACACTTTGACTCTTTCTCTCTCACTTACTCACTTCCCTTTTTGAGAAAGAAAAGGCGAGAAGGAGAACCATGAACAAACATTTTACCCTCCTCCCTCTGATTTCTAAATGTTAACTTGTGTTAACTCAAGCATGCTAAGTAGTCAGCAGCCCAAATGGAACAGAAAGAACACTGGAATCACACAAAAACACACTCATCCTGCTCATAGATAAAAACAACTACACTAAACTGCATCATATACATTGCTATGGCTAATTCAGCATCTGTCTGTAGGATTCCAGAGAGATTCACACATGGCTGGCATCTTTATGAGACTCATTTTCCACACTCATGCATCCGGAGAATGACATACCCTTTATAATGATCAACGCTAAATGAACATGAGGGTGATTACTGCAGACTATTAGATGCCTGAATGGAAGACTGTAAAGAGAATTGCTGGTGGCTGATGTGGCAACCCTGTAAGACAACTGAGATGAGATCCTTCTGGTGGCCAGGAAAGAAGCTGATGCTGATTAGATCGTCAAATGACACTCTAAGGTGCAATGAACCTAGGCAGAGGATATCAGTTGTCAGGATGCTTTGCATAAGACAGAATGGCAAGTTAAATGTTTAAATTAAGTGTCATTTTATGCATGTGCCAACATCTGAATTAAACGCATATGCTGTTTACGTTATTTTCTACCTGGTCTCATGGCATAAACGTACCTGGGCGCACATTTTAGCGAGACGCGAAATATGTACCAATAAGTACATATCACTGCAGTTTCCAAAAGAAATGAACACTAGAGGCAGTAAAACTCTGACACCTTTTATTGCTTTTCACACAAATTCACAGAGTTTCGATTAATAAAGCATAATTTTCGCACAATTACTTGAAGAATATCATGTTATGACTTCAAAACAATATTAATATGCTGGGAAATTTGAAATGTGATGCTTTTGAACATTAGCATCACACATATCCAGCTTCATATCTATGGTTTTTCATAGACGGTAGGTTTGTTCAGTAGCTCACGGAGTACGGAGACGTACTTGAGAGCCGAGGAGCTCCGGTTCGAATCCCGTGTAACTACAGTTCGACAAAACAGTTCAAATCAGCAAATAAGGAAGTTCAAATAGCATGGTTGCATCAACAAATGCGTTTTTATATCAGTTTTGCATTTGTCAACACTATCGGGTAGGTTTAGGGTTGGGTTTGGTGTAGGGCATATTTCCGACACGATAGAGATATTTGAATTCTGAACCGCTGCAATACGTACCTGAAGCAACGTAATAAAAACACAGCAATACGTACCTATATCAACGTAATAAAAACGCGCCAGGGTTTACATATTGAACCTGTGTTTTAGCGCCACTCAGTGGACATTTCTCTTTGAAACTGCGGCGAAACGTGCAGTAAGGTACGTAAAAACAGTCTCGCTAAAAAGTGCACCCAGGTACATTTATGCCATGAGACCGGGTTGGTTATTTTAGTGCCTCATTCACAAAAGGAATTATACAAATCAGGTAATGCCACAAAATAAAGGTAATCAAGGTAATGCCATGATGAATAGAAAATGCAATCATATATTTTAAACAAATTCTCTTTACCACCTGCTTTTTGCAAGCAGTAATAGAGGAACATTAATTGCACCAGGCAAACAGCATTGAGCATTTCAAATAAGGTTCATTTTATAAGTGCGTTTGCAATTCTCATGGTAAAAAAAATATTTCTGTGCATTTAACTTTGTTCAACTGGTTCACAGGTTTTTAGTGAAGATGACACACTTTTGCAGTAAAAAACTGCACAGAAAAGTGCTGGAACTGTGAATTTTCCACAAAGGTCTCTCACTGTGCATCCCTGCTGAGAAAAGAGCACAAAATAGAGTGATTGATGGATTGTGAGAAAGTAAGAAAACTTGTTTCTCTGTTAGAGAGAAGTCACTTCAGAGCATTGTGGGTAATGTAGCAGTAGAGAAGTCATGGGGAAGGACAGCAGAATGATAATGACATTTTAATCTACAGCTGTCAAAATATAAAAAGCCATGTCTACAGCATTCTTTATGCATGTATACACAGAATGTTTCCATTAAATGAGTCAGCTTTTGTGGTGCGGTACACACTCATTTTAACAATTAAAGAGACGTTGTGTAAACATCACTCAACAATAAACCACTAATTAAAATGATGGAGACAGAGACAGACTCAAGACCAAAAAAAACAAAAAGGTTCTATATAAACTCTCTACATCCATTAAACAACAGTGCTGCTTTATCAGCGTCTCAGTGGAGAGAAATCTTCTGGCACAAAATCACTAGCATCATTCTTTCCTGTCAGTGAATCGGTTAACCTGGATGACCTGACAATGTGTGCCTTTATGACATCACTTCCCATCTAGAGAAAGAGTTTCTTTCTTATCAGGCACACATCTCTCTTCTCTTTGACCCCAGGCTACTCTAGGGACGTTCCTGCTGTTAGTGTACACTAAAAGTCATTTTATATGACAAGAGTGTGCCAAAGTCATCTTACAATAAAGGACTTTTTATTTGGCCCAGAGGCCGAAATGTTTTATTTTATTTTGTGTGCACAGCATCTCTGAATGTCTCTGAATACACTTTTTGGTTAAAATATACATAATCTGAAGTAAAATGCATAAGAAAAACACCAATACTTTCAAAGTGAGTTTGTGCCATTACACTGCATTTGGAAAGAGCTGGTCATTAAACAAAGTAAGTAATGATTGTCAATCCCAGACTATGCAAGATGACCATATTCTCTAACCCTTAAAACAGGGGTGCCCAATCCCGCTCCTGCAATCGACTGTTCAACTGATCGACTGATCTGTCAAAGTTCAGCTCCAACTCCAATCAAACGCACCTGCCTTTAATTTTCAAGCAATCCTAAAGACCTTAATTAGTTGCTTCAGGTGTGTTTGATTAGAGTTGGAGCTGAACTTTGCAGGACAATCGATTGCCAGGAGCAGGACTGGGCACCCCTGCCATAAAACAACAATCTGTCCTATAGTCACCTTAGCTAAGAAAGTTGGATTTTTAATTAAAAAAAAATTACAAAAAAAGTACAAATTACAACAGTTCATATAGTGAAAAGAAAAAAAATAGTGAAGTGACGTGTGGCCAAGTATGGTAACCCATACTCGGAATTTGTGCTCTGAATTTAACCCATCCAAGTGCACACACACAGCAGTGGGAAGTGAACAAACACACACACCCGGAGCAGTGGGCCAATGCTGTGGCGCCCGGGGAGCAGCTGGGGGTTCGGTGCCTTGATATAGGGTCTCACCTCAGTCGTGGTACTGAATGTGGAGAGAGCGCTGGTTATTCACTCCCCCCACTGACAATTCCTGCCGGACCTGAAACTCGAACCCACGACCTTCAGGTTACAAGTCCAACTCTCTATCCATTAGGCCATACAGGTGGTGGTCATATAATTAGAATATCATCAAAAAGTTGATTTATTTCACTAATTCCATTCAAAAAGTGAAACTTGTATATTATATTCATTCATTACACACAGACTGATATATTTCAAATGTTTATTTCTTTTAATTTTGATGATTAGAGCTTACAGCTCATGAAAGTCAAAAATCAGTATCTCAAAATATTAGAATATTACTTAAGACCAATACAAAGAAAGGATTTTTAGAAATCTTGGCCAACTGAAAAGTATGAAAATGAAAAGTATGAGCATGTACAGCACTCAATACTTAGTTGGGACTCTTTTTGCCTGAATTACTGCAGCAATGCGACGTGGCATGGAGTCGATCAGTCTGTGGCACTGCTCAGGTGTTATGAGAGCCCAGGTTGCTCTGATAGTGGCCTTCAGCTCATCTGCATTGTTGGGTCTGGTGTCTCTTATCTTCCTCTTCACAATACCCCATAGATTCTCTATGGGGTTCAGGTCAGGCGAGTTTGCTGGCCAATCAAGCACAGTAACACTATGGTCATTGAACCAGCTTTTGGTACCTTTGGCAGTGTGGGCAGGTGCCAAGTCCTGCTGGAAAATGAAATCAGCATCTCCATAAAGCTTGTCAACAGAAAGAAGCATGAAGTGCTCTAATATTTCCTGGTAGCTGGCTGCGTTGACTGTGGACTTCAGAAAACACAGTGTACCAACACCAGCTGATGACATGGCAACCCAAATCATCACTGACTGTGGAAACTTCACACTGGACTTCAAGCAACATGGATTCTGTGCCTCTCCAGTCTTCCTTCAGACTCTGGGACCTTGATTTCCAAATGAAATGTAAAATTTACTTTCATCTGAAAAGAGGACTTTGGACCACTGAGCAACAGTCCAGTTCTTTTTCTCCACAGCCCAGGTAAGATGCTTCTGACGTTGTCTCTGGTTCAGAAGTAGCTTGGTAGCCCTTTTCCTGAAGATGTCTGAGCGTGGTGACTCTTGATGCACTGACTCCAGCTTCAGTTCTCTCCTTGTGAAGCTCTCACAAGTGTTTGAATCAGCTTTGCTTGACTGTATTCTCAAGCTTGCGGTCATCCCTGTTGCTTGTGCACCTTTTCCTACCCAAATTCTTCCTTCCAGTCAACTTTGCATTTAATATGCTTTGATACAGCACTCTGTAAACAGCCACACCTTTCAGTAATGACCCTCTGTGACTTACCCTCTTTGTGGAGGGTGTCAATGTTCATCTTCTGGATCATTGCCAAGTCAGCAGTCTTCCCCATTATTGTGGTTTCAAAGAACAAGAGATACCCAGAATTTATACTGTAGGGATGGTCATTTATTCAAACTCAAATGTAAATATTCTAATATTTTGAGATACTGATTTTTGACTTTCATGAGCTGTAAGCTCTAATCATCAAAATTAAAAGAAATAAACATTTGAAATATATCAGTCTGTGTGTAATGAATGAATATAATATACAAGTTTCACTTTTTGAATGGAATTAGTGAAATAATTCAACTTTTTGATGATATTCTAATTATATGACCAGCACCTGTATATGCATGATCATATAAAAAGAGAGCAGAAAAAGGTATGGAGTATGTCATGTGTGTCACAGACTAAATTTAATTTGTATATATCATATCTGTACATATATTGTCTATTTTGTCTATTGTGTATTGTTTTTATAGACAAAGACCAATTTCAAAACATTATTTTAGAAGACTCTTACGCTCACCCAAGTTGCATTTATTTGATAAAGTAAAAATATAGTAAAACACTAAAAGTTTGAATATTTTTACAATTTTAAAGTAACTGTTTTCTATTTTAATATATTTTAAAATGGAATTTATTCTTGTGATGGCAAAGCTGAATTATGGACCTATCACTCCAGTCTTCAGTGTCACATGATCCTTTTAAAATGATTCTAATATGCTGATTTGGTGCTCAAGAAAAATTTCTTATTATCGATGTTGAAAACAGTTGTCCTGCTTAATATTTTTTTGTGGAATATAGGTTTAGAACAATATGAGGGCGTGGAAGAGAACACCAAATGTTTAATTTTTAGGTGAACTATCCCTTTAAGGTTTTTGCATTTTTCAGCACTATAGTACTGCAACAGTAAGCAGCAATGCAACTGGATCAACATTTCACCTGTGAGAATGAGATTGTTCTGCATCAGGAGATGAAAATGTACAAACACTTCCTGTACAGAACAGAGAGCCCACAAAAGAGCTTTTGAAAGCAGCTCACTTTCAACTGCTGCTGACTGGCCTTTCCCAGTCACCAAAAACATGGCTCACACAACCTCACAGACACAACACACAAGGGCTATACACAACCCGGACACTACACAGAGATCGACATACTGCTGCTAGCATCAGCAGCACGGCACACCAGACTTTCTGCTGAGAGCGGCTATTCACTAACAAAGAGCTCAATACAGTCTCATACAATCAGCAATGTCCTCCAGCATAAGACCCAGTATTGATGAAAATGTGGTGTTTTAATGAAAGAAGAGAGGGAAAATTAAATGAATTATTTAAATGGAATTTGTCCGTCTGAGATATAGTCATGCCCCATGTAAGCCTTTTTGTTAACTGCCCTCTTCGCCTTTCTGAAACGTCCTCTCTGCTAATGAATTAGTATGGATTTACGGTAAACAGTCCCTGTCGGTATTTCAGCCAAAGGTTAATTTAATGCAACAGATTGGAAATCAAATCAGGGTTTCAACACTGTAACCCAAATTAACAAGAGAAAGAGTGACACGGTGTCTTAGAAATATAACCTATATTATATTTCATTGTGTTCTGAATTGGAGCATATCTTGAACGAGGTCTTGCACAGGATAAGCTGATTTTATGCCTCTGTGAAATCCCGGTTATAAGAACACCGTAATCCTTGAGTTAAATCACATTTGTATGCTGTCAGCTTCAGAAGAGTCGCCCCTGCAAAGTAGATAAATTTGTGCATGCCATGTTACAACAAGGATTCAAAGTCAAAATAATAATGTAATATGCTGCCTATCTTGCACGGAATATGCTCCATCTCATTCTGAAGGCTCATTATTGGAGCTTATTTGAGATATTGTAAATGGGAAAGGTTGTTCAGGCCACAGTATTGATTGTGTAAATGCATTCAATGTATGCGGCTGTAGACACCACGCAAGTAGGATTTCTGAGAAGAATTTATTTGCACTGATCTTTCTACACTCAACTCCCTAGAGAAGAGCAAATATTATGTCTGCTCAATATGAAGCAGCGTCTCCGAGAAAAATTGCATATGTGTGTGCATTTACCTGCCCTCCTGCAGCTAATGAGCTGCCAATTGCCTGAGCGTCAAATGGTAAAGACACATCAAAAGCTCTTCAATCCTGCCAGAGCCAGACACATGCAATCAGTACGTAACCAATCAGTGTCAAAATGCGTCAAATTAGCATACCACATCAAACCTCATTTGCATAGTTCAGCCTGACCATACATAATGCGTGACATTAGGACAGCATTATACTGCTGAAGGTTATTGAACCATTTAAATATAGGCTAAGATGAGCCTAGAAAATTTGGGTTGGGCAAAATTCTGTATCCTCTTTAATGCATGAGTTGGAATTAGAATTGAATTGGCCCATGCCATAATGTTGATATTGAGTATTATGGAAAATTACTTGTTAATTTAGTGTTTTATATGTAATGAATGTAATCAACACTGAAGCTGAAAAATTATACTTTTTGTCTTTGCATTTTTTAGAGCTGCTTTAAAGCAGAATTTGGATTTGTCTTATATTTGATAAAGTGTCCTTCCCCATTAATACTGTGAAGCTGCTTTGAAACAATCTCTACTGTATAAAGCACTATCTAAATAAAGGTGACTAACTTTTAGTTAATTCATATAACACCACAACGTATAACAGAAATGGTGGAATATAACTATTTTAGCTCTACTTTCTCACATTCATTTTCAAATTATAATCCTTGAAATTAGTGTACTGCACTTTGTGAATAAAGACACAATGCAAGTCATAATCATATTTTAAAGTAGGATTACAAGTAACAAAACACTCAGTGTGGAGTCAATGAGTCTGTTGCTGTTGAGTCTTTTCCTTCGTCGCTATTAAAATTCAACAAAAGGAAAGGAGGATAAAGGTGATAGATTGAGGTGAGATCCCTCAGAAGGAAAGAGGAGAAACGAAGGGGCGGTAGTGGCAGACAATCAGATTTCAAATGTGGAGATGTGTATTATATGTTTACTTGATAATACTTGATGACCCAATCACCACTGTTCCTATGAGCAGACCATGAGCCAATGTGGTAGGCGTACTGTAGTTCATTCTGGATAAACACAGAGTTGAATAAACAATAACCAGAAATGTTTAGGTGCGGGGGCTTGAGATGTCTGCTTCTGGAAACAACTCCTCTCACTAAGACTATGAATAAAGTATCTACAGACACTAGCAAATGTAGTTATGTCTAGCAATGTTTTTTTTTTCCCAACAAAATGTTTAAGGAGGAAAAGTATACCATGGAAATACACAAAAAAAACACAAAAAAAACAGTCTTTAGAAATCCTGTGAAAGGAAAAAGTCTTTAGAAATCCTGTGAAAGGAAACAAGAGTTTGATCTAATTCAAATAACAGCAGATCACTAAAATGAATGAACTAATTGTTAAGCAGTTAATTCAAATGAACGAACTGCTATTCAATTATTGCCTCAGTGGCCTTAAACAAGCAGTCACTGATGCATTTCCTCCAGTTAAAATATCAGGAATAGAGGTTAGGAAAAGAAGTCTGCCTGGAGTCAGTGGAGGTGCTGAAAAGCGGCAGGCAGCAGGTTAGAGTCCACCTGGCACTCAGCCTGAATCTCAACAGCCAAAACACACAGTCACAACCACAGGAGAGAAATTTGGAAAAGACCCCATGCAATGTGTTTCACTTCCCCCACTGCTCCCTGAGAGTGAACAATAACTTCACCATCCATCCCTTTCTTCCTTCCACAGCTCTGTCTCTCTCTCCATCTGTAATGCTGCATGCCAGCAGAGTGGATGAGAACACAACTGGAAATCAACCAACTGAGAAGGAAATCAAAAGCTTTTAACATGTTACTGTCATAATGCTTAATAATAAAAAAGCTTTCTGTAAAATTTAGAAGGAAATTAAATAAAAATGTCAAATTCAGAATATATACACACATCTTGCTTGGTTTATAGGTCTACATAATACCTGCAGAAAACGGTCCATTGATGTTCTTATTCATCGCTATACGAGCTGTTTGGCTGGTGCAGAACACTTTGGACTACTGTTCTGTTCAAAAGTATAGGAATAAGCATTTTTAAGGAATGTATACTTTTTTCATCAGTGATACATTACAGTGACAGTAAAGACTTTTACATTGTTACACACACACACAAAACCCTGTCTATTCCTCAGAGAATCCTGGAAAATATATAGAGAGAGATTTTTTATTAAGAAATGTTTCTTGAGCAGAAAATCAGCATATTAAAATGATTTCTGAAGGATCATGTGACACTGAAGATGGGAGTAATGGCTGCTAAAAATTCAGGTTTACCATCACAGGAATCAATTACATTTTAAAACATAGTAGTCAACATTTGAAGTAGATCAAAAAACGTTTGTCAAATTTGTCCTAAGACAGTGTTTCTCAACCCTGGTCCTGGGCACCCCCCCAACACTGCACATTTTGTATGTCTCCCTCAGGGACGATTCTAGGATTTTCATTTTAGGGGGGCTCAGCCCCCAATGAGTATAATAATAAAAAATAAATATTTGCAAAAAAATTGATTGAAAATTTGTAGAACCGTTCTACATAAATTCAATTCAAACAATAATTTTTTTTTTTTAAATTAATACAAAACACACACACACACACACACACAATGTTTCAATCTGTCAATCACTCTGATATGCAATTAAAATGAGTGCACTGACTGAGTGCTGTCGGTCACTGTCTTTGATCATTTCTATGCATAACTGTATGGTAGTTAATGCCACATGCACTGTAATATTATGTTCTATATTGAAAGCTAAATTTTCAAATGAAAATAGCAATAACATGATCGTTTTATAAAGTATGCGTTCATATGTGTTAAGGGCTTTCGCTGAAGGAAACAGCTGTGGTGTGATGAGTGGTGAATGCAGCAAAAACTTTACAGTAGATTGGAAACCGATTGCTCTCCCATGACTTTTTGTAAACTGTATTTATGACAAAGAACTGCATAGATGTAGATATTATAACAATCTATCGATAAACACACACCTTGTCCTCTCCTCTGCGCCACCGCAGTCTGTGGATTGAAGAACGCGCAGAAAGATGGAGAGGAGCCGAAGTCTGCTGCTGTTTTCATTTGAAATTTAAAGGGAAAGAATTTTTAGGGGGGGCTGAGCAGAAATTTAGGGGTGCTGAAGCCCCCCTTAAAATGGCCTAGCGACGCCCATGGTCTCCCTTATCTGACACACCCATTTCAGGTCCTGGAGTTTCTTCTAATGAGCTCATGAGTTAAATCAGGTGTGATTAATTATGGGGGGCGCCCAGGACCAGGGCTGAGAAACACTGTTCTAAGACAAGAACGCATTTTGGTTTTAGGACAACTTTGATGAAAGGTTTCGATTCACTTCAAATGTTGACTAGTGTATATTACAACAGAAAACAGTTATTTTAAATCGTAATAACATTCATTGTTTATTCTGTTATTTTTAAATAAATGCAGCCTTAATGAGCATAGGAGACTTCTTTTTAAACACATTAAAAACCTTGCAGACCCCAAACTTTTGAAAAGTAGTGTACATGATTTCAAAGCTGCCAGTTTTTTTAGCCAATTACATGAGCCACAGGAAATTTATATTGTGTCTACAGAAAAGCCAAACCTTGACCTACTGAACACTAGGGGTGGTACGGTACACAGATGTCACGGTTCGGTACGTACCTCGGTTCGGGGGTCACGGTTCCATACGATTTCAGTACAACGGAAAAAATAAATAAATAAATAAATCTACTATGCTCAGTTTCTTTTCATTTATTTTGAACAGACAGTAGTGTAAATTAAAAAATTTCCATCTAGATGTGAAAATACTAAATATTATTACATGTTATATATATATATATATATATATATATATATATATATATAAAATCTGTTTTGTTTTCATTGTGAGTGTACACAAATAAAAGCAGACCTTTATACAGTGATTATTAATAAGACAATAAGTGTTTAAAGTTGATTCTGCTGGTATAAGGAAACAGTTGAAGTGATCGCGCCGGAGCGTACACACACACTAGGGCTGGGCAATATGGCCTAAAAAAAAAAAAAAATCCCAGATTTTTTCACAAAAAATCCGATTTACGATTTAAATCGATCCCCCCCCAAATAAAATCAATCTGCAGATGATAAAGAAATTGTTCAAAACAAGTTTTAAATTTTGTTTTGATTTTCCCTTCTGGGATTTGATATGGATTTCCCTCTTGGGGTTAAAGTGCAATCAGAAACAACAAGATTTGCAGATCATGAGCAAAACTGACAAACATCTAATCTTGTAAAATGTGTGGTAAATACTGCTGCTCCATAGTATAAACACAGACATGCGATCGCCAATCTCGAAAGTGAAAGTGAAACTAAAAAGCGATCGTGCATTCAAAAGCAGTTGCAATGCATAATAGAGGCTCCCTGATTCCCGCAATTTTATATACAGTATGATGATCACCCAATGATAAAACTGCTAGGGAAAGAAATATAAATTTTCCTCCCATCTTGTATTTATTCTCTGCAGTGAGTCAATGTCATGGACGTAAGGGCAGAGCAAGTTTAAATATCTTTCTAGTCTATATTTCCATTTTGTAATCCCGCTGTTTTGGGTATTTAAAAAATAAATAAATAAATATTTGTAATAGAGCAGACACTGACTGTTGTTCATATATTTATAACCTCATCTGGCCAGACGGCAGACGCTGAAAACACTGCGCGCTTCAGTATGTGTGTAGTAAACGAAACTGCTAGTCTGTGCATTCATTCATAATGAGACACAGGATTCATATTTAAATGGTATTTTTGCAGCTTAATATTTACAGATACTAGTTCATATCGCGATTTGATTTAAGTGTAATGACCTACTTTTGATTGATTCATCCAAACTTTGACAAATTCAATGACATTCCGCATTATACAGTAAATTCTGTCTGCATTTTCCGCATCGCGGAAATCATAAAGCCCTGATCGCACCGTGACGCTCTCGTCCGGTGTAGACATGGTGTGAGTTTTTTATGGGTTATATAGCCCTGCTTGTTTTTTAATGTTTTTATGAAATCTCTGTATTGCTCATATCATCATATTATTTACTGCCATGCGAGCCACAAATTAAAGCTTGGCGAGCCGCAAGAGTCTCGTGAGCCGCACAATGAGTAACACTGCTTTAAGGGATCCGCATTCCGCAGTACACGTCATTTTCTTTCCGAACACGTTGGGATGCAGCGGGATCACGAAACCCTACCTAAGCTCTAATATGGCAAACGCGCGGGGGGGAGGGCTGAGCCCATTCAGGACTACGGGAGCCCAGAGGGGATCATCGGTGGATGTTAAAGAGAAAACCGATTTTCATTCAAACAAATCAACGTAAACTACACATTCGAGTTAATCGATAAAATCGATTTATCGCCCAGCCCTAACACACACATACACACACAAAACACATCAGTTCCAGCATTGCTAACTTGACAGCGCAGTTGGTACTTTATCAAAATAAAATACAGTGAGCCAAGCATCAGCGTGCCCTCCTGTGTCACCGTTGGAACGTGACCGAAGTACAAAGCCTATAATTTACATAATAAATAATAGTTTAGCATTCAGATACGTTACATCGCAAATATGGAAATATTATGGAATATTTGGATTTGTGCCGAATGAGAGAGGTAGGATACACGAGCACAAAGCTCCATTTCGCAAACAGTTGAGTACGCAAGCCTTTAAAGTATACTCCCTTGTCAGTCTATGTGAGAGACGCGTTCAGAATCAGCACATGGTCACTGTCTAGTGGGCTTTGTTTTCAAGTGCACAACTCATGGTATTCGCTGTTCTTCTGCTGGCGCTGGCGGTTATCAAACAGCGTTGCATTACTGTGGGCACCCCTTCTGGATTGGGGGTGAATTGCCTGTATTCGTCGTAAGGCCTTATGCACTGAACAGAGACGCCCGTACCGTGACGGTTCGGTACGAATACATGTACTGTGCCACCCCTACTGAACGCTGCTTTAACTATTTTAACAATAATCAGAGTGTCTCTCTAATTTATGATTTATTTTACTACTCACAATGATCTGCTGAGAGTGCGGCAGATTTCTCATGCATTTTCATTAATCTGGTAAGAAGAATGTCGCTGTCAAGGCAATAAATATGAAATACATTGAAATAACATTGAAATTATATTGATGATGTAAATGGATGAAATGACTGCTGTTTATACATTTTTGTGTTTGTGTATAGTGATTTGTGTGTCAGCCGGGGAGTTTGAGCTCTGCTGTGTCAGCAGATTTGACTTAATTTTAGAGCACTGGCTCTGCACATATATGTGTAAGCGTGTGTGCAAACGTGTGGGCGTGAACATTTCACAGAACTAAATGACCTCCATCAGACTGATGAGTCAACCATGCAAATGCACCAAATGCAGACCCTCAAACCTCTGCAGACAAAACACCAACCCTAAGAGGGAAAAAAAAGGAATAGCAGGTGAATTTATTCATTTTTTTTTTCTTTTGAAAAAAATAAATAAATATAAATAAATAAAATAATCGCTCTGAAAGCTCCACAGATGGGGACCAAAAAGCAGAACATCCTCACTAAGCCTCTGGCATTTCTATTTCTCTACATTATGCAGAAATACTTTTTTAAATTTTATTTGTGAATTATTTGTGCAGACCAAACATACACTACTATTCAAAAGTATAGAATTAGTGGAGGATGACGTGACCCTTCGGTGGCAATGCACGCATAGTCCTTCGCTCTGCTCACTTTGTCAGAAATTGTATATATCCTGTCAGTAAATTTTGAACCACTCTTTAGTTAGCTCACTATGAGTGCCCCAGCAGTCAAGGACAGCCAGAAAAGAGAGTGGACAATCGCCAATAAAGAAAAATTCAAAGATTCCACCATCTCCAGAGAGGATCTCGACGCTGCTATAGCTAACGGTATCAAGCTAGCGCTTAAAGAGCAACAAAGTACTCTCGATTCGGTAGTGGCTTCGACTGTAAGAGATGTGATAGACTCTGTAATGACCCCAGCACTCCGTGATCTACATTTGGATATACAAATGACCAATGATTCTGTAAAAGAGCTAAAAGCAGACGTTGAAAAGCTAGCCATTGTGGGGAAACAGACACATGACCGGGTCGATTCCGTTCAAGCAGCTGCACGTGAGGATAGGAGGACAGTCACAAACTTAAGAAATCAGCTGGAGCAACTCACAGAAAAATTCGCAAACATTGAAGATAGGAGCAGGAGAAATAACGTGAGACTGGTGGGGTTGCCGGAGGGGGCGGAAGGCTCCGATGCAGCTGGTTTCCTCAGAGCTAATCTTTCCAAGTGGATCCCTTCCCTGAAAGGCCGTGACATCGAAATTGACTGGGCCCATTGCGTGTATGACGGAAGGAAAAACTCCAATCAGCCATGTACTCTCATCTTCCGAGTACTAAGATGACTTGACAGATCGGCGATCCTGAAAGGTGCACGGCAGGCATATCCGGTGAAGTATACCCAGGACAATGTCACGCTACTATTTTTTCCCGACTTTAGTCCAGCCACAACTACCAAGAGAAAGAGCTTTAATTCAGTCTTGAAGAAGATGACAGCACTTGGTCTCCAGCCCTTCCTCACCTATCTGGCGGTAATTAAACTACGGCACAAAGGTGAGCAGATTATGTTCGACTCTCCTCAAAAAGGCAGAGGATTTTGTTACTTCATTGTCACTGAAGACGTATTCTGCAGTGCTAGAAAGCAGCGGGAAGGCGATGGCTACCGTCTCCATCCTCTCAGCTTAATGAGGGAAAACTAACGATGAGGTCTGTGGTGATCCTAACTGCCCTGAAGAGGACAATAACAAGGTGGTCATGGACACTTGTTAATTTCTTTTTGGAATCTTGCCCCTGCCCTGTACGTTCATCCGCTGATTGGTAAATAATAATGATTTATTTTCTTTATTTTTATTTATTAATATTATTATTCTTCGGGCTGATGGAGAGCAGGTTCAATCACTACGCTTTTGGCTCAGTGGGCCTTTGGGGACATGTCTTGCGTTGAAGTGGACTGGTCACGCATCAACATTTGTTTCTGTTGTTTATGCAGACCTACACTCTCGGTAATGTGCGGTCTGCTTTGGTTTTTATACACAGTTGTTTGTCGTTCCTTGTTTTTGCTTTTTTTTCTATGCCCTTCAACAGACATCAATACTTTTATTTATTCTGCTTTTCTTTTAAAAGGACTATGCATCTAGGTGGACTGATATCCAGGACACATACTTAGGTTTACATGTCACTGGCAGTATGGCATTGCTTTTGTTTCTCTTCACTTAGACAGAATCTTGGCATTGCGAGCACACAATGCATGTTCTGAATATCTTATCATTGAATGTGAATGGCCTAAATTCTCCTGTTAAGTGTACCCAGATATTAGAATATTTGCACCGTAAATCGATTTCCTGTGCCCTGATACAAGAGTCTCAGTTAAAACAATGCGATGTGGAACGTTTTCAAACTGGCAGCCTTCTCTTGTGCCCCTAATAAAACTAAGGGGGTGCTTATCTTAGTCGATAGGAAGTTACATTTAATTATTGAACATACTGGGAATGATGATGAAGGTAGATTTGTTTTTATACGCTGTAAAATACATAATGACAGGCTAGCACTGGTCTCCATTTACTGCCCGAATGAGGCAGAGTGTGCATTTTTTCACGAATATTTCCAATATATTACTTGAGCAGATGGATTGTCATTTAGTGCTGGGTGGTGATTTTAATGCTGTTTTAAATCCTGTACTGGATAAATCTCACCCTGATACTACAGCTAACCTATCCTCTAAGTTATTGAATAAATTTATCACTGAACTTAATGTAATCGATCTTTGGAGAATCCAGAATACTACATCTAAGGACTTTTTTTTTTCTAAAAAGGGTGGAACGTCTGATGAGAGGACCTTTCAAATTTTGTAACAACACACCCTTATGGCACTACTTTAATTTTTTATGTTGAAATTGACCATTTGTCCAGCCCTCTTGGACTACATTGGGCAGAAACACATGCGGTGACTTATATGATAACCAGGGACTCTGCTCACTTCAAGAACTAAGATTTGTTTACCAGCATCATCATATTTTGTCTTTTTTCAGTTACATTCCGCTCTCAAGGCCTATGGAGTTCCCTGGGCATCCCCCATTTCCTCTCATCCTATATGGGATTGGATCGCACCACCCTCTGGCCGGCCATCTGTTTCTCTTTTATATAGTAAACGTAATGATCACACTGCAAAGTCTCTTTCTATGAAATCTATCTGGAATCGTGAATTAAAAACTTGGCTCATCGTCTTATCCATTTCAAAGTCATCCATAGAGCATACATAACTCCTTACAAGAGGTTTAAAATGAAACTGCAATTGACCCATAACTGTAACATAACTGTCATATCTGTAACACTGTATCAGCAGGTACTTTTCTCCACATGGTTTGGGAATGTGCAATTGTTGTCAGTCTATGGACTCATGTGGATTCTGTTTTGTCCTTTTTGCTGCAAATTGAAATTGTTATGGTCTCTCTGTTGGTCCCCCCCTCCCTGTTGTCTTGTTTGTGTGGATGTTGTTTTGTTGATTTAAAAAAATAAAAAGTTGATCACAAAAAAAAAAGTATAGAATTAGCAGGTTTTTTTATGTAATTAAATATATAAAGAGTGCAATTAAAATTCACTTTTGAACTTTAGTTTAGCTCCTTGACTTTAAAATTGAACTTTAAGATTGGAACTGCAAACTTTTTCCATTTCATCATCAAGACTGCTACAGTTTCAACTTATGTCATCATCGTGTTGCCACCGAGCATGTCGCACCATTTTCAATGAATAAAACGTAATGCTGCAAAGCGTTTGATTTTGCCTGTTTTCTTGATTTAGACGTTATATCAAACATTGATCCAAAAACCTGCTTGGATATACAAAATATATGGGCTATTTATTAATTCATAAACAACATAACATGCGGGTATATTTATCCACACACCAGTTAGAGAAGCTGTAAATTACTGTGTATCAGAGTTTCAGATGATGATGATCATGATCAAATTAACACATTCAATGGAGACTTTGTCCCTTTTTCCTTAAGAATTCCTATTCATATGACATTGATGAAAGTCTTTTAACAGTGGATTAATTACAGCAGGAATGACACCAGGGTGCAAGAGACAATTCTTCCTTTATACAGCTGCAACTGCACAGATTTAAGCTCTTTTACCCATGATTCCCAGCAGCCAGTGATATTCGTTCCATCCAGAAACTCTGCTACAGTATTACGCACAGAAAAGGCAGGGTGACATCACTGCAGTCATGCTACATTACACTGATTTTTTTTTTCCATTGGAGTCCCTAAGCACACTTAAAAGTGCAACTCCTCTGCTGTTTGCTCAACCAAAGCAGAGCAGCAGGCATTGCAGGAAAACTGGGTAAAATGTAAAAAAAAATAAAAATAAAAAAAACTAATTTGAAGTGTTTTACACTGAACAATCAAACCCCACAACAGTCTTCATTTGTATTTACAGCAAAAAGCAATACCATTTAAATAATAGGTTAAATGGATTGTTACGTTTATGACAATATGATATTTTCATTCATTTCATGGACTGGTTTATGATTCATAGAGCTCAGTCTGACAAATATAAACATGCAACATTCCCCAGACTCTGTTACATTAAGAATTTGAATATGGTCTTGACCTTGTCTACTGTAAAGCCTCCATCAATGTTTTAATGCTGTTGCATTTTCCTTTATTCTGTGCTTGGTGAATGGGAAAAACATGCTTTATTAAGCTTTGCTTGTTTTCAGAGCCTAGAGGGATTAAATTATGTAAAAAAACCTAACTGTATTATAAATCATGAGTAAATAGAGAGATAATGTCAAAACCACATTCTCTGTTAAGTAAATAATAAATTGTGTGTTTGCAGAACAAATACAGAATTATTTAGTCACTTTGAGTAGGGATGGCTTTATTTACTAAACCTTGACCCACTGTCCAGCCATGCAACCACCCCACACAGGCTCTCATACTGTGACCTGCATGACTGTCTCTCTTTTAACGGGTTTCTGATGCTGTAGGAAAGCAGGATTCATTTCCCCCTCCTCCACATGTCACAGTCTTAGCAACAACCTAATATTGCTTGAATAGTGCTGGTCTTTGCATCAGAAAACAGGGGGAATGTGGAATGTGTTCAACTTGCTTACAAAATTAAGAAGTACTTCAAATATAATTTAAAACAATGACTTATAATCATATCATCTGCATTAATTCTGCTTATAGTATATTGTTAGAGAGCAATAAATTATGGTTATGATCCACTACTCCACTAAATACCACTGATTACTCAAATCACATCCAGTCATTAAATAGTACCAATTAATATCCCTAACTGCAATGCAAATGAGAGTTTGTGTAAAATTTGTCTAAAATCTTAACAAATATTAAGTAACACTCTTTTTTCATTTATTTACAAGTACTGGAGTCTCAGATTTCATTTTCTTTCCACCGGCTACATCTGTAGAAAGAGAGCTCAGAGTGAAATCACAGCCACACACAAATTGGACTGTTGGGAAACCAACCAATGGTTATACAAAAAAGAAGGTTTGACAAGAGTTTAGGAGCTGTGAAACTTCAAGCTGGAAATCACATTCTTTGTGCCAACCGCAGCTGAGGAGTAGCACGTTTAGATTTTAGTATATCACGTGACTCTCTGTAAAATCTGATTGATCATTCACAGTATTCTAAGGTAAAATATTTACATTTAGTCATTTAGCAGACGCTTTTATCCAAAGTGACTTACAAATGAGGACAATAGAAGCAATCAAAACCAACAAAAGAGCAACAACACGCAAGTGCTATGACAAGTCTTGGATAGCCTAAAGCCAAATTTATACGTCTGCATCGTCGTCCGCGTCGACGTGCAGTACACATGCGGACCGCTAGTCTGCAGTGTCCACGGGCATGTTGCTTGTGAACCCGCAGTACCACGGCAAAAGCTGAAGAAGAAGCGGCTCGTTGGAGAAGCATAGCCGTGACGGCGGCAAATAAATATCAAATCATTAAGTCATTATTTAAAACTACAAAAAGGAGACAACAACGGAACAGGAGAAGATGGCATTCTTTCAATCTCCACAAGGACGTGTACCACGGCAGATCAACATTGTTTGTCGCAGACAACTAGTGATGTATAATGCTATGTAGTATAATAAATGATAAGACACTTTTCTTTTCAAGTTCTTTGCTTTGTTTTATTTTAAATAAGAAGGTGTAACATTAAACTATATTACAGTGCTCATAAACGCACACAAAACACAAGTGCATACGGAGGGAGGGGTTCTAGCAGACCAATCACAGTGCTTGCGGTCTGCGTAGAATTGGCGCGCTGTTAGATTTTTGGAGAGGTGCACGTCAGGTACGGCGTAGGTTACGGCGCAGGCCTGTGCGTCTCTGCGTAGGCTACGGCGTAGGTTCGACGCAGAAGTATAAATTGGGCTTAATGCAGTACACGTAGCAAGGTTTTTTTTTTTTGTTTGTTTTTTTTTTAAGGAAAATGAGTAGAGTAGAAACCTAGTGTTCTTTATTTATTAATTTATTCATTTCTTTTTTTAAAGAAACAAATAGATAGAATAGAAAAGAGAAAGCTAGTGTTAGTTTTTTAAGAAAAGCTAGCAGTTAGAGAATAAATATGCAATTGATAGAGGGTCAAGTGTGTGAGGTTTTTTTAAATAAAAAAGACATAGATAAAATAGAATTAGAATAGAGAGTGCTAGAGTTAGAGGGTCAAATAAAGATGGAAGATATGTGTTTTTAGCCATTTCTTGAAGATGGCTAAGGATTCAGCTGCTCGGATTGAGTTGGGCAGGTCATTCCACCAGGTGGGAACAGTTAATAAAAAAGTCTGTGAAAGTGATTTTGTGCCTCTTTGGGATGGCACAATAATACGTCTTTCACTTGCAGAACGCAAGCTTCTAGAGGGCACATAGGTCTGAAGTACTGAATTTAGGTAAAGTGGTGCAGAGCCAGAGGTGGTTTTGTAGGCAAACATTAATGCCTTGAATTTTATCCAAGCAGCTATTGCTAGCCAATGCAAACTGATGAACAGAGGTGTGATGTGCATTCTTTTCGGCTCATTAAAGATTAATCTTACAGCGGCATTTTGGATTAATTGTAGAGGTTTGATGGAATTGGCTGGAAGACCTGCCAAGAGAGCATTGCAATAGTCAAGTCTGGACAGGACATATTTAATAATATATATATATATATATATATATATATATATATATATATATATATATATATTTTTTTTTTTTAGCATTTAAATCCAATATAAAACTTAAATGGAAATTGGTCATTCCCCACAGAGGTATAACTTATGTCATAAAGTAAGCCTGGACAAGACTGTACCGAAATCAGCTCCAGCTGAGGGTCTCTTGGGTTTTGAAGGTCAGCATGCGACTGGACCCTGAGGATGTCCAATAACAAGCACATCACAGTCAGGAGACTGTTAACATGGAGAGAGGCCGCTGAGCCATCGGCACACACTGACCTAAATCATGTGAAACACACTCACCATGGATACTATACTGGGATATCCAGAGGGGGCACCACACTTCATCAGAATACAAAGACATTTTGCAAAAGAAACAAAACAATATTACAACATAAAGCCATAATATACACAAGCATGACAGAAAGATTGGAACACAGTTGAATAAAGGTGTATCGGAAAAACAAATGAATAAAAAACCCCACTAATATTTATGAATTATACTGATGTCTGACTGAAAGAAAAGAGTTTGTTAAGAGTCTAGCTACTAGGGCTGGGACGATAAATCATTGATAATTTGTGATATTTTCCGAATGCAGCGCGATTACTCTGGAATCGATTCTGAGCTTAGATTTTAACAGCAGATTGTGCTCTACTCTAGTTCTTGTCTGCACACTCAAATGCTCATGAAGAAGAGCGCTGAAGAGCGCTTGTGCGTTCGGCCGAGTCATGTAATTTCAGCTCAGCTCAGAATGCTTTTATGATGTGAGATTAATGTAAACACAGCCCACTGTGAACACCCTTGTAAATTGCTTCAACCTTTTCAAATTTTATGAATGATTATTTTAGGTTCAAGTGTGTGTAAGGATTTGGAAACAAGCAGAGTACGGCTGTTTTGTAAGACATGCAGTGCCATCAGCTGTTAAAATCTAAGCTCAGAATCGATTCCAGAGGAATCACGATGCATTCGGAAAATATCAGAATCGATCCAGAAATCGATTCTGCAATGATTTATTGTCCCAGCCCTACTAGCTACACCATATGTAGTTCTATGTATATGCTTCCTGCAGCTGTTGGCCATGGTATATGCAGCTATGCATTGTGAGACATCTGATCAGACTTACGGTTATTTTAGAATATTAACAGATGCTCTTGACCTGGGTGGAGCGCACACACACACACACGAAAAGCTGCACTGCATTATGATATCTGATATTCAAATACTTGCACCTGGGCTGCTTTGGTGAATTCAAATCAATGTTTGAAATTACATGACGGCTTTAATTTATAGCTAAAAAAGAAAGAAAAGAAAAGTGTAAGAATCGTTCTCCGTAACTCTTGGTCTGTGCAACTCTGTCCGTAACATAACATGTCCTGTGCTAATAACATAACATCTCCATAGAAGACATAAAACCATTCTGTTTAATTCATTGCTGAGGTCAACTACTCTTCATGGTAGAGTTCAAAGGGGCCAGTGCAAATCTATTTTGGAGGGAAAACAGTAAGTAAAGATAGAATAGAAAAAGAACTAGGGCTGCTTGTTTAACAGGGGAAGTGCTCTTAAAAATGGCTCAAAAAGGTTTACACATTTAGGATCAAAATGAAAGAAAACCGAATTTTCACAAAGTCTCTCCCACACAAAAAAGCTCTTCCAAGAACACCACTGTCACTGTGTTCTCTCTCACACACAAATAAATACACCAGAACAAAGTGATTTTGAATGATTAAACACTAAAAATCTAAAAATCAAGCCATGTTTTACACATGAATCATTTACACTAACAGAGTCTGCATAAAACTCTTAATATACGTTGAGAGTAGAAAGTCATACTTGAATCTAAAGTCACTTCAAGGGCACCATTTCTCACTGTTCCTAATAGATGAGGGATCTTAAAAAAAAAAAAAAAAAAAAAAGGAAGGAAAACTCAAATAACACAATCATTGTGAGCTTAAGGTGAGACTGACTGTGGACATTCTTTCTCATTTCTATATAATAACCTTTTATGATAGCACTGAGGTCACCTATCACTCACTGTGTCTAGTTAGGAGTATGTGCAAGTATGTGTTTCACTCAGCAGAATGGGTCTCTCTCTAATACAAGGGTCAGTTTGGTAGGGAAAAGTATCATGGGCATTTATTGCTCCCTGAAGGGCTCTTGCAGCATAAGGCAAAGGATTATGGCCCAGCGTGTTCAGAGACAACAATCTATGGCCTCTCAGAGGATCAGTTACAGAGTATTTCTGAATACATAGTATATAATCTAACTGCTACAGGCTATTTGTGGATATAACGTTCACTGGCAGAAGAGCAAGTACATATATTAAACAAGTCATCATTCATATTAATACAAATCATTCATATTTATATACAAAGAACAAATGTTTTTTTTTTCCTTTAACATAATCCTGAATCAATATTATTATAAATATATCATTATAATACAAGTTGCATGTTCATTCCTGAATAAATCTTAAATGTCCTTTTCCATCTGTAACCTCATAATGTGACCATGCAACCACACCATGACCATGTGGCAGAATATCTAAGCAAACTTCCATACAGAGTTAATATTGTTGATTTACTATGATCACCATTCAGAGTTCCTGGGCATGTTGAATCACAAAAATACACAACTACATCAAAAATGCTTAAGTGTGGCTTCTGTGGCACTTTGATATCAAGTTACATAAATCAATATTGTCTACCAAAACCAAGTCTATTTTAATAAGTTTTTTGTGTGTGTGCATGTTTAAAATTCATTCTATTATTTATAATGGCTGTTTTAGATAGGAAACTCCAAAAATACTCAAACACTCAAATAAACATCCTCCACAGTTACACAAAGTAGTAAAATCAATGTGTAAATGTAGGCCCTGTCATTATGAATGTATTTCTGCAGCTCTAATGATGAGGTCATTTCACAGATCAATCCAAGACAGGGCAGCAGATGATCAATAACCTTGCCATAATAATATAAATACATTCAGTCTTTTATCTTACCATAAACTTTATGAATTCATAAAAGTGGAAAAATATATTCATATATTTAAATACATAATACTGCATGTGGTATTTGAGAAATTTATTTTTTGTCCATACAATAAATGGTGTCAAAGTCAATGGGTTCCAATGTTGTTTGTTCTCCATCGTTCTTAAAAATTATCTTCTGTTGTGCATCACAAACAAAAGAAAGTCAAAAAGGTCAGAATGACTTGAGAGTAGGGATGCACGATATTGGATTTTTACCGATATGCCAATATTTCTCAACTCATTTTGGCCCGATAGCTAATGCCGATACCGATATAGTTCCTTTTGTTTGGAAACGCGGCCGTCTAATGTGTGTTTTGGCCATGTAATGTTGCTGAAATATATGATGTCCTCTGAGTCAGAACAGCAATTGCGGAAGAGAGAAGGCATATAACGTTATACATACCGGCAGACATCGCTGGAAGGTGCTAATGCTTAACAGTAAATTAGTGGAAAATGAATACAAATTATGATTCTGTCTGAGCTATGCGTTTTAAAACGAACATACACTAGTGTATACATAGCCTAACATGTGTAAACTGAAAACTATTTGAGCTTTATTAAAATTATTTGCACTGATTATTGTGTTGGATATATTTTGTTCCTTTGTGCAGTGGCTCAGGAGTCTTTGAGTCTGTATAAACGTCAAGAAGCTGTTTTTTTTGAGAATGTAGAGTTGTTAAAATTGATTTAATAAAATTGGTATTGAAAAAAGTATCGTTCAGGAACCGCTATCAAAGTCAAGGTATTGGGTATTGAAAATTTTGGAACGATACCCAGCCCAATCGCTAGCACACCCGAGTTAATGTATTCCTCTTTTCGGCAAGACATAGGCATAATTTTTCTTATTGGGTTGATGCCGATATTTACATTTAAAGCCTTTATCGGCCGATTCAGATATTGGTCCGATAATATCATGCATCCCTACTTGAGAGCGAGTAAATGACAGATTAATCATATTTGTATGATTTTATGATTTTTAACTAAAGCATATTGGTTAAAAATAATGATAGAAAGAACACAAAAAATGGAAAGGGATAAACCTTCAGTATGCCCCATCCAAACATCCCAATAATCAGCACATGAAAAACCTACAGTATACTATTTAAGCAATTTCATGACGTCCTGAACGCAAGACAATGAAAAAGGCATTCCAAAACTGGGGTCTTATAAGGTCATGACCCTATTAGCTTTGATTGCCAAAGACACCCCCTCCCCCAATCCTTCAAAAATCAACCCATGACAGTCCTACTGCCATCAGCTCCAGAAATCATTTCCAAAGTGACAGGTATCTCAAAAGCTATTTGAGGAGATAAGAAAGAAATTCCATCACATTCCTGATTGTGGAAATGTGTGCCTGTGTCTGTGTGTGTGTGTGTGTGTGTGTGTGAGAAAGAGTGATAAAATATGTATGTCCCCGCTCAGTGGCAGTGTGGCGTTCTCCATGGCTGACTTTAATTACAGATAGAAGGATAATCCAGCCATAGTGACTGGAAACTAAGAGGCACAGCCACACACATGCACAACCTTTAAATGCATGCACACAAGCCCACACACACACTGTGCAGACTAGAAAGATGATTGATGATGTGTCATAGAACAGTAATGGACGTACAGGAGAGGAAACCCTACGGCGGCCCTTTGGGCAACAAAACAACAAGAAATGAAATCCTTCGGCTCATTCACCCAGGCAGTCAACATTAATGTGTGTGCCTCTGTGTGTGTTCCTGTAGTAGGCTAATTGATGAAAAATGGATGGACTTGTTCTTTTTGAGAATATTTCATAACGAGCCCTTGAGCTACTCAGTGGCCCAGAAATTCTAATTAATAAAGATTCCCTCGCTCTCTCAGTCACTATCTCTGTGATTCGTTTTTCTTCTCTACCAACACCATTTACAATTTAATTAAAAGACTGAGATAAAAATGGCTTAATCTGAAATGAAAAAAAAAAAAAAATCAGTAATGAAGGTGAATATTTTCTTTTACACACATACATGGAGAAAGTGACAACACTTAAATCTGACCTTTGACATTTTAATTTGATATGAAAACAATCCACGTATATATCCCATGGATTTAGAATATGAAGAGAATTAGAGAAAGACACACTCACAATGCCACCCTGTTTCCATGGTGATGAATAAGCATAGTTGTACACTGTAAAAAATCCAATTAACAAAATGTTGGAAGGGCAAAAATATTTAAGTTGAACTAATTTTATTGCTTGGGCTTAGTTGAGAAGACATATTATATTAAGTCTGCACAAATATAATTTTAAAAAAATTAAATGAATGGTTATTTTCAAATCCAGTCAACATTCAGAATGCTAAATGTTGACTGACCTAATAAAAACAAATCCAGCCAACACTGAGATCATTCTGCACGTGCACGAGCCTGAGCGACTTCGCGGGAGAAACAGCACCGCCATCTTGTCAAGTTCAAACGTCAGGTAAGCCACTAAATAAATGCTATATTTTAGACTAAATTTAACGAGAAAATCATGCAACATATACGATTTTTTTGAGTGGACATTTAGAAAGTGTTTTATGAGTTGTATATCTGAAGAAAAGTGGATATAAGACAGTGTATGACAAGTTCAGGCGTCAGATAAGTGAAGTGGCACTGAATACGTCTCCAGTTACTATCGTAAGCTCGGTTCCCTGAGAGACGGGAACGAGACATGGCGTAAACGCTTTGGGGACTCCCTTCCTTCCTAATCTACCTGAAATCTTATTGCACATCGCCAGTAAAGTTGCAACTCTCACTGGCCAGTGCCAGCCAAGATGGCAAATAGGGGCGGGGCTCCCGCTGCTATATAATGCGCTGTTTTGGCAGCATAAACTCGCTCACTCTGCTGTTATTTAAAAGATTAAATACGCGGGATACGTTTTTAATTAAAATATTCATATTAATCAAGGATTTATTCACTTTTAATGCACCTTATTTCCAAATGTACAGACATATGTGCTTTAAATGGCCTTTAGTTAAGATTATTTCATTTATTCACTATACTATTTATTACTAATGTCTCATTTCAGTTTTAGTTTGGCTCTAGTTTTGTATTTATTCCAGTTTATATGAAACGGTTCATGTAGCGTGGATTAAAATTCATATACAAAGTAAATCCTTTTCACTGAACATGTTAAAAATAAGTTTGAAACCGAAGTCAGAAGCGGTCTGGTGGTGACGTTGAAGACGAGCAACCGTGGTGCTGTAGTTCATTTATAGCCTAAGTTTAGCTTTTCAGTTCTGGCGCTTTTATTTTGGCTTCAGAATTCGTCAAAGTTATATTATTTAGTGAAGATTATCTTGATGGACAAAACGTGTAAGTTTCATGAACTATGATTGAACACAGAGCTTATTTTTTGCGATTATCCAAAAGCCTATGGAAAAATCCCACTGGTTTTTGTCGAGGAACCAGTTTCATGCTAACAGCCGATCCGCCTACAAAGTGACGTCATAGTTCCCCCACTCTATAAAGCTTCAGTAGTATTCAAGGAAAGGGTATTTCCCATAGCAATGTCTCGTTCCTTCATTTCGGGGAACCGAGGTTATGTGAGTAACCGAGAGCGTTTTAGTTACGGGGCTGACGAGACGAGAGACATGCGGATCCATGTGCAAGCTTTTATTGAGCAGAGACGTGGTCATAACAAGCAGGGTCGAACAGTGGCAAACAGGTATAACATGGGCGAGACAGAGAGTAAACAAAGACAAGCGTGGGTCGATGATCGGCAAACAGTATCAAAGGGGTTAGACAAGAGAGGTAATCCAAATCGTAAGCAAGAGTCCAGGCAGGGGAAAACACAATCCGAAACAGGCAAGACGAGGCAAGACTAGGGAAACTAACAGGGCTCTGTAGGGCAGCGATAATGCATACAATACTCGGCACTGACGGAAGGAATGTCCAGGGTTTAAATAAGGCATGTGATCAGTGTGCGAGTAGGATCAGGTGTGCGTGTGATTAGTGCAATGAGTGATTGGTGACAGCTGTGATCAGTAATGGATGATGGGAATTGGAGTCCATTGTGATGTGTGGTGTGAAAGTCAATATGATGGCAGGGCAACCTCTTGTGGCAGGTCAGACAGAAGAGCAGGCCCAGGACTCCTAACAGTTTTCCTGTCTTAACTCATTATATCTAATGCGGTCACGCCCAGGTGCCGATCACACTTTTCAGATTCCAATATCCACCTGAGGCGCGCATGTAAACCAGTGGTTCTCAACCCGTGGCCCATCACGAATTCAAATGCGGCCCACCATGCTGAATCAGGGCCGGCGCCAAGGTGGGGCATTCACGGGCCGTGCTGAACGTGATCAATTTCGTAAACGAAAGTGAAACCGGTAAAACAGCGCACATAAGAAAGCGATTGCACGCATTAGCAACTGCACGCGATCACGGATTGTAAAAAGAAACACCCATTCGCTACTACGCAGCAATCATCCTTAATTACAGAAATGTGGCAAAACATCTCTCGAGAGAACCTCAGATTATTAAATTCGAAAGTGCTTTCCATATTTGGATCAAGGCTACATTTCTGCAATGTCGCGTGTCAAGTCACGATTCCGTGCGCGTCTTACAGACTGCAACTTACAATCGCAACTTCATTGTGCTGCGGGAGATCTGCATGGAGGAATGGGCCAAAACACCAGCAACAGTGTGTGAAAACCTTGTGAAGACTTACAGAAAACGTTTGACCTCTGTCATTGCCAACAAAGGGTATATAACAAAGTATTGAGATGGAATTTTGTTATTGACCAAATACTTATTTTCCACCATAATTTGCAAATAAATTCTTTAAAAATCCTACAATGTGATTTTCTGGATTTTTTTTTTCTCATTTTGTCTCATAGTTGAGATATACCTATGATGAAAATTACAGGCCTCTCTCATCTTTTTAAGTGGGAGAACTTGCACAATTGGTGGCTGACTAAATACTTTTTTGCCCCACTGTATTCACCTCAGAAACGTGCTGAGAAGAAAAAGCCTTGTATTTACCGCCAGAAGACACGCTGAGAGGAAAAAGCTTTGTTTACCTCACAAACCGAACGCGAGCGCAGCTGGAGCCGGCGGAGGAGGAGATCTTCTATACCGAGTAAGTAATGTTTCTTATTGGCATTCGATAATGTGTTGTTGTGAAAAAGTTTAACGCATTTACTAGGTGAACTTTTCCCAAACTATAACTCCAGAATAAAATGTGTGAAATCGAATGCAACATTTTGAAATAATTAGTTATATGTTCTATAAACAATGATATAAACAATGATATAAAAGTAATGTCTAAGAAAGTTTAGACCAATCTTTACTGTGAAGTAGCCTACTCGGTTTGCAAATACCTGCTCAAACATGTTTATAATAAGCTTAACAATAATAATTTAGTTTCTCAGTTATAAAATGTTGTTTTTGTATGATAATACATGCAAAGCATGTGTGCATCTATGTTATAAAATCACGTGGGCAACATTGGTGATTGCTAATTAAATAATATAGTTGCTCCTGATAAGCCTATCAACATGCTCACTAATTTATTTATTAATTTTAGTGTGTGTGTGTGGGGGGGGGGCTTTATTTATTTTGAATAGTAACAATATGTAGGCCTATATATTATAATAAATATAATGTACTGTTTTTGCTGTACTTTGGATCAAATAAATGAGCTGAAGACACTTCTTAAAAAAAAAAAAAAACACATTACAAATCTTACTGTTTAAATAATTTGACTGGTAGTAGTCTGGGGTAGTTGTGGCATAATGGTTAGAGAGTCGGGCTTGTAACCTGATGGTTGCTGGTTCGATTCTCTCTCCGGCAGGAATTGAAGGTGGGAATTGTGAATGAACAGCACTCTCTCCACCTTCCATACCATGACTAAGGTGCCCTTGAACCCCTAATTGCTCCCCGGGCGCTGGAGCAAGGCTGCCCACTGCTCACGTCTGTTTTGTGTTTTCTCATGCAGTTTCTGCTGTCTCCTGGGTTCCAGTTTCTTGCCACTGTTTTGGATATTTTGGATATTGCACCCACGATGTCTTGACTCTTCTGTTGTTTGTTTGTTCCTAATAAACTGTTTAACTGCACTCGCAAGTGAATCTCAAGTTATTTTGTGTGATAGTTATATGTATACACATTTCTTTTTTCCTCACATTCTTTCTTGTAACTCTTCTCTCTCAGTCACACACCTGACTGAATGGCTCATTATGGAGCTCATTACGCGGGCCTTTGTCTTCTCAGGTGTGAGTCACGCCCTCTCGCATAGAGCCTTTCCACTCAAAAAGTGACTTAGAAAATTTAAATCAATATACTGTTTTCTCTGAATGAGTGAGTTAGATTATTTTCAGATCATTTTGAAGCAAATATTCTAGGCTACAAGATCCAGTTCTCAAAAGTCTTGTGAACAAATGTTCTGTATGTGTTTTATGGCCTTATTTCAGTTACTTTAAAATTTTAGTTTTTTTCTAACCACGCATAAACGTTGTTTTCTCAAAAACACAATCATGTACGTACAAGCTGCTCACATATTACTGTAGCCCAGTTTGTGCTGAATACAGTGTTTTTAGACTTTAGCCATTAAAATGTTTATAAGCACCTGAAAAAAGCACAAATGTCAGGGCATGTCAAAACTTCTCCGGGGCCCCAAAACACCCTCAGACCCCAGAGGGTTAAGATTTTTAATGACTTAAAAATTTATTTTTCACTAACCTCTCTCAAAAACACAATCATGTACATAAATGCTGCTAACATATTATTGTAGCCCAGTTTGTGCTGATTACAGTGTTATTAGACTTTAGCCATTTATATGTTTATAAGCAACTGAAAAAAGCACAAATGTCAGGGCATGTCAAAACTTCTCCAGGCCCCCAAAACACCCTCAGACCCCAGAGGGTTAAACGTGACTAACAACAAGCCACGTTGAAATGTCGCTCTTATCGGGCATATTAACTACATGGCGTTTCTGGTCTCGTGAAGGCGCTTCGGAAAGAGAAGTTTGTCGTTCCGAACGAAAATGAACAACTGAATCGTTTCACCAGGCCGTTTCAGTCAGTTCCCTAGGAAGTGAATCACTAAATAATGCACTGGCGAAGACCGTGGCTCAGTTAACACTGGGACAATTTATCAATCAATTTGTAAAACGTCACCACTGGTATTTATCAACAACAGTTATATTTTGATATTATTTTTTATGCTATTTGAGGTAACTTAGCCCTATAATATGAAATGTACATGTTCTATTACAAATACAGTCAGCATCAGTGCTCCATGTTGTGCAATAAAGAAAAAAAAAATTCATCTAGGGGTGTGTGATATATATATTGTCTGCGATAATATCGTAATTGTTGTTTTAACGATCTGCAATTTGACATTATCGAGTGTTTGGCAAAAACCAAACAGAACACCTATGGAGTGCATGCTTACGTTACGTGATGAAGTCTAGACTAGGGCACGTGTGCATTTAGAGTGTGTTCTTTGATTGCATGATTCAGTCTAATAAAATGCACTGATCACAAGAATTCAGAGTGATCACAAAATTCAAGATATGGGGGCAGAAAATGTGTATATATATACAGGGGTGCACATAAGTGGTCCGCAGGTCCGCACGTGCGACCAAAATTAAAAATGCGCTGTGTAAATAAGTTCTGACAGCGCATTTGCGTATCGAAATGGTTGACAGCTGTTAATGCACAATTACCATTTTAGATCAACAAACTGTACTGTATAAGATTTCTATCCAAAATGAAAGCATAATCTAGGCTACCCGCTGCCGTTTTCAAAGCAAAACTGTGACATTTCATTCACTGACTAAACCCAGAAGTGCATAATTCTTACTTGCCAGCAACCCGCCAAAATAAAAGCTTGCTGATTTTACGTTTGAAAATGAAGAAAATGTAAATAATAATAATAATAATAAAAATAATTTTATTGACAAAGTACCAAAGGTTTCATTGGTGCTTTGGCATTGTTGCAAGATTTCAGATGCAACCCAGTCAGTTCTTCCAAGGCACCAAACACTGGCTCGTGACCAGACCACTCCACTGTAACTACATACTGTGTGTACCTTCAAGACTAAAGCCCAATTTATACTTCTGCGTCGTAGCCTCTACGCCGTAAGCTGTGCGTCGGTTTTCATTTATACTTCTGCGTCATCATCCACGTCGACGTGCAGTACACATGCAGACCGCTAGTCTGCAGTGTCCACGGGCATGTTGCTTGTGAACCCGCAGTACCACGGCAAAAGCTGAAGAAGAAGTGGCTCGTCGGAGAAGCATAGCCGTGACGGCGGTAAATAAATATCAAATCATTAAATCATTATTTAAAACAACAAAAAGGGGGACAACAACGGAACAGGAGAAGATGGCATTCTTTCAAACTCCACAAGCACGTGTACCACGGCAGATCAACATTGTTTGTCGCGAACAACTACTGATGTATAATGCTATAGTATAATAAATGATAAGACACTTGTTCTTTGCTTTGTTTTATTTTAAATAAGAAGGTGTAACATTAAACTATATTACAGTGCTCATAAACGCACACAAAACAAGTGCAAACGGAGGGAGGGGTTCTAGCAGACCAATCACAGCGCTTGCGGTCCGCGTAGAATTGATGCGCTGTTAGATTTTTGGAGAGGTGCACGTCAGGTACGGCGTAGGTTACAGCGCAGGCCTGTGCGTCTCTGCGTAGGCTACGGCGTAGGTTCAATGCAGAAGTATTGTCATTGCACTTGTCAGAGGAAGCAAAAGAGCAGTAGAAGAGAACAGCAGTTTGTAAGTGTTTTGTCTTGTTTTCTCATTAGATTTCAGCCAGTTGTTGTTGCTAGGAAACTTTGTTTTGCATATACTGTGTTTCACCGTGGTAAAGTGAAGTCGCGTTTGTTGTCGTGGGTATCGCGGGAATTTCCCAGTTTCACTTGGCTAAGTAGTAAGGCGTGGTCAGCTGACTTCTATAAGGAATAATTTAGGCAAGTATAAAATTAGATTGTATACCGCGGCAGCGGTTGCGGCAGCCCTTGTGTGAAGACCGACGAGTGTAAAGACGATCGACTCTACCTTGCGCGACTCCTCCGAGCAAGAACACCGACAATGCACTTGAGTATTACTTTCTCCCCTTGCTTTACTTTTGTACTAATTGTTCTCACTTATTCATTCAGTCAATTGTACACACTATGTGCTTTCAAATCGCCACTATTACTACTAACACTCGGAAGGCACGCACTGTATGTTGGAAACAGGCCAATTCTACTAACCTACGGCCTGTCCCTCGGTCTTCTACTACTTTACCTCATGGCCCTAACTGAGACTTGGATCAAACCTGAGGACACTGCCACTCCTGCAGCACTCTCCACTAACTTCACTTTTTCCCACACCCCTCGCACACTTGGGAGGGGTGGAGGTACGGGCCTCCTTATTTCAAATGAATGGAAATTTGAGCTTCTACCATCTCTTACAGGCAACAGCTCATTTGAATCTCATGCAATTACTATTACCTACCCTGTTAAAATCCACTTTGTAGTTGTGTATCGTCCCCCAGGTCAACTGGGTAACTTCTTGGAGGAGCTGGATGTATTACTGTCCAACTTTCCTGAGGATGGTACTCCTCTGGTACTGCTCGGTGACTTCAACATCCACCTAGAAAAACCCCAGGCTGCTGACTTCAACACTCTTCTCACTTCATTTGACCTCAAGCGAGTGACTACTATGGCTACTCATAAATCAGGTAATCAGGCTCCACTGACAACACACTAGTTACTCCACTGCACACCTCAGACCACTTCCTCATCGCTTCTAACCTCACACTAACTCCGGACACAGCACATACTCCCCCACAGGTCACCTTTCGCCGTAACCTACGCTCGCTCTCTCCCTCTTGCCTTTCCTCAATGGTTACATCTGCACTTCCTTCACCCTCTCAGTTTTCAGCACTGGACACAAACAGTGCTACTGACACTCTTTGCTCCACTCTAACATCTTGCTTAGACAACTTTTGCCCCCTTTCATCCAGACCAGCACGCTCTACCCCCTCTGCCCCCTGGCTGTCTGATATTCTCCGTGAACATCGCGCTAAACTAAGGGCTGCAGAGAGGAAATGGCACAAATCAAAAAACTCTGCTGACCTTAGTGCGTATCAGTCACTCCTCTCTTCCTTCTCTGCAAATGTCTCCTCGGCTAAATCGACATACTACCACAACAAAATCAGGAACTGTTCTGACTCTCGCACACTTTTCAAAACTTTCTCTTCTCTTCTCTGTCCTCCTCCCCCTCCTCCTTCATCAACTCTTACAGCTGATGACTTTGCAATTTTCTTCACAAATAAAACAAGAACCATCAGTGACCAAATCCTCACACCACAAACTGATAACGTCATACTGACTAACACACACTTGCTCACCTCCTTCTCTCCTCTCCCGGAGACGGAAGTTTCAAAACTCATCCTTTCCAATCATCCCACTACTTGTCCGCTAGATCCTATCCCCACTCACCTCCTTCAGGCCATTTCTTCTTCGGTCATACCTGCGCTTACTCACATTATCAACACCTCTCTTCACACTGGTACATTTCCAACAGCATTTAAGCAGGCTCGGGTAACCCCACTGCTTAAAAACCCTCTCTAAATCCAGCACTTTTAGAACACTACAGACCTTCTTCCATTCACTGCAAAGACTCTTGAGCGAGTTGTGTTCAACCAACTCTCTTTGTTTCTTGCGCAGAACAATCTTTTGGACAACTACCAATCTGGTTTCAGAAGCGGCCACTCTACTGAGACTGCCCTACTCTCGGTTACAGAGGCTCTGAGACTGGCAAGAGCGGCTTCCAAATCCTCTGTACTCATCTTACTGGACCTGTCTGCTGCTTTTGACACAGTTAACCATCAGATCCTCCTGTCCACTCTCAGAAGGATGGGCATCTCCGGAACTGCCCTCCTGTGGTTCGAATCTTACCTCTCAGATAGGTCCTTCAGGGTATCTTGGAGGGGTGAGGTTTCAAAGTCACAAATTCTTGCTACTGGGGTTCCTCAAGGCTCTGTGCTTGGACCACTTCTCTTCTCCATCTACATGTCGTCATTAGGATCAGTCATTCAGAAGCATGGCTTTTCTTATCACTGCTATGCTGATGACACTCAACTCTACTTCTCATTCCAACCAGATGATCCGACGGTAGCTGCCCACATTGCAGCCTGTCTGAGTGACATCTCTAAATGGATGAAAGACCATCACCTTCAGCTCAACCTTGCCAAGACAGAACTGCTCGTGGTCTCAGCCAATCCATCACTTCACCACAACTTCTCTATACAGCTGGGTTTGTCAACCATAACTCCTTCCAGGACGGCCAGGAACCTTGGAGTTGTGATCGATGATCAGTTAAGCTTCACAGACCATATTGCTACAACGGCCCATTCCTGCAGATTCGCCTTATACAACATTAGGAAGATTAGACCCTTCCTGTCCAACTCCTCGTCCAAGCTCTTGTTCTCTCCAGACTGGACTATTGTAATGCTCTTTTGGCGGGCCTTCCCACATGTACTATCAAGCCACTGCAACTGATCCAGAATGCAGCAGCCAGAGTGGTCTTTAACCCTTTTAAACCGGCTGTGTCGGCGCCGACACATCAGACCAAGCTGTATTCATGTTACCATAACTCTTCTACCATTTGCACTATCAAAAATAATTCAAATTGCTCCTGACAGCAGACAACATGCGCTTTTCGGCAATATATGGCTTATTACGGTAATTTCTTGCGCTCCGTCAACAAATAACGGCAGATTTCCGGGAGAGCGGGAAGGGAGAATTTGAATAGAGAGATAGGGAGCGCGGAGTTTTGGATTGCATAAACAAACTGAACAAATAATAAACAAAATGAACAAAAACATGGTCAAGGAGGAGTAAACAGCATAAGAGTTGATTAGGATGATTTTTGATGAGACTTTGGGAGCAGGCTGAGTGAGACTTTTTCACATGTGGTGTGTGCGTCGCTATAATGAGTCCTCGCATGTAAATGAATGGGTGTATGCATGTACATGCATGTGTAAATGTGTGCGTGTATGAACAAAAAAGCCTCCTGAATGAAAACTGTGCAACCCAGTGTCCCAAAAATACTTGTATATATGTATTATAGTTGAATTTTGAAGTAAGAAGTGTTGGATTATTTCGATCACGATTTTTCTTTTTTTTTCTAAATAAAAAAATAATAATATTCCGTTTTTTTTATTTTTGTCCATTTAAATTATGTTTACAAACTGAAAACACAAGATTAATGGTCAAAAACTGAAAACTAAAACTTTTTTGAAAGCCATTTGTTTTCTGAAAAAAATGACACCTTGCACTTGAAAATAGCACATTCTGTTAGAATTTTACAGTCAAATAAACAAAATGTGTGAAAATGACCTATTTTACCCTTAGGTTTTAAAGGGTTAATGAACCAAAGAAAGCTTACGTTACCCCTCTCTTCATCACATTACACTGGCTACCAATAGCCGCTCGCATCAAATTCAAGGTACTGATGTTTGCCTACAAGACAACAACTAGCACTGCACCAATATATCTAAACTCACTAGTTCAAACTTATGCACCCTCCAGAAGCTTGCGTTCTGCAAGTGAACGACGCCTTGTGGTGCCATCACAAAGAGGTACCAAATCCCTCTCAAGGACCTTTTTCTGGACTGTGCCCAGCTGGTGGAATGACCTCCCAATCACAATTCGAACAGCTGAATCTTTATCCATTTTCAAGAAACATCTAAAAGACGCATCTTTTTCGCCAGCACCTGACCAACTAATACTAACACTTACCCTATTCTATCTATTTAAAAAAAAAAAAAAAAAAACCCTAGCTACGTGTACTGTGCTGGGCTAACTGAAACTTGTCATGCCACTTGTATACTGCTGCACTCTCGATGGTCTCATTGCTTCTATTGTTCTCACATTGTACGTCGCTTTGGATAAAAGCGTCTGCTAAATGTAAATGTAAATGTAAAGTATAAATTGGGCTTAAGAGTTTATTGTTTTCATTTCAGGTAATATGTGTAAATGTTTAGAGAGTTTTTACTACAATTATAATTTGCTTTACTGTTCTCAGTGGCATCTACGCTAACATTAGTCCGTTTCATTCTTATTCTGAGGTGAATGTAGCCACCCAGATCTAGTCCGTATCCAGATCAGATGGTGGATCAGCACCTAGAGACTACCCCTACAGCCCTGAATGTCAGCGGAGACCGTGTCAGCTAGATTAGCTCCAGAGACAGATTCCCTGCGAAGACCCCGTCACCCATCGGGACATGACCACAAGAACCAGACAAGTCCTCTGCTCAATCTGACTTGTGTTGTAGCCTAGAATTAAACCACGCTGTTTTAAAGATGTAATTGTGAACAGTAATAATACTTGTAAATTTTAGTTTGCTAACATTTGTGTAGCTTGTTTATTTTTTTCTTAGTTCATTAAAAAAAAAGTTTAAACTGAATTTTGCAGTTGTATTACAGATGTAATATTTGACAACTGGAGCTTTTCTGTGATACATTTCTGTGGAACTTGTTACTAAATAATAATTAGTTGAAACTGCTTTAAATTTTTTACAGTGTAGGATTTTGTTAAAAGCTAAAATGCTGAAATTAAAAGGTGATACCTGCAGCTCAGAGAATTTTTTAACAGTGTCGAAATAATTTAAATGTAATTCAAAGATACTCAGTGATTCAAAGGACAGAACAAAGTACACAAATACATTGTATTCAACATGAAGAATATCTTCATGACTCACATGGCAAAAGATGAGATGATCTGTACTGTGAGTATTTTGAAAACTGGGTTGAGAAACAGTAAATGGCTTTATAGGGCTGTTCATCAAGTCAACAACTTAGTTCTCAATGAATCACGAGTTTTAGTCAGGACAGCAAACACAAACGTCTAGGAAAAACCAAAGACAAAATTCAAGAGTGAAAATTAAATCAGCCTAAATAAGGAACACAGCTGGACTTCAGAGACTGATTAGACCCTGAATCACCACAGAAGTCTGACCAAATAATGCTGCAAAGAGTTCAGTGACAACAAATCCGATCTTTGTAAACTGTCTATTCTACTTTGTACATGAATGACACAACACTGGCATAATTACCAGTCATTGCAGAGACATGAACATGAAAGTTTCCCAGCTTACAGGCATGTGAAGTTGTCACTGTAAAAGTAGAGCTATATTTTGGTTTGAATAATGAATCCCTGTGGGCTCACACACACAAACTGCAGCTCTATTAGAGAGGTCAGTCTGAGCCACTGCACTAATGGGCATCTACCCCAAAGACAAACACACACACACCCATACATTTAAGCAATAAACTGCTGAAGAAATAAATACGCTCACCCTAGAATGTACTTTAAAGGAAGAGTACACAAAAAATGTAATGTTCTGCCACTATTTCCTCACCCTCATGTTGTTCCCAACATGTTATTATTTTTTTTATGTTTAGTACAAAAGTAGAGGTCTGACATTCAAACATTTAAAAAGACTGGATCCATAAAATTACTGTTCACAGTGACTACATCAGTTAAAGAAAACAGACAAAACTAAATAAACTTAAGCGCTATATTAACAAATGTCTGCTTGGGCCATGTGATGATCTATTTTCAGCGGTTAACAGTTCTCTGGAGGAATACAGTGCACAAATCATGGACCACTTATATTGTGCATTTGTACAGTGGCTACAGAGGTGGTTATTGTGGACTGGCATAGGAATAGTCTGTGTAAAGATTCTTCTAGATTTTCCCTGGGGTGGGAAAAAAAGGGGGTATGTACATCCACAAATTTGTGTCTTAATTAGGAATGCACCAAAATGAAAATTCTTGGCCGAAGCCGAACCAAATGAAACACTGGGCCGAGGGCCGTCTACCGAACATAGTTTTTCATGTTTTTTCCCCGATGTTATTGTGCCAATGTTTTTCACCATTGCATAAATTTGATAGGCAAAATGTGCTTTTTACTGTTTTCTCTTGCTTTTCAGAAAAAGCAAGAAAAATCAATTACAAAACAACAATTTAAAAATATTTATTTTACATTTTTTAACATTCTAGCAACAAAGCACAATTTAACAAAATTAATAAGTTAGTAAAAATAATATTTTTGCCCATTTTTGAGACCCCCTTCTTAAATCAGGCATGCGTTTTTTTACTGTACAAATAAATGCAGCCTTGCTTAGCAGAAGAGACTTCTTTTAAAACATTAGAAAATATTACAGATCCCAATTTGAACACTGTGTGTGAATGTTATAATAAACATTAATAGAGCAGTTGTAATTATTATTAGGGCTGGGTTTTGACAAATTCCACGATTCAATTCTCATTCACAAGCTTGCGATTCAATTTGATTACCAATTCGATTCGATTCAATATAGATTATTTTGGATATATCAGGTACAGTACATGCCAAATTTTCTCAAGGAAAAAAATCTCTCAACTAATGCTGTAAAATATACGTTAGATTCAGTTGATACTACATTAATATTGAAGGTTAAATTTGACTGATTTGTAGGCTATACCAGTGGTTCCCAACCTGGGGGGTGTTCACAGCGGGGGCGCGGGAGCAGATATACTTTGAGGTAGGGCTGGGCGATAAAACGATAACTACAATTATAGTGATATAATTTTCCTGAATAAAACAAGTTCGATAAACATTCAATGTAATGTTTATGCGAAAAAAGCGGAACAAAACAGCGCTACTCATTTGAACCGCGCCACACGGACCATATCCGCTCGGTTCAAACAGCGGCGCAGCGCAGAGCGCGCTGACTAGAGCAGATGTGTTTACTCACCAATCACGCAACCACTAAACAGCGCTGTGAGATCCAGTGAGAAGCGCTTGAATTCAGCGAAGAACACAAATGGCTGGTATAAACTAGTATCAGTCGATATCAGTCAACTGATATAAACTAGTTTAAATCCAGATAAAACAGCGCTGACAAACAGCAGAAAAACACTGTGTGCAACGATACAGTCAGAAGGCTTTTCAATCTACAAATTGCCATCGTTTACCAGGGATTTACTGTAGTAACATTAACTGCACCATAGTATTGTGGCAGAAATGGGTGGTATTTATATCAAATTTATTATATTAATGTAGACGTGTATTAAATGTATTAAAGGAGTAATGGAATGCAATTACACTATATTTGTGATTAAGCTATAGGCTAGCGTTTGTGCATTTATAATAAATGTATTTAGACTACTGTTTAATATATAAATAGGCTACCTAGAAACCATATAGTTGGATTTTTACCACAGTATTGAGGTGCCATATGTGTGGTTTTAACTCTGGTTATCATGATGTAAATGTATGGAAAAACAATGGTTAATTTTAATAAAACTCAAAATTTCACCATATAAAAAAGGAGGTTGTTGCAATTTTTTACAGATGTTACTGATTTTGATAATGAACAAATTTCAATCTGCATCCTAACTCAAACTACTACTGTCAACTCAATGTCAAATGTGCATTTCTAATAGACAAAAATTTATATTATTGCATATATATACATATATATATATACATATATATGTGTGTGTGTGTGTGTGTGTGTGTGTGTGTGTGTGTGTGTATAAATATAAAATAGGGGTTGGGGGGCTCAGATTACCATACGTGGTGGGGGGGCATGATAAAAGGTTGGGAACCACTGGGCTATACAACTGCTAAAATTACACTTAATGAAGTTTTTTAAATAATAAAATTACAATTACATAATATTTCTACTTCAATTCGTTTTTTTTTTTTTTTAAATATAAACATTCAAATGGTGGCTGTCATAAAAACTTGATGGATTTATTCAAACAAAAATTAAACAATGAAGAACAGTAAAAATTCTAATGAATATTATATGGTACATATATTTAGCAAAACGCCCCTCTTTACAGTTTATTTTTATATCTGACTAATGAGTTTATGGTCACCGAATATGTTTTTTCTGAGGTAAATGTGACGTTACGTGACATTGTTTACAAGCCGTTAAACTGACGTCTTTGCGCAGCTGAAACTGATTGAGCGATTACATGAGACGGGGTACAGATTGCAAAGTTGTACTCTTTCTTTTAACTTGCCTTCAGATGTTTAGTCATGTTTATTTTGTGCTGAAACTGGTATTAATGTGGAGGAGATGATCAGTTCACTTGAGCTATGCGCTGCTGCGTCTGTTGAACTTAAAGTCCGTATAAAGAGAATTCTGAGAATTGTTTCTAAACATTACAAATGTTAGAAATGTATTGCTGAAACACATTACAAAGAGTGAACTATGTAGTACTGAATTGTGGAGTTAAACCGTTAAACAGTTTTTCACCAATTCTATGTTCAGGATATTTTGGGCGGGGCTAAAATGGTGGCTCGATGACGCAATGGAGCCACCGAGCGTGGCCCCGCCCCTAACACTATAATAACTATGTTGAGAGATCAAGTTCTAAGTTCGTCTTTTTGAATGTCTGTGATGTTAGATATACAGATTCTAGGCAGGGACGGTTCTAGGGTGAATGGATACCCGGGTCTTAGCCCAGAGACATCAATATGTGGCAGAATACATACAATTTAAAAACATGGAGCGTTCACAATTCGCATCTAAAAACGCATGGAAACGCGAGCTGTACCGCTTTCTCTTCTTTCAAAGCGCACCGGAGCTTGCGCTCTCGTGGTGTTTGCCGTTGCTAAGCAACCATGAGCCGCGCTCGCCTTAAAGACGAGAAGGTTTCAACCAAGCGGTAACCTCCCGCTCCCTCTCTCTTGAAACCAACACGGAAGTGACTAAAACTGCAATTCATCGACTGGCCCCTGGAGGCTGGCTCCAAAAGGGAGTCAGTCCCATAGTATCCCCATGTTAAAATGCCCAAATTTACAGCAGAATAAAATATGTTTACAGCCTGGTACAAAAATTGGTTTTGGTCTATATAGCTAATTTTGCGCTTCGTGACAACTGTGAGGGGGGTGATTTTTTTTTATAACTCATCCGTTTTAAATTATATTAAGCCTTAAATTTCTGCATAATTAAGGGCGTGACCACTTGAGTGACAGCCGCTCTGCTCCAGAGTGCGAAACTCGCTACAGTGTGAAACTTAGAAAACTGGCTTTAAAGATTTTTATTTGTACAGAAAAAAATAATTATAGGTAGGACACTGGGAATCTGGCAATTAGATGTTTTAATGAAAATGATCTCAAACTTGATTTTTACCGCTATATTGATATTGTACTCTGCTTTTGCACTGTCTGCAAAAAGTGAGATGTCACGCCAAGGCAAAAGGCAGTAACTTCCACATTATATAGGGTGCTGATCACCATTTACAGAATCATTATAGTAACATCTGGATAAAATCTAGTGATCATTGGCTAGGCTATAACATCTAGAAATGCGATTCTTTTTTTTTTTCTGACCATAACAACCAGACAAATAGTTAAACGTGAGTGGATACCATTTTGCAACCAATTTATTTGCAATGTTCGCTAACATTAAAGGATGCAAGTCATACTTAGCCTATTGTTTTTACATCGAACTGAATTAAAATAGCTCAAGAACGACTTGGGGATTGATGTGAACGCCAGCAGGGATAATGCTCCGAATGATTGTGAATTAAACATCTCCGATGGCGTTCATTGCAATGGATTTTGTCGACTTTAAAGATTATTTACGATTAATTATTGTTGCCAAGTTATCGAATCGTTATTGCTTACAGTGCTTTGTTATACGGAGCAGTTTGTTAGATTGCGATCTATCTAATTTGTTTGTCTAATGAAGTGCCGACAGATGTATAAAAGTACACAAGTTACACCGTAATTTAAATGTGGCAGACTTTAATGGAAAGTAAAACAAAGGCAGAATACCGTCTAACTCCAGGCTGGCACAGTATTGACAAACGAATAGAGGGGCGTGGTTTCAGCTCAGATTCACCCACGTCCCGCCTTTTTGCCCATTTTCGATTATCCAGGAGTGACGCGCGGTGATGCATTTCCAAGATGGCGGTGGTCGGCTCCGCCCACTTTAGGCTTCAAAAATGCTCTTCAGAAACCTTCGAGTGACGTCACAGACACTACGTCCATTTTTTTTTACAGTCTATGGTTTCAACTCACTGCAGCGCTGACGCGCATTGAGCGCGCTTCTACAATTAAATAACGAACTTGCACACTTAAACATGTATAGCTGTATAAATCCAATTAAGCTACTAGAGGTAGCATCAGTAGCATCCATTCAGGTTGTAGCGTTGAGAGAGATGGCTGCTTTCCCGCGAGTGGGCGTGGTTTCAGCGCCAACAGCGGACACGCCCCCAGCGTTTGAGAGCAGAGAGTCCTGCTTATTTTTCAAAGATTTTGATAACTTATTTTAGTTATTTGGCGGGGGTTTTTTATCACTCAAATTTGGCTGGTTGGTTAATAACACATTTTTCTGTTGTGTGAAACTCAGAACACATATTAACTAACCCTAACCCTAACCCTAACTAACCCTATCACTTTACACGGACTTTAAGCCGAGTTCACACTAGCAGCGACTTTTGTCGCTGAATGTTGCCAGGGGCTGACAATGAGGTCGCTAGTGGGCGTTCCCACTACTGGTCGCCCTGACAGCGAGTCAGGTTTCTTGCCGCTAAGTTCAAACATTTTGGAGGCAAAAGACTGAATATAATCTAAATCTAAATTATATCCGTACATACAAACAAAAATGAATGAGAAACAGCGTACTTTCTTCCATTGCGTATGTTTATCCCCGGCTGAGAGGAAAACAATCACATGAGCTCCATCGTCTTCTTTCCTATTGGCTGTTGCTCCCGAAAGTCTCTCTTCATTTGCATAAAGTTGAAGGATTCTGAACTTCGTCGCATCACTGGACACGCCCCATCCGGTTGCCAACAGTCGCTATCGCTCACTGTCGCCAGAAATCTCCAGCTCTCCATTGAAATGAATGGGATCGTGTAGTGTGAACGGGGCTTGAGGCGCTACAGTGATCTGTCACTTCACATTAAACGGCGCCAAAACAGTTTGAATACTGCAATACAATGGACAGAATTTGAAATCTGAGACTTTGTTTCATATTAAAAGTACCAAAGCACAACGCTTATTGTGATTTATTGGATGGAAAGTTTCCTTCAACGTTCCGTCCATTAACTGAAAACAGGCTAGACTAAATTGATTCTTGGGATTTAAGAATCGATATCGTTCCATAAATATGAGAATCAATTAATAGAGATAGGCTATTGATAATTTTTTACCCAGCCCAAATTATCATTATCATTATTATTGCCTTACTTTTTAATTTATTTTACAGAACAACAGTAAGGTTACAATACTAACAGTTGTAGAAAAAAATAATACTCTTTTTCAAGATTTTCCCCGCGCTTTCGACTTTGAACCCTGGCTAAGGAGCTCGCACAGCACTGTCAGAACACAAGAAATTTGTGTGCGCATTAGAAAACTTAACCTGCTGCAGTTTATTTACTAATTGTTTAAGGCCATTTCGCAATTTCAATCATCATACAGTAACCAGCAACAACCACCCCTTCCTCTTCTCATCGAAGACATGTGATTTAGTACTAACCAGTCTCTCGCTGTTGTGCTTGTAATGATTTTTGCGTCTTTCTCGGACGGTTTTAAATGCTTCCACACTGCGACATTTTTTCTGCATTGTAAAGAGTATGCACCTTTCACTCTATGCTGTTGCTATTTGATTGTGTCACGTCATTGTTCAGTACAATATATTCGGTCTTTTCGCTTATTTAGCCGAACACTGAATTTTTTTTCTTTTTTTCGGCTAAATAATTTTGGTTGCCGAACATTCAGTGCATCCCTAATTTTAATGTGATGTTGCTGTGTGTGATTGTCTGAAAATGAAAATGCACTCATGCACAATGTAATGTGGTCATGAAAACACACACACACAGACTACAGCGGTGTTTGTCTATAATAAGAGCCAGCAGACAGCTTGTTCGCTCTGTTCAGTGTGGCACATCGATCTGATTCTCCACTGTGATAAACCGAACATGTGTCCCCGTGGAGCACTGTGGCATTCAAGACACACACACAGAGGGAAAAAACACAATATATGTAGTGCTATTGTTCTTTGAAACCTGAACCAAGATGTTTTTTTTTTTCTTGATGTTATAAATGTATCAAAATGTTTGTCTGCAGTCCATCCCTACAGAGTGTCATCCAGCAATTTAAATGTTGTCCTGAACAAAAGACAGCACGTATTCACTTGTCAATCTATAGCAGGATCGCCTGTGCTTGCAGTGATTGTTCGTGTCTAAAGTATGCACACCACAGCTTTGGCCGTCATGACCTCACCAGTCCATCTCCTTTAGTCTGACAGCTCACTCATGGACAGTCTCCATGAAGACATCTGAATGAAGCAACTAAATTAAACACATTAGGGTGAATCTGACTGCAGGTTATTTGATTAATACAATATTCCATCAGATGAGTCATTGGCCCAATGAGATCAGCATTTCCCTCTACTCAAAAAAGAGGTGGGAGTGAGTTTTATTTATTTTATGTCTTTTCAACCTGAATGAACCATCGGACACAAATGATTCAAATTACACTTACAAACAGAAATGTGTGTATATTGCCATTAATCTTTATTCATTAAGAAGTCATTGTTCTCCTGTTGATTCTGTCATGCTTAGGCCATAGTTGATTGGGCAATGATTTAGAAACAGTAGCAAATAATGATTTTTAGCCATGCTAACAATGGCAGATCTATTCTACTAAAGTCTTCATAAATAAGAAAAGCTGAACATGATTTGTTTTTTTTTAAAGAACTTAATACTTTTGAGCAAGTATGTATTAGACTGATAAAAACTGACAGTGAACAAATTTATAATGAACATTCTATTCAAATAATCTTGAAAAAGCATCGCAATTGTTAATAAATGTTACTTGAGCAACAAAACAGCACATTAGAAAAGAATTTTAAATTGTAATATCTCACAATATAACTGTTTTATTGTATTTTAATCAAATAAATGCAGCCTTTGTGAACAAGAGATTTCTTTCAAAAACATTAAAAACAAAAAATTATACAGACCCCAAACTACTTTTTCTTTGTGCTTTATTTGTCAGTGTTTTATTTGTTGTTCTCTTTCCAAATTGCAGTGAGTCTCCTATTTCAGTTTTGGCACCCTGTATGTGTTATGATTTGGTGCATGAAAAATCCTCCCAAAACTATTATCAAGCTTCTAGCCAAGACCGGTGATCTCTCCCTCCTGATAAAAACATCAATTTTCGTGAAGTGTTGGGAGATGTTACCAAATACCAATTTCATACTTCCTTGTCTCTGTAAATTGTGGTTTTCCTCTTAAACCTGAGCCTCACTCTACCTGTGCTTCAGAAGACAGAAGCTATTGGTTGCCTTCCAGCTCTGAAATAGAGCTTCCCAGAACACCACCACAGACTCACCGCTAAAGACTGTCTCAACTTTAAGCCCAGTCTATCTAGAAGGATTAAGTAGATGGCTTCTGCAGCTGCTGCCACAGAAGAGGAGGAAACATTTTCAGGAGAGATGACAATAAAGAGATGAACAAGAAAGGTAAAAAGAACCTCAAACTAAAATAAAACCCAAGCAGGTAGGAAAGGCAGCTATAAAAACACCATATTTTAAATATTAAAATATAAAAGATACCAGAGACGTGGCCATTGTCAGATGTCACGCCCTTATTCCAACATAGTTTCTTGCCCTTTATCAATTGAAATTCATTCAGTGTTAAATCATTGCACTCAGCCTCCCATTACACCATATGAGTGTTTCAAATTGCCCTCCATTAGCGGGTACTAGGACTCATTAAGACATGTGGGATGACACATGGATGATGTGTCTTAAATTCCTCCCTGTGGAACTGCCACATCAAACATATGGCCAGTGTAGGGGGGAACAGCTGTGAGTGAGTGAGTGTGTGTGTGTGTGTGTGTGTGTGTGCGTGCATGCAGAGACATGCTGATACATGTGGAGTTAAAGATTGGGATCAGCACAGCTGTGTGTGTGTGTGCGTGCGTGTGTGTGTGTGTGTGTGTGTGAGTGAGAGAGAGAGACAGAGTGTGTGACTGTCTCCCAGTAGAGAAAGACATCCAAGGTCAGTGAGACCCACAGCTTGAACTTTGACAAACATCTAACACTTCACACTGGCTATGTGTTTCTGATTACTGCATAAGGTAAAACTGGGTTACACTTTATTTTAAGGTGTTACACATGTTACATGTACTTACTATTATAATAACAATAAATTATGCATAATTACATGCAAGTAACCCTAAACCAAACCCTAATCCTAACCCTAAGTACATGTAGTTAATTAATATTACTCAGTACTTAAAAGTACAATTACACTGGAACAAGTACACCTTAAAATAAAGTGTTATCCAAAGTTGTACTTGTTATAATAATGATAATGAAATGTAATCTTAAAATTATGTGTAGAAAGACTGAAGTTTAAAATGCTCAAAAACACTGACATTCAGGGGAAGAAAAATCTTCTGTCAGCATCAGTCTTAATGGCAATCCTTCCATCAATCATTACAGTGTGCTCACTCAACTTCCCAGTTCCCACCTCGCAAAATACAAATGAAAAATAAAATGCCATTTTTGTGTTGTTTGTATTTGTCTTGACAAGTTGTACAGTCTACCAGTCCCTGCTAGAGGTCTAAACATTTGGTGTGCAGTTTAAAGGCAGATAACAAAGAGAGCAGAACCCCAGGAGGAAAACATATGGCTAAAATAAAAGCAAATCTAATTGCATTTCAGCTCAGGGACCTTAATCAGACTCCTATTTCAATTAACTCCAACACTCATCATTCAGAATTAAAACTGACTGCTGACAGCAAAGTCATTTATTTCAGATGTGACTCATTCTACGTGTCCACTGGTGCAGAAGAAACATGCTCAAAATACCAGAGATTTTCTGCTGGGGGGGCAGAAAACATATTAATGCATATTAATGCATATTAATTACATACAACTGCACGTAGCAAACCTAAAATGTGATTCAAAGCAAAAACTGAATTCCATTTTACACTGCAGCACTTATGATAAATGTTACAGCCTTCACTTTGGCTGTTCTTTGCATGAAGTTTCACATTTCTCAACTTTTTGCCGCTGTCACCACTTGCCCCGCTGTCAATCCCACAATCCTTGAGTGAGCCTGCCTCTCATCTCCCACTGAGAATGAATCAGTATGTATGAGAATACATCCGTTCACTCAGCGCCACTGGATACATACAGTGATTATAATCATAATGACTGACTCTTTCAACTTCAACTGACTATAATTTACTCCACTTTTAATGCACACATTATATGCTAGTAAAAAAAACAAACATATAAGCCTCTTTCTAATATTTTCTTTTCTAATCCTATGTAATAACAATGATGTAAACACACAATCTACAATAAACAAAAAATGCAAATCTTAAAGGGGTCATATAATGCCCATTTTCCACAAGTTGATATTATTCTTTAGGGTCTTAATGAAAAGTCTGTAACATAGTTTGGTTAAAACTTTTCATTGGTAGTGTAAAAAACACCTTTTTTACCCTGTCAAAAACAGCTCTTGTCAGAGAAAGCCGTATTGTGTCATTCTCCTTTAAATGTTGCTGAGCTCTGTTGACCCCGCCCCTCTCTTCCGAGCCGCTCTCTGAGGGACTGTTTACTTTAGCCGCATTCATCGTGAAACTTGCTAATTAGCACACTGTTAGAAAAGGCGATTTGCAAAGATTCATTTAAAAAACCTTGTACTCACTTCTTCTGGAGGTGAAGCTGGATCACGAATTATTCGCGCAAAAAGACGCATTTAGGTAGATGGAGGGCACATTCCCTTCCGAAACAAACCTAATCCTCTTCAGCGGCTCAGATGATGGGAGTAAAATTAAGACTGCTATGTTCATTATTACATCCAACAACAAAACACCTCAATCATTTCAGTTCAAACAATTTAGCATTATATGTAGCATTATATGACCCCTTTAAAATCAGATTATCTGCTTCTGACAAGATTTATAGACAAGAAATTGTATCACTTGCAAAAGTTAATGTTTCTGTAGCTCAGATTTCTTCAAAGCCCTGATTTCTCTGACTGATAAAACGTTTATAAACAAACACACTCAAAACTTACACATCATGCTATTTTGATTAAGGACACACATACATGAAACAACACACATTACAACAAAAAATAAAATGAAATCGAGATTTTGAGTAAGAATGGATGACGGGAAAGCATGCAATTAGAGTTTGAGTCAGACAGTTTTGGAGGTAACTCATTCCAACATCAAAGGAGTGAAATGATGGTAATGATTGTGTGTTAATTCTTTATGTCTATTCAAAGTTGGCGTGACAACAAAGCATTCCTCACTTAATAGGTTAACCAAACCAACAATCTTGTCTTATTGCTATTGGCAATTGCATTGTTGTGGTGGGAGCCAACATTCATTCCATTGGTATGTTTAGGTACATATTTTTGGTACGAACTTGCTTGTCTGTCTATGAAAACACATACAAGTGCATGCTGGGAAAACGTGCTGGCTCTTAATTTTCAAAATACCTCTAAACACACACGCAAGTGCACACATTGTTCACAGGACAAGATATTGTCATGTTGGGAAATTGTGTGTAGAATTTAACTGAAAGAATGTTAACAACAACTGTGTGTGTGTTTGTTTACCACTTGGATTGGTTAAATGCAGAGCACAAATTCCGAGTATGGGTCACCATACTTGGCCACATGTCATGTCCCTTTAAAAAAAACTGAAAGAATTTCAGAGCCTGATCCAGAAATGAGCATTTGTATGTGTATAATAGGCTGTATATTGGTAGATAATCAGTGCTGGTACCAGGAGAGGTCAAATCATCAAACTGTAATCAGTGAGGACAATCCATTTCATAGCAGTCAATGCACCTCAATTACAAAAGAGCAGACAATTATTGCTCACCAAGATGTTTCCAGTAGAACAAATCCGCTATGAAGACACAATTACGCATGCAAACACAGACAGATCAATGTGTTGTGTTCATGGCATTTGTCAGACTCAATTGAGCCCCATTAATGTGTGTATGAAGCACCAGTGGCATAAGTTTCAGTTTCATTTAAAGACCAAAGCTATGTCTATATTTGACACAACCGGTCCAAGACCAGACCACATTACTAAAAAGCTACATATATACAAGGCCACTCTAAAATGTGCAGTTTTACTGTATTGGGGTGACCACCATTTGCCTCATGCAGTGCAACACATCTCCTTTGCATAGAGTTGATCAGGTTGTTGATTGTGGCCTTTGGAATGTTGGTCCACTCCTTTTCAATGGCTGTGCGAAGTTGCTGGATATTGGCAGGAACTGGAACACGCTGTCGTATACGCCGATCCAGAGCATCCCAAATATGCTCAATGGGTGACATGTCCAGTGAGTATGCTGGCCATGCAAGAACTGGGATGTTTTCAGCTTCCAGGAATTGATCCTTGCAACATGGGGCCGTGCATTATCAGGCTGCAACATGACGTGATGGTCGTGGATGAATGGCACAGCAATGGGCCTCAGGATCTTGTCACGGTATCTCTGTGCATTCAAAATGCCATCAATAAAATGCACCTGTCCATAACATATGCCTGCCCATACCACAACCTCACCGCCACCATGGGCCACTCGATCCACAACATTGACATTAGCAAACCGCTCACCCACACGATGCCATACACGCTGTCTGCCATCTGCCCTGTACAGTGAAAACCGGGATTCATCTGTGAAGAGAACACCTCTCTGAAGAGAACAAGTGCCAGACGTCATCGAATGTGAGCATTTGCCCACTCAAGTCGGTTACGACGACGAACTGCAGTCAGGTCGAGACCCCGATGAGGACGACGAGCATGCAAATGAGCTTCCCTGAGACGGTTTCTGACAGTTTGTGCAGAAATTCTTTGGTTATGCAAACCGATTGTTGCAGCAGCTGTCCGGGTGGCTGGTCTCAGACGATCTTGGAGGTGAAGATGCTGGATGTGGAGGTCCTAGGCTGGTGTGGTTACACGTGGTCTGCGGTTGTGAGGCCGGTTGGATAAACTGACAAATTCTCCGAAACGCCTTTGGAGACGGCTTATAGTAGAAAAATGAACATTCAATTCACGGGCAACAGCTCTGGTAGACATTCCTGCAGTCACACACACACACACACACACACATACATACAGGGCCTAAAACTAACTTTTTGCCACAAAAAGGCCACAGAAATGGCCAGTGGTGTGATAAAATTTACCGGCCAAAAAATATTTTTACAGGCCATGAAACTCTTTTTGCAAAAACAGGCAGTTATTACTACTACAATGACTAAACATATTTATAATGTTTTTAATTTGTCCTGCTACTGGTGTCTCTATTAAATGCATTGTCCCTCAATTTTACCTATTAATTTTAGCCATTCAACATTACAGTATAATTTAAAGCCATTATTTTTAACATTTAATAGGCTCTGAAATGTATAACAACTTTTCATTTAAAATGATTTTAAAACAATCGTCACATAAACTATGAATTGTATATGCATAAACTATACAGACTAATCTTTATTCAAGCTACAAAAGTTAACCAGCGACTAGGACAGTCCAATGATTTCTCTTTTTCTTTTGTTCTTTGATTTACATCAATGACAGACTTCAGTAGGTTTCACTTTAAATCAGCGCTGTCTCTTTAAAACCTGATGCATTTAAGACTTTATAACTCATTTAAGACTACATTTACGAGGTAACTCGCCAAAACTGCGTATTTTGACATAATTGTGTGTTTTCGTCCGCTGAAGTGCTACTGGTGCGCTGTCTGAAGCGGCTCTCTGTATGCGTACAGCCGAACGCGCAGCCTTTCAAACTATATACTGCACTGCACCATTTCCTATGTGTCGGGTCATGAAGAATAAAGAAAAGTTATACCCGCCAACTGGCGACTGACACTGTTACATTTACTCGATAACGCAGATTTTTACTCACATTTGGCGCTTGGCGAGTGTTAATTTTAGGCCCTGCATACATACATACATACATATATACAGTGTATATATATACACTGAGAAATTTTAAAATTGTATGCACAAAATGAGTTCATTTCAAATTTGATGCACGCTACAGGTCTCAAAATAGTTGGGAGGGGGGCATGTTTACCATGGTCTAGCATCTCCCCTTTTCAAAACAGTTTGAAGACATCTGGGCATTGAGGTTATGAGTTTCTTGAGTTTTGGTGTTGGAATTTGGTCCCATTCTTGCCTGATATAGGTTTCAAAGCCATGCTGTTGTACTAGCTGCAGTATGTGGTTTTGCATTGTCCTGCTGAAATACACAAGGCCTTCCCTGAAATAGACATCGTCTGGAGGGGAGCATATGTTGCTCTAAAAACTTTATATACCTTTCAGCATTCATAGTGCCTTCCAAAACATGCAAGCTGCCCATACCGCATGCGCTTATGCACCACCATACCATCAGAGATGCTGGCTTTTGAACTAAATGCTGATAACACGCTGGAAGGTCTCCCTCCTCTTTAGCCCGGAAGACACAGTGTCCGTAATTTCCAACAAGAATGTCAAATTTGGACTCGTCTGACCATAGAACACTTGAAACAGTCCATTTTAAATGAGCCTTGGCCCACAGGACATGACGGCGCTTCTGGACCATGTTCACATATGGCTTCCTTTTTGCATGAAAGAGCTTTAGTTAGCATCTGCAGATTGCACGGCAGATTGTGTTTACTGACAATGGTTTCTGGAAGTATTCCTGGGCCCATTTAGTAATGTCAATGACAGAATCATGCCGATGAGTGATGTAGTGTCGTCTGAGGGCCTGAAGACCACGGGCATCCAATAAAGGTCTTCGGGCTTGTCCCTTACGTACAGAGATTTCTCCAGTTTCTCTGAATCTTTTGATGATTTTATGCACTGTAGATGATGAGATTTGCAAAGCCTTTGCAATTTGACGTTGAGGAATGTTATTTTTAAAGTATTCCACAATCGTTTTACACACTCTTTCACAGATTGGAGAGCCTCTGCCTATCTTTACTTCTGAGAGACTCTGCCTCTCTAAGACATCCCTTTTATGGCTAATCATGTTACAGACCTGATGTCAATTAACTTAATTAGTTGCTTGATGTTCTCCCAGCTAGGGTAGGGCCGATAGACAATGCCATCATCCATCGCCGATGGCTGATAGACATCACGATGTTAGTTTTAATTTCATTAAAAATGTAAAAACGTCCCAACATTTCCGGAATTCGGGTTGCAGATATACATACATATATACACATACACACACATATACATATATATACATACATATATACACATATACATACATATATACACATATACATACATATATACACATATATACATATACATATACATATATACACATATATACATACATATATACACATATATACATATATATATATACATATACATACATATATATATACATACATATATATACACATACATATATACATATACATATATACATACATATATATATATACACATACATATATATATATATACACATACATATATATATATATATATATACATATATATATATATATATATATATATATATATATATATATATATATATATATATATATATATATATATATATATATATATATATATATATATATATATATATATATATATATATATACATATATATATATACATACATATATATATATATATATATATATATATATACATATATATATATATATATATATATATATATATATATATATATAAGTGGTGGGCGTTATCGGCGTTAACGTGCTGCGTTAACGTGAGACTCTTATCGGGCGATAAAAAAATAATCGCCGTTAATCTATTCTCAAAGTTGGGCTGGGAGCTGGATCTATACTACGCAAGCTATGATGACTTTCACCTTGATATTTTAGCGCGGATGTATACCTAGCCGAATTGCACTGTAGGGGGCGAGAACGAGTCTTCGAACGTGCGTGCTAACATGGATGCAGCTATGAAGCCGCCGGGTTTGCTTCAGGGAAAATTTATTTTTAAGAATCTTCCCAATGGAAATCGGCAAGTCATTTCTGTCTCTACATGGTCAAGCTCTCTGTATCGCGCGCACAGCGGAGTTCCGCCCCGGTTCGCACACACACACACACACAAACAAACAAACAAACAAACGTAAGCGCAAACACAAGTGAGCACACTCCCACTCCTATTTGTAAATATTAAGCCGCAAAACGTCTATTTAAATATGACTTCTGTGTGTCTCTGTGTTAATGTATGGCGCAGACGCACGGGTTTGTTCACTACTCATACAGAAGACCGCGTGATGCTTGCGGCGATATTAACTTCTGCCGTCTCACTAAATGAGGACGTAAATACATGAACAACATCTCCAGAACTGCTCTGAGAGTCACTTCATGAGCATTCAAGCGTTTCATTTGAGAAAAACTATCCTCACGGCAACCCGTCAAAATAAAAGTTCGGTTTCACTTGAAGACATTGGGCAGAACGTAATAGGCTACTACTACTAAAACTATTAAAACCTTATCTTTAAGGAATAATCATACAATGTCTTCAATGTTATTATCAATATTAAATTCTTGATGACTGCTAGTTATTTACTACTAGTAGTGAACTTATTCTGATCTACTTGGCAGAATTCAAATGAGCCATTTTAATCTAGATTAATCTAGATTAATTCCAAGATTACAGTGAGATTAATCTAGATTAAAAATGTATCTATGCCCACCACTAATATATATATATATATATATATATATATATATATATATATATATATATATATATATATATATATATATATATATATACATATATATATACACACACATATACATATATACATATACACATATACATATACACATATATATATATACATATATATATATATATATATATATATACACATACATATATACACATACGTATATATATATATATTATATATATAATTTTTTATATTTTTATTTATTTAAATAAAACAGTTGCAGTTCCTCCAGCCCAGTACCATATATGGTAGGCTAAGACCACACCGAACCTTTTAAAAAGTTGTGGTGATATTCAATAATTCAAATTACTCTAATTATCACAGGTGTAACATACACAGCAGCATAAATACCACTCGGATTATTGTTCTTACTGGTAATATAAGATCTATCATAAAAACCCTGAAGGTACTTTTAAACTAAAGATTTCTGATCCAAAAACTAACGCCAGATCTGTGAATCATAAAATCAGGAAAGCGCCTTTAGCAGTGAGGCAATTCCTTTGATAACCACAAAAAGACTACAGCGAAACAAGCTATTGGAAAAAAAGGTACTTGTGTGGGGCAAAACCTCCCAGACATTAAAGCATGCCGGCATTGGAAAAGACAGATCTTGCAGGATGGAGCAATGCAGGTATGATGAAGAGCTTTGATCACTATCACTGTCTGCATGTAATAGTCATGATTTATTTTGCTTCTTTCTAAAACATTACTTATGCCAACTCACATGCATAACAACTATTATGAAAGCAAATGGGGGGATTTAGAACACTAGAAATGACTAAATCCTCCCATTTGGAAAAAATAATTATATTTTGATAAGGTTTATTCTATTTTGCCACAGAAGAAAAACCCCCCAGCATATTTCGACATTGGCAGCGTAATCCAACTAGCACTCACCTATGCCTTTTAGCAAGTCAGTTAGGGAGAATGTCACAACACAATTAATACAAATGACTCAAGAAGTGCCTAGCACAATTTGTGCTGAACTGCTGACAGAAAGAAAGAAAAAAAATGAACAACAGAAGTGAAGAAAAGTAATTGCTGACAAAAACTAAATGTATATATTCATAGCGGTCATAATCTTTTAGGCCAATTTTTAGAATGCAACATTCCTATGGAAAAAAAAAATACAATAAAATATGACAATGGATTTTGTAAGGAATTAAGTATATCAGTCAAAAGGCAGTAAACACAGTTAATGCGTTTAAAGTGGTCTTAGTTTTCTCTGTAATTGGATTCTACAGAAAATAAAACTGTGATACAGTAATTCAGGGAAACATTCCAGAACATCATCATTGCTGCCAGCAGCTGTAAAATGTCTGGCATCTTAGAAGAGAGCGACGACCAGAAACATGTCAGCAAAGAAAATCTCTGTATATCAATTTAAGGCGGAAAAAAGCAAACCTATAATTTACGTCGGATTGCCCCCAAATTTACCAACGAGTGTCTACATGCGGTCTGTGCTTTGTTTCAGCACAACTCCAGTGCTGATATTTATCGTAATAAGGCAGGGGGGCACGTCTCAAAAACGTCTTACATTTAGCTCAGGCCGGTTAACGGAAACTGAAATGACTTTCGGCCCTACTCGATATACAGTCCAAGAGCTTGCCGCAGATCACAGATAATCACTGCCTGTGCTGACCAAACCACTGGAAAATTCAACCCATAATCGGACTGCAGGGCAAAAATATATTAAATCAAACATACAGTGGGTAAAACTGTGATATTACTCTCCAGAAATAGTGACGTTGTTCATGAGGCATGCATGTTCCATGAATTGTCATTATGGTTGAGATATCAAGTACAGGTAAATGCAAAGAGTTAATGATGCTGAATTGGGGGGTGATCTGTGTGTGTTTAGCGGCTCTGCGGGGGGATCTGGGCCTGAACCTTTGCTAATGGGCATGAACAGCACAGACTCAGTAAAGAAACCTAGGTCCAGGTGGTATTCTACGAGTGGACACACATTAGACTGACACAACCATCTGTCGGAATATTTCAGTCCATAATTCAGCACCCTAACACAGGAGGAAGGAACCTGTTACATGGTTGAGGGTGAGAACAGGCATTCATAAATATTCAAAAATGCAGTCTTTTTTGTTTTTTTTGTTTACAGGCCTTTATTTTCTTTTTTGCATTTTGATGTTTCTCTATGATGAAAGGCACCCTTGCACTCATTTCTCGAAAGTCTCAATGGTGTGGAAGTGTAAATACAGATATTTTTCAGATTAGAGGGATTTCACGATTACTGCAGTAGTGGTTATCCAAAATATTTTTGGCTAGAGAGCCCTTTGTTGAGTAGCATTTCTGTGGTCAGAGCTTGTCTCTTGTTTTCCTGCAGCTCTAACCTGAACATATCAAATAAATCCTTAAACTTATTACAGTTTTTCCTCAACAACAAACTTAATGAGAATGAGGTTGAGCACCAATCTAATTAAAGTCACACAGAACTGATATCTATCGCTCATAAATAACTGAGCCCAGACATGAATCACTGTATAGGGTGACTTTTTAAATGGTTTCTGAACAATTAACAATGCCCTTTCGGAGGGGCCTCTTTAATCTAAGAGAAATTATTTGAGATTTTCACAATGGCTTTCAATGGGTAAAGGACACATTATGTGGAATCTAGAAATGACATACTTAAGCTTTAAGGGGTTTTCAAAGTGTTCACTATTAATATGGAAATAATAATTGCACAGAAAAGTAACAGGAAAAAAAATAATAGGGTAAGGAGAAAATGGCCTGGATTTGCAGGAGCTGCTCACAAAATGAGCTGGCTTATTGTAGCGTACAAAACAATGACTTTAATTACTGTGAATTAAGAGGAATAAAACATTTTTTTAGTATGCGGGTAAGAGTTGGAAGTTGTGGATTTGTACGTTCTGGTTCCAGTCCAAATGTTGAATTCTAAGAAACTTAAGTAATGTTTGCTTGCTCTCTGCTCTATTAAATGAGTTTGAATCTCCACAACATGTCCACCATAAAACGCTATTAAATAATACAGTTGTGATGGTAAAAAAATATATATATCAAAATCAAGTGTGAAAGGTGTTTTAGGACAGTTTATTTCCTGATCACAGGACCAAGACTGACCATACAGTATAAACATATACATACTTGAACACTATGGCAACTTCAGCTTTCTATTCAATGTGACAAAGGTGGCAAGTGATATAAAGTGGTTACACACAGGCCTGTCTAGCATGTGCTAACCAGGCTGTAGCCCATGAGAATAAGACTCAACCAGCAGTAAGTGACTGAATAAATGCAGGGTCAGTAGTGAGAAGCAGAACACTAATATACCATTCACATTCAACTACTGCGACACTGAAGACAAGTCTCATAGAACACATCCATTACGTTCATTGCACCTTCAACATACTCAAGCTAATTTACCATTGAATGAAACTGAAAAAATAAGAATCTAACTGGGATGAAACCTTCTATAGAGAAAGAGAAACAGAGTAGAAATGCATGCATTCTAGAATTGACTTTAATTCACAAGGCTGTGACATTCAGATCTAAACAGAGTAACAATTCAATTTGAACTGAGGCAGCAAATATAAAGAATTCCAATCTGAATGTAAGGAAACAAAATTATTTAATTTATTTTTAAGCTGAATTAGACAGCTAGATACAATTGTGAACAGATTGCTTGATAGAGCTATAGAGCTAAGGCAGAATCATACATAGACTCATAGAGAGATAGAACAATAGCCAGATATATAGAACAACAGCTAGAAAAATTGATAAATATAATGATAGGTAAATACAACCACATATAGCTAGAATGATAGAATGATAGCTAGAATAGACAGAGATAGAACGATAGACTAATAGAACAACAGACAGACAGAATAGATAGATGTTTTACTTGGCAAAATGTCAGTTTAGCTATCTGTCTGTAAACTGCACAGCATCTCTCTTTCTCTATTTTTATCTTTTCAAACTTTTATTCCACTATCTTGTAACTCCCTGTGCTATTTGCATGTGCAGAGTGCTATTTGCAGAGTGTTAAAAAGCATTGGCCCTGACAGACTGCCGTGTGCACACTAGGGGTCATTTCATTATACACACTGACTGCATGCACTATTAATCTGCTCAAACTGATCTCACTCTGCCCTCAAGCTACTGCTCCTTTGCTACATGTATTAGTAGAGTGGTTTCAAAGAAGTATTTATGTAATGATGAACCTCGGTGGTAAAGAAGTAATATAAAAGACATAGCAAGCAGGGCTGAATGTTAAAGAACAAGCAAACTACAGCTGACCCATATCTTGCTTGCAAGGGGAAAATTAAGCACTTCACAGCCTTTTCCTGTCTTGTTACTAATCCAAAATACAGTCTAAAGTTAGTTCTACCTACCTATGGCCACATCACACAGTGCTTCACACCTTCAGGTGGAAACAGGCAGATAATGAAAATAGAATATTCTTTAGAAGCACAAATACACACACATAGCAAAGCCAAGTTGTCCATGGAATTATCAAAACTTTCTGCAATACAATAAGAAACGAGGGAGAAAGAAAGAACAGCTATGACGAGAGAGAGAACAAGAGAGAGTACTTGTTAAACATTAAAGGTGCCATAGGTGATTGTCTTCAGAAACATTTTTTGTTATTCTGGTTGAAAGTCTCTTCACATCCTGATAGCAATTCATTAAGTTAAGTGGTCTAAATGTATTTATATATTCTGTGGAAGGTGTAGGACCAAGAAATGTTTGTCCAATTAAAACGCTCGGTCCGAGCGTTTTAATTGTCTTTCCTACCTGCCTGTCAACGTATGTATTTGCATACCTCTGCACACCCTGTTCGCGCAGACAGGATACGTCATCAGTGCGTTCACGCAGACAGAGCGAGAATGGCAGGCAAACATCAACAACCCGATCTTCCTTCCTGGTATTGTAGTACTTTTACTAACTGTGCTATAAAGTTTTCTCACCGGTGAAAGTTCCCAGTTCCAGTCCTCGCGCCCCCTGCTCTGCATATTTTGCTTGTATCGCTTAGTTAAAACACACTCGGTTCAGATAACCAGCTCGTTAGAAGAGAGCTCCGTGCATGAACTGTGTTCCAATTGACATGCTCCCTACACAGTGTTCACTGCTCCCTAACGTTACGTTAGCGTAAGTGCGTTCAGGGGGCGTGGCTTTGGACGGCGATTGCAAGAAGGGTGGGATGTTCGCTTTCAGTGCTATCAGGCTAAAGTTAGCATTTTCCGAGATCTCCTACTGCACCTTTAATATGTACACCAGAACAAAACTGAGGGATGGGTGCAATGAGTGTGGATGAAATATACCCCTCAAACTACTACAAGCTTAAGGAAAAATCTGGTGGTCTCCACACTAGCAAGTGTTTAGAGCATTAAAGGAGAGCCCGGTCAGACACAAAAGCACTCTGTAAAACCTAAATCACTCTTTAATGTTCTCTTGAATGGCCATTGATTTTGTCCTTGGGTTAAGCTCTTCTAAAGCCGTGATCATCATCAAGACTCTACAAGCCCTTTGCAATAGGTTAAAAAAAAGAGTGTATCACATGTGTGCAGGGCTCTAGACTGCGGCCAAAATGGTCTCATTTGCGACAGTTTTTTGAGAATGTGAGAGTTAAAATTTGATGTGGTCGCATTGTGTGAGTCCATGGTCTGCACTGCTCTAAAGCGCCTGCTCCATACAGCGCACGTTGCTGAGCAGGAGTCAGATTTCACTGATCACGTGAAGAGAGGTGCTGTCACGAGCGCTTCAGGTGTGCTCAGCGCGTGGCAAAAATGATGCGAATATGTGGAAATGGCAGCAGACAAACGATTTGGTTTTCAAGCTAAAGTAAAGTAAAAGACCGCTTCTTAAACCAGAGAAGATGAACGTGGGTAATCTTGTGGGGGAAAATACATGCAAGTCCTGTCACTGACAGCCAGTTTATTACTTTTCTTTTTGTTTTCATTTTGAAAAGCTTGTTATCTTTGCTGTTTACCTCATGTCACGCTATGGAGGCCTTCTTTATTTTATTTGATTCCTCAGTGTTTGCTAAACATTCTGTAATTTATTAATCGGTAAGGCCTCTATAATACAGCATGTGTTGTATACCATGCTTCATCTTATTCGTTTTTGTTAATAAACGTTTTGTAAGCTAGTTTATCATTGTAGCCTACTGTTTTATTGTTGTTGTGCTTTTTAAATTAAGAATAAAAATGAATCCATCTTTTGTTTTAGTCCTAAAAAGTGAAAGGTGTATAGATAAGTAAAACAGACAATTATCTTTTCTAGTAAAAGGTGACGCCAAGATCGCGTATTCGAAAGTGAAAATGAAAGTGAAAGTGCATGATAGCTTATAACATAGCACAAGAGGAATTCCTGTTCACAAAATTTAAATCACAAATAATACTGATGAAAAAGAATGGGTTGAAAGTTGAACACTTTGGTTACCATATAACTATAAACGATGATAAAAGTTCATCAGCATTCATTGATTAATCCCATGTTGTAGCAAAAAAATAAAATAAAATAAAAAGAATTGCGACCAAATTATGTGCTCGTACGACCAACTGAGAAAATTAGTCGCAAAATAGCAACCAGTGGGAAGAATGAGTCTAGAGCCCTGGTGTGGCACTGAACAAGGCACAAATTCCCCATATAATAATCTAGAATATATCAAGGAAGCTCAGCCTCCCTTGTCTTTAAAGACAGGCTCCCGTTGCTAGTGCCAGACTGCCTTGTAAAGGGCATGCAAAAAAGTATAGCACACATCAGATTATAAAATAACATCTGAGGAGGAAAAAACACTTAGCATAATAGTGTTTTTTGGCACTCTCACAAAGTCTGTCTAAACATGCACTGTGCTAAGGGTTAAGAGGCTTTTGCCATGTTACAGAATGAATGAGGAATGCAGGAGTCTGACCTCAATGTCCTGCTTTTCTCACTGCTGTATGCAGGAATGCATGTTCTTTCTTCTAATCCTGCTTAACTTTTTAAGAGCAAGTAAGGAGGGAAACTTGTAGCTACTCACTGCTTTCCAAGCATTTTGTGCCAAATCTGATTGCGGGGTGGTGATAATTATCAAAGAAGAGTAAATAAGTTTTTTATTTTTATCTTGTGTGGATACAAATAGGAAGAAATATAAAATGGAATTAATAAATAAATACAAAAACAAAAAACAAACAAAAATGTATATCTGTGTTTCTCATCCAGAGGCTGGGGCCCACTAGGGGGCCTCAGCAAACTTTCATAAATTTAAATACTTAAATAAATACTTTAAAAAATTATTACTACATTAAAATAATTGAATTCAAGATGTAAACTGAAATATATTTCTTATATAATAATATAATACAAATAATTTTTTTTTTCTGTTTTATTCTATCATTTGTTCGAAATAGCCTTCGAATATTGTGTTGGACAGTGGGGGGGGGGGGCCTTTGGGTCAAAAAGGTCTAGAATCGCAGATTAACAGTATATGGAGTCCTTCAGAAGGAATGTATTCTCTTTTTTTGTGAAATTTTATATATCATGTTTTATAATGTGTTTTGAGAGTTACCCCACAAACTATATTTTGTTTATTGGTAACAGTCAGGTGGTTGAGTTGTTGACAGCATCAACCTCATGACTCTAGTGCTCCGTGTTTCACTTTTCTGATTGGGTTGATTGGTCCATGATTAAGTAACCATGACGACAGATGAGTGAGATATTCAGCTGTGTGCTTTGCTAACCTGATTAGGCATGAAAAATCATGGGCTGAAATCTCGACTCTCACACAAAGAGTGGTCATGCATCCTGAGAAAATTAAATGAATGCTATTTTTAGGTAGGCCATTAGCAGGAGAGATGTAGATCTCGTGGTTAAATGAATCATTAGACATTTGCCACTGAAGAGTGCACATCACTACAGATGACTGCATAACTGAGACATTAGGGGCCATTCAAAAAAGAAAACATACAAAGAGACATGCACGGATAGTACATTCAGAAATCATCAAAAAACCATGTATTAATTTGCCAAATTCAATCTTGTTGAGGTTGGTGATCCTGTGGCTCATAACAACACAAACAAGATGTAACACTTCTGACAAAAAAGGTCTAATAGAATGTGATTTTTGTCCTTTTATGTGTGTGTTAAATTGTCTAATTGTTTTTTGTTTGTTTTTTCTCAGCATCTCATTCTTGATGACCATTACAATATCCTAAGCAGAAATGAAGGTTAACATCAATTTCACATTATCTAAAGAAGACATACTAAATCCCTTTCTTGAAGAGAATATACGGAAATGAGAAGACATGACTGGGTCAACGCAGAGATAAAAAGACTCATAATTCCATTTTAGAGCTCTAACAAAAGGTTAATTAGATCCATGTGACAAACGCACCTGTTTGTGTGGGTGTCGGATAGGAAGGTTATCTCTGATTTGTATATCTCTGGGGTTCTATCTTTCAATATTTCAAAACAAAAGAGATCATTTATACCCTCCCAGCTTAATTATTTCCGCAAGTCATTGGCAGGGTTTCTGCGCTGTAATATCATGAAATATGTACAATGGATGACAGTGGTTTTGACAGGTTCCTATTAATCAATTTAGTAATTTGCTTGTCAGTGCTGACCATACTCATATATCATACATCGTATATGAATGATGATTTGTAGAGATGGTAACAGGGAGGAGGGGTAATATGACAAACAACTATATCCTGTATACCTCTCTTTGGTTGCATGCACCACCAAACATGCAATCCGATTAGTACTGCTTGATTTAAGAAACCATGATCTGGTTACAAATTGACTCTCATGAGCCATTTTTAAAATAAATTGGCTGATTCACAAATTAGAGTTAACTCCTCGCTCACTCAGTGAATCCTGTGGTTAAATAAGAGTATACTCAATGAACCACAAGTCATTACATTCCAATTCAAAATGCGTTGTAGTAAACTTAAGGTTCATGAACAGTCCAATTACTGAAAAAAATAAAAAAATAAATAAAAATAGACAGCTGCACATTCACAACCGAGTCAAAATAAACTCTGTAGGCATAACTTTGAGCACTGAAATAATGAATGAGGTGTGATACAAAATTTCATCAGCTGAGAAACAAGATGGAAGATGCATGTTCACACACACAGAGAGAGCTCATTTTTGCAAGATGAGACATTCTTGTCACCAAGACAAATAATCAATCTCCCAATGCCCTGCTGTTCTCATGAATCCAAAATGACTCCTTCCTTAATATTTTCTGCACTGAATAAAATATAAATGACTTCCCACCTAAACTTCTTCTGTAATGAATCATCAATGAATCATTTCTCACATTTGGTGAATCGGAAATGGCTCCCTCCTGAGTGATTCTCTTTGATAAATCATGAAAAATGCAGACAGCACTGATTCATAAATTATAACATGGAACGTGTGCATTCTTGTGGAAAATGTGGAGTGCTTGAAGTTAAAGGATGACAGAAGAGTTCAGTGATCAGAAGGCTTCAGCACAAGATATTCTGTTTGATTAGTTAAATTAGTTGCGTTCGAAACACAATCCAGCACAATCTAGCTTCTCTTACATGACTGCAAAGGTAATTTGTTAGATAATGTTTGATGGAAACCAAATTCTCAACAGCATGTGGCCTTGTGCAAATAAACAACTTTCCACAAAAGTATTATATTTGGCTGACTTTTTACGCTAACACAAAGACTTCCATTTGATCTATTTCCATTGCATATTTAGCCTCTCTGGCAGGGGTTCCTGACATGGTGTGGGGCAGCAGGGCCCATTTAGTGACAAAAGATGTAGTGACAAAAGATGTCCACATATAGTTGTAGGAAGGACATAGGAGGGTTATACAGCTTGGAAAACTGGAAACTACTACTTAGAGTCCAACCCTTGGTGGCCGCTAAGATTAACATATTTTGCAGATGCCTAAAAACGTATGTTCACCTCCTGACACCCATTCTAAGAATCCACTCCCAAGAACTATGAACTGAAGTAATTTTTATGAAAACTTTCTGTTTCCACTATTAAGACCCTTGGTTGGCTGGACTGATCTGCTCTTAGGTCATTCTGTACAGACTGCATGAATAAGCAGATGTCAGGTGATATCAAACTTGAGTTTTCCTTAAGGCTGGCTTTTTCCCGAAGAAACAGCACTGCGGGGCTGAATGACACATTCATTTACCATCACCAACCAGCTCCTAAATGCATGGAGTAAGTGATATGATGAGCCACCAGAGAAAAACACCTGTAGCCTAAGCCAATATCTTACATGTAAGGCTGGGTTATACAGCAGAATAAAATAAAATCATTAAATAAAAAATTACATTTTCAAAATGCTGCTTAATTTTGTGTGTGCTTTTGCAAGCAATATATTGTGAATATTCAGTACATCACCCGTTCCTTTTCATTTAAAGGCCATTCTCAACTCTTTAACTACAATACATTTATTCATTTTAACCTTAAATGAAGTGCTGACTGAGATACACTTTAGAAAAATAACATCAATCCACTTTACTTTGTCAAGACACTCCCTTGGTGTTCTATTAAAGTGTAATTTGTGAGTATGTGTATGTGAGAGAGGTAGAGTAAAGTATCAGCCTGCTTTGAAACACCTAATGATGTACATGGTATTACAGAGTGATTCTGAAATCAATACCACAAAGACACCATCTAAAATAGGGCCTTACAATGAGCACAGCAAGACACTTTAATTGCATATCACTAACTCATTACTACACAACCTCCAATAAGCCTCTTTCCACCATCTAAAGAGCGAGCTCCTGCCAGTAAATTAAGCTAATATAATAGTATCCTCAAGGATATTTTAAATTGACATATTCAGTGTCAACTTTATCTCATCAGTTTCTGCTAAAACGACTTTGAAAAAACTAAAATAGACACGTGAGCCAATTTTTCAGATCTCTTTTAAACTCTTTTTGACTCGAATACCCCCATTCTCCAACACTATTTTCAAAGGTCCCTCATATATGGTAAGATAAATCCTCCAATAATTCTGCTACTGTATATAATTCTGACAAAGCTGCTTATTTTTCATTAAATCAGAAAATGAGAAACTATCAATATTGATGGGGACAATAAGCTATGTGATTTCTTAATGTTATGTTTTTTTAGCATTTTAATTATATTTGATTATTTTACTCTAATAAGAACATGAGTATTAATTGCATTGATAATAATGCACTAATTTGAATAAGTCAACCTGTAGCCACTGCATAAGTGTTCATCACCATTTAATGCCAATGCTGTCTAGAAAGAATTAATTGAGATTTAAGATATCTCATTTGTGATGTGTTCATCCTATTCCCAAGTAGATTGATTTAACATTAAAAGGTTCATCCTAGAAAGGTCAAGGACCTGTAACACAGATTTCATTACTTCTTTCAAGATTTTGTTATTGGCAGACACTTTCAAATGAAAAAAGTGCCAACAAGAACACAATGCCAACACTGTACTCAACCTCCTATCTTGCACTACTGCACTAAGTGCTAAAATGACAGCACAAGCTGTCACAGGAACACTAATGCAATTGTGCTAATTAGTAAATGTTTGTGTAAGAAAAAATAATTTAATTACACTAATTTAATAACATAGCAAATCTTTAAACCATAGTGGCTAAAAATACAGACAAGTTCAGTGGGCTGGAACAAGAGTGCAACGCTGCAAAGCTGCTGCTGTCAGACTTACCACCCCGCTGTGAAGACCTGGCAGAAATCACACACATACACACTTACCTAAAAAAGAAGAGAGAGGAAAAATTATTTTACAACAGGCCAACCATGCAAACACACACACACACGTGCATATTGTGCATGCACACATATGACAAGCGGAAAGGCAGGACCATAATAGTTAGCTCTGTTTCATTCTTGTTTATGAATCCTATTATACAGTTCAGCAATGAGATTCCACAACAAAAGTACAGTATTTGCAGACATACACAAATCTATTAAACTCTCAACATCCTCTGCTTTCACTGACTGCATGTCAGCGGAAAACACACTTTTATTTCTGCACAATAGCAGGAAGGGACTAATTCCACCGCTAATCCAGACAGAACAGAGGCAAGCACACAGCAGGCCGGAAGAGAGACGGACTCGCTTATCAGCTACACTATAACCAGAGACAGGACAGCAATCAGGAGGGGAAAAGATAACGGGGAGGACTTTCTTCTCTGTCTATTTCAGAAGCCCAGCCCACAAAAGGAAAAGAGAAATGGACTATTTTGGAATTCCATTCTCTGTGGAAAATAAAAAGCAGTTTTTAACACCCCCCAAAAAAGGTTTGGAGGATTAATGAAACCCACTTCTTGGTTCTTCCCATGAGATAATTTCAGTGTACCATGTAGTAATTTTGCATTTGTATATACGTCTATAACAACAACAAAAAAATCATACCCACAATAACTGAACCCAGAAAGTGCCTACAAACAAACTTCCATTGCGGTGAGAATAATTTACAAGGATGATTCGAAATTACAGTTTGTTGCATTAGTCCCAAGTGACTAATCATGTGAAAACCTCAGAATAATTACTTGACTTTTAAAATCAGCAATAGTACACACATGATAGCAGATGAAAACAAATCCTTCTAAACACACAATATTAACATTTTGGGTCACAGTCATCTAACCAATCTAGGCATAACAAGTTTGAACAAGAGCTTGCTCGGGCTTGCTTGATCATTTCAATTTTATGTGTAAATGAGGATGTCAGATAACTTAAGACTTCCAGGTGATTTTGTAAAATTTTACCATAAGACTTGTACACTATACAGTCTTATATAGATGATAGTCACACAGATACCCTTGGTTTTAACCCAAGATCTCACTAAGGTCACACTGTACAGTCAAGTAACAATCTTAAAGGAAAGTTTTTAGGATTTAAGTATATGCTTGTCTGTGGTGGTCTGTGCTCTCCTGTGGTGTGGATGAAAGCCTATGAAGACACAGAACTGAAAAGAGGAGATGTTGATTAGTGGTAACGTGTTAATGTGAAGCACATCTAAAGCAGCATAGGTTTACAGCTAGCAGAAACAGTTGAAGAACAGTCTGGGGCTTTGGATCTCTCATTCAGGCATCAATAATTAAGCAGCAGACATGCACTAATGAGGACCTGATGCTATTCAGGAGATACCACTTAGGCTATGTGAAGATCTATAGCCCTCATACATACAGATATTTCAGCCATTACAACCCATCTATCTCTTTTCCACCTCTCCATTCTTCTCTGTCACAGTTTTGAATATCCCATTGTGTGCCCAGCCTCTTTCTTCTTTGTTCTTTTTTTTTTTTATATAAATTTTTAATATATGTTAAAATGTCATTTTCAAGCTGCTCTTTTATTTTGTTTTATTTTAAAACATTTTTAAAATAAATAATATTGGACAGAATAGTGGATCAAATATCATCCCTTAGGTTTGAGACATGTTAATGTCTGACATCAGCAGATACATTAATATGGCTGTTTAAGAAGGAGGTTGACAAGAGCAGTAAAGACTGTTACCGATCTCATGCATCAACTTGCCAGCTCTTTTTCTCTCTCTCCGTCAATATCTTTCTCCTCCTTCTGTCCCCCATCAAGATAGAGCTTAATGACGCTCGTTAATCAGAGTGCAGTCCTGTGTGTAACAAAAGCCAGCTCTTCACAAATGTATTCTGCTCCAGAAATGAGCAGAACTGAAATATACTGTATGTGCTATGGGACAGTGACAACATGCACTCATCTCATGCATGTATACATACACTCATTAATAATAACTTACTTAAGAACAGAATGATAATAATTTCATGTCATGTGGCACATTCTAGTCTCAATTCAGTCATCTAAATGCTAACATCTTTACTGGGGCATTAATGGTGTAGGATTACTGTAGAATACTTCAGGTTTTTACACACTTCTAGATTCAGACCAAACAAAACTAAAAACTCTATAATGAAATGAAAATAAATTCTTAATCAGAATAGCCTACTAGCGTCAGCGCGATAGCCTGGTGGGCAGCATGCTGACATGCATCGCAGTTGCACTATGGGCGCCCCGAGTTCGAATCCCGGCTTGAGGATCTTTCCTGATCCTGCCCACTATCTCTCTCCCACTTCACTTCCTGTCAGCTCTGATCTGTCCTATCATAAAAAGGCAAAAATGTCAACGAATAAATCTTTTTAAAAAAATCCACAACCTACTCTTAATTATAACATGATTTTGGACTCTGCCTATGGAGTTTATTCTTTAACACTCACCAAGCACCAAAAGAGATTACAAATGGGCTTTGGTAAGTAAATGAACTGGTTGGCCAGTAACTTTACTGTATTAGTAACCGCAACATAACACATGATTAAAAGACAAACTGAAGAAACCACAGCTTGATATCCTTTAAGTAAGTGATTCAAATCAATCCATCTAGTAAAATATGGTTCTAACAAGTCTTGTAACCAGATTAAAAAGTTCACATTGGAAAGATTACCATGAGAAGTTTTTACAAATATTTTAGGAAGTATTATAATGCAAAATTAGGATCAGACAGTTCCAAACACTTGTGGGAATGAATGCACTGATGTCTTTACCTAAAAGCTGAACAGAGGTTTCAAAATCTGAAAGCATGTTCAAGCAAGTCTTCAGCTTGATCTGTGGTGTGTGTGGGTGCAACTGAACTCCCTGCTAGGACTGACTAATGATCATGTACTCATATCCATTATTATTTCGACTGGCCATCACAAAAACTTATTATGTATTTGAATCAAGTCTCATTAGATGGAGAAACCACATTGTTCACAACATGTTACTATACTTGCATTATCTGATGTATTTGTGAGGGAAAAAGGATTTTTTCGACCACTTTCTAACTAGTGGTTTTTAAGCTTCATATAATATAGTAATGCAAGTTAATGTTCTTAATGACTGTTATTATAGGGGGTCTCTGACTTGACAGAGTCTAGGTGGGTGGTCACTTAAAACATATAGATCCAGACAGACAGCATGCAATACAAACACATGCATGCTTACAAACAAAAATTCTGTATATTTGCACAGAACTAGTCTTTCACCAAAAAGAGGTAAAAAGAGAAATCTGGAGGAAAAAATGCAAGAGAGGTGTCAAGATCTATGATAGCAGTCCAAGGTTTCCCGGGAAAAAAGTCAGTAACGGGAACACAGGGGTTATAAATTGTTTTCAGTCCTGATAACTGTGGCATTTTGGCAAGGATATACACATTTTCACCCTCAGGCCTGACTGAAAAAAAGATCTCTTGAAGCTGAAGACTTCAACAAATATGCACTATTCCCATCTCTCTCTCTTTTTCAGCAGTTTGCTATGTGGGCTGCATGTCACTCTACAGACTCGTGCCTTAGGCCGCTGGAAACTCATCTTCAGCTTTCCTGCTTACTCTCAACACATCCATCTTGTGTTCATGCGAGAATGTGCATCTATATGTGTGGTACAGCCTCAGGACATGACTAGACTGGACCCAGGAGCTCCAACATCTTGAGCTAATGACTAAAGCATCTATCACTATTGCACAGAATAAAGAGACAACCACAGAGACTTCTACTGACAAAACAACCTCAAATTTCGTGATAATAATCATATAAAATCTGGCTTTATAAAGAATGAACTATTTAAACAACTACAGAGATTGACAATTTACATTTGTTTACATGTTTGAATGTTTAATTGTTACCAACTTGCACTGTTTGTTTTAAATTTTTAACCAATGTTGATAATTTAACAAACAACAACAAAAACGATAAAATTAAAGTTGACTGAATTGAGAAACACTTAAAGACCACATGCAACTGAATAATTTAATTTGCTAATGTATGAATTCATATATTTTTTAAACTCAATGAGTGTTAAATAGCAAATAAATTGTTAATTAATACTTTTGTCATTAAAATTGGTATCAAGAGCCATGAAAAGCTACTTGAGATTGACAAAAAAGGAACTTATACGGTCTGAAAGAGACATTCATGCGGAAATCAAAAGGCAGCCAGGAAGAAGTTCCTGGCAGTACAACAAATATCCTTGCAAGAGTTTGCTGTTATCCCTTATGGTCAGTTAAGTTCAGTTTCAACTATCAGTCATGTTACCTGGAATAAAACACAGTATCACTCCATCTGTCCACACCACTAAACATGAACACAGGGATAAAATGTGTCTAAGGCATCCTCTTTTGTGCATCTTCAGACATTTCAGTCACACAAACAAACAGGAAGGTTCAAAGATTTTGTAGAAAAAGGAAAACAGAAAGACAAAAAGAGCAAATAAAAGCATGAATAGCAAATGAGTTGCTCATGAAAGGCCAAACTGAGATCTGAAGCTTCTCCGCTGAAGCACGCTTTTTACATTATACTCCCTGAGAGGCCAGATCAGTGAGTGTGTGTGTGTGTGTGTGTGTGTGTTAGAGACACATGAAACTGAAATGATGCATTATGAGTGCAAATGCATGAGCATCACCACTCCATACCACATTACTTTCCAAAATTTAAACAGAAACCTGCAGGATTCCATCCACAATGATAACTATTCGAGTTGACTTTGACCTGTTATGTAAAAAAAAAAAAAAAGAGAGAAAGAAAAGAATCAAGACTCTGTAACAGCATGCCTGAGGGAGTTTCTGGCATTTTGCCCTCACTCATCTCCCTCATTTTTCTGCTCCATTTCTAATTCACTCTCTTTTCAAAAGGTCAGAAATCTCAGGCTGTCCATAAGACTGCACGTGAAAGAGCAGGTCAGGCCAAAGTCACAAGGACAATTTTAAGGTCAAATGTTGTCTTGGCTGCCAACAACATGAGAAAGCAAGCCTGCTAAAGGCTTGATCCACAGGCAAGTAAAACATCAACACAGCAACACAAGGCCAAATCTGACTAAATCTTTCAGATCCATCTACATCACATCCAGTGTTGGAACTGACTGCAACATTGAATCTACCAAAGGCAAAATAAAGAAAGTTCTCTCAACACAATGACTTTGACATTTGGTACCAATTTCTTCTTGGTGAACCTACAGCTGCACTGCGGCAGAATTTAATAACAATAACAGTAAAGAAAATGGGTAGTACTCCTGTTTTTTATGGTCCTGTTCTGCAATACATTCTATATACTTACTGTTAAAATAACTGGATAAAAACTACTAACCTTAAACCTACCCCTAAACCTAATCTTAACCCATGTAATTAACTTGTATTACTCCGTACTTTCTTGGATAAGTACACTTACTGTAAGTGAAATAAAAAAAATGAACAAACTACAAATTTGTTGAAATAAAATAAAATAGGCTTACTAGATGCATTAGGATTCCTACACCTACAGGCACACACATAACAACTGAGGCACAACATATACCAAGCATTCCTACTGTTTTTAATCACACTAAATCTTAAAACATGATTCATACTTGAGTGAATTAGTTCCGGGATGCGCATCATTAACTTCAGACCCATAGAGCACAAAATGAGTCTGCCATTATAACACCATCACTTCAGCAGCCTCACAGATCACAGGTCAGTCAATGTCTTCCCTCTTAATGCTCCTGAACTCCATATGAACTGATATAGGCCTCATTAACTCAACTAAGATAGTAATTACTGCTCTGAGATCAGCTACGTAATTACCTGAATGTTTGATCGGTAAATCTTTATAGTGGTGCAGCCGTCTGAGTGTTGTGGCTAAATTAAGATCTTTTCCACAATAAATAAATAATTATGGTCAACAACTCTTAGGAGTGAATACTGCTGTTCTTTTTCATAACAAAAAGAATGGCAATGATCTTCTCCTCAAATCTTAACAGGCCAACTACAAAAGCAAATGAAATCTCTTGTCTCAGAGCTGGATAAGAGAGTAAAAAAGCTAATTATGGATTACTTCAATATCTTCCAAAGTTAGAAACCGCCTCAGGCTGCAAGTCGGCAATTTCCCGGTTCACTGAAATTAATGAAAGAGATAATTTGATATGATTCAGCATACTGACACATCAGCAACACACACAAAGAGAACAAGGAAAGGAAGTAGAAATCAGATTATCAGACATTAAAAAAAAAAAAAAAAATATATATATATATATATATATATATATATATATATATATATATATATATATATATATATATATATATATATATATATATATATATATATAGGATATTTTAGGTAAGTAATACATTTCAGATCTGTACTTGAAAGAATGGTTTAGTCAACAAACATTTTTCATAATATTTATGAAACCAAGTTTTTCAGTATTTTTGCAGGCAATGATTTTCACAATGTATGATCAGATCTCGCTCCTTCACGGTCAGGTATGAAATCGCATCTGTCATGACCAACTGTCAAATTGTTTGATTTTTCTCATGTAGTGCAACAAGAAACAGCTAGAGATTTTTGAGCGCACTAAAGCAAACAAGTAACATGAAGACATACACAAGCATGTCAAATACGGCAGCAGATTACATTACCACTCAAGACTGCCCTGCTGCCAAGCTAAACGCATCTGTTCTGAAGAGATGACAATCATCCACAACAGTCATCCACTTCTTTCCAAGATCAGAGGGTAACCACATACACACAAAAATCCTTGTTCTGGTACGTGACAAGATTGCTGCACCTTCCAAGACTCCTTTTGAATTGCAGTTTGTGATGGATCAGTAAGTTTGATCTATCACACCGAATTCCTTATCAATTCACTTGTTTACATGCTCATTTACTCAAAAACATTTCCTAAGAATGATTTCTCCAGTCAGGGGAGTTTTAGAGGGTGTTGGAGTCAGAGGTAGAGAAAATGATGGTGTGCCGTTCACACTTGAATGCTTCTGAACTTTATAATTGACTCCATTAATTTAGTCTTACCTGAGCCAAACAGTTTTAAAGCAAACTGTTTCTGCATGAATGCATGGTACGTGCCATTTCTGAAATCCAAACTCTCAGTGCAGACACAACTTAATTTTTTTTTTCCATCTGAATTCTTATTTTCTCTTTTTAGTGGGTAATATTTCTGGTTACAGTATAGGCCAATGTCATAATTTATTTTACCCTCATGTTCTTTGAAATCCATATGAAACAAATACAGATATTGATAAAAACAGATATTTGTGGCAGAATGTCAAAAATAATAATAATGTATGGTGACCTTGGCTGAAAAACTATTTCATATTTAGAATAAAGATTTGAATTTCAGTCTGTTTCTCTTACATATCATATTACTTCAGAAGACTTGAAAGTGCTTGAGTTGTACTTTTAAGATGCTTTTGCGATGCTTCTTGTAGCTTGACAGCTCTTTTCATCGTATGGAATAAAAAAGCTCAAAGATTCTTCAAAAATTCTTATGTTCCAAAGAATAAGAAAGAATTTAAAAAATGTATTTATTATTATTATTATTATTTTAATTTCTAAAATATCCTACCCCTCTAAATAAGATGAATATTGTTAGGCAGGATTGTATTAGAGATAATGAGTTAGACGGGAAAGACTGAACATCGCGTTGGTTTAATACGGATTACTTCATCACAGAATGTTTGTTTTCGATAAGACTTCATTTAAAAGTAGACACTTCAATCTTTCTATAGATATAACTCCCATGTCTCTGTGTTGAGTATTTGCTGAGTTACAGTTCATTTTAGTGACGCGTTTCTAAAAGCAGTTTGCGGAGACGGAGAAGACAGAGAGAACACCCTGTTTGTTTTCTTTATTTTTCAAAACCACAAAGATTTGTTGTAGACACTTAAGAGTTTCAATTGATGTATAACACTTATTTGTGTGACCAAAATCAACAAAGTATTTTTAGTGTCTTTTGCACTGATAAGAAAGAAAAATGAGCTCGTCTCGCCGGCGAGACGGTCGACCCCTATGATAAATAAGATGAACAATGAAGACTGTAGTAATAGCTGCTGAAAATTCAGCTTTGACATCACAGGAATAAATCCCATTTTAGAATATATTAAGAGTCAAATATTATTGCATTTTAAAGTAGTTTTTCTCAATTTTACTGTTCTTACTTTATTTTTGATCAAATAAATGCAGCCTTGGTGAGCATAAGAGACTTACTCTTACTGACCCAAAACATTTCAAATGTAAAGGTGAAAATTTGGAAGAAGACAGATTGTGCAAACATTCTGTCCACTGTCCGTGAGCTGGAAAGCTGGAGAGAGACAGATGAAAAGGACAGAGAAAAGCTCAAAGGCAGTAAAAATGTCTAGACATGAAGTGTCCTTTGCACTATATGGAGATTAACAGAGACAACAGATGTGTTGACTGTCTCCACATGAGGCACAGTGGAGTCCAGCACATTAATGTTGCAGCCAAAACATTTAATGAGATGACAAAGCACACACATACACAAATAAATCACACCTTTGTGCATATAATGATAGATAATGAGCTGCATGCTGCTGTGTTTCACTATCTACATCAGTGATGTGTGATGAGTTTTTAGGCAGCACTGCCTCCCTTGCCTCCTCAGACCAAACACCTTTGCAATATTAGCAGAAACTGTAAGGTGCAATGATTTCTGCAAAATCATGGGTTTTTATAAAGGCTCACTCACTAATGAGCCCACAGTATGTCCTGCCATGGTCAGATCTAATGCCCCCAGACAGGAGATTATGCTCCGATTTCTTCAAAAGCGCACAGCTGAATTTCCATCACAGCTGTTCACTATGGCACTATTTTTAACTCTAGCCAATTTATGCCGCCACATTAGCATATCAGCCTGCTGGGATCAATAGTTTTCCAGCACAACAGACTAACTACAGATGTAGTTACTGTGATGGAGCTTTTAAAGAGGATCTAGAGATCTAGTAGTCATTCAGACAGGTCTGAATCATTAACAGAGTGAGAATGAGCCAATAAAGTCTCTGAGGTTTGACTGGTGTCTCTGTTTTGCAGGAGGCTGATGTCTCACTGTTGGACAGTTTAGACAGCTAATCATCTGTACTGGGAATAAGAGAGAAGACTTCATGACCAACATTAAATACAGGCTCATTATGCTTGGCTTAGACTGCACACACACATACACAGTAATTGTGTGCATGTTCCACATACACACAGCCTCTCTTATCACAGTGCACACTCACTCTCACATTCACACAGGCTGTCTTTTTTCCCCAAAGCATCTGATCAGTGGGGTGAATCGGTTAATGTGATGCAGACACACTTGTTCAGTTTCTGTCAAACTCTTTGAATGTGTGTTGTGAGGTGAATCGCTCAACGTACTGTACAGCAGAGCTGCAGTTTTCCTGCAATTCATAATTTCTTTTGTTAAAACAATCTTCTTTCCTACGTAAAGCCCTCATTTAATCAAACACCCACAGCCTGTAATATAATCCCAATATGAACTCTCTATCAACTCTTTATACACAAACACAAATCTGTCTAACCTACATTACCAAAGTGTCAAAGCTGAATGAGTACTGTGTGCCACTATCGTCACCAAACGGAAAGGTAAAATAAAATCAAGATTTAGGCCAGCAGATTTTTCCATTCCTTAAAATCTGTTCACGGAGCCGTTTAATTTGCCTTGCTAAGATTCAACATCTCACATTCTCAAAATTTCACTCTCACCTCTAAAAGGATGTGCATTGCTATTCAATACAGCAGTGCACAAATCTGCATAACCAATTCATGGAACACCTGATGGCATCTCCCTAATCAACCATTTCAATTTCTGAAAAGACAGAGAAAGAGAAAAAGACAGACAGGCAGACAGCCAACAATTACTCAGACAAAACAGGAGATTTTTAATAAACCTGCTCCTGTGTCTGTACATGGACGTCTCCAAACTCAAAAAAACTGATTGTGAACTGCATACCAATGATCCATATACCTGACATTTAAATACGCTCAAGCCAGGGAATCATTAGGCAACACTACATGATTGACAGGCTGACAAATGAAAAAGGTAGGATTAAATGATATTTCAGAATTTTATAAACAATTATAAAAAATATGATAGGTTGATAGACATTGATTGTTTGCACATCTGGGGGCAAAATGTTACTTTTCATAGTCAGACTAAGCTCACAACTGAAAAAATGGACATATAAATACCTTAGAACAGTGTTTCTCAGCTAAGGGGCCTCAGCAAACGGCTAAGGCTGTTAGTTTAACACGTTAAAATAATTAGTTTAGAAAAATAATGTGATTAAAATATTTTAACGCAGTTAGCACACTGGCTCCACCCCCAGACCTACACATCATCTTACATTTCAATGATTCAAAGGCCCATTCATAAAGTGAACCGTTTACTGAAATCCTGAATGAATCAGCTGTTTGAACAAAATGAATGAATAAACAACTCAAAGACATTTGTGACCCTGGACCACAAAACCAGTCATAAGGGTCAATTTTTCGGAATTAAGAATAATCTGAAAGCCGAATAAATAAGCTTTCCATTGATGTATGGTTTGTTTGGATATGACAATATTTGGCCGAGATACAACTATTTGAATATCTGGAATCTGAGGGAGCAAAAAAAAAAAAAAAAAAGAATTACTGAGAAAATTGCCTTTAATGTTGTCCAAATGAAGTTCTTAGCAATGCATATTACTAATCAAAAATTAAGTTAATACATTTACGGTAGGAAATTTACAAAATATCTTCATGGAACATGATCTTTACTTAATGTCCTAATGATTTTTGGCATAAAAGAAAAATAGATAATTTTGACCCATACAATGTATTTTTGCCTATTGCTACAAATATACCCCAGCGACTTAAGACTGGTTTTGTGCTCCAGGGTCACATTTACCGCCACCTTCTGGCAGTTTTAGTTTCTTATTTAGAGTATTATTTCATAAAAAGGGGGGACTTTAAAGGGACAGTCCATCCAAAAACTTTTAATTCAATTAAATTATGTCATTTACTCAAACCTGAATAACTTACTTTCTTTTGTGCAACATAAAAGATATTTTGTAGACTGTTGGTAACAAAGCTGTTTTAATTACCAATGACTTCCATTGCATGAACGAAAAAAAATCCCCAGAGGTTTCTCAAATTATCTTCTTTTATGTTCCATAGTTTATGTTAGGCCATTCTAGCCTAAACGTTTGTGTGTAATACATTTTATGTTGAATCAAATTGAATTTCTTTCTAAAGCTACTATTTGTAATGTCTACTCAATACTTTCTCATTTAACACAAAAATAGCTTTAAATAATCTTTTGGGGGTATTTCCACAGCCAAAAGTAATTTTCGATTAATTAGATTAATTAATCAACACATGTAATTAATTAGAATTAAAATTTTAAATCGACTAACAGCCCTAATTTAAATTAAAATAATATATTCTTAATATATTATAATACAACTCTAAATTAAAATGCTAAAAAACTATCAAAAACTAATAGTTAGAATCCATGTAAAGCAATATTAAATGTGTTCTGAGTTTGTCACATCACATACATCAAAGTACCGCAAGAGTGATTCGAATGCATGCAGAGCTGTCTGCTCTCTGTAGCTCTGCTGTGCTTTGATGTCCTACAACAATCAGTCTGCGTAGCGCTTCCTCAGATGGAGCACAACTCTTATAGTGTTAGGGGAGGAGCCATGCTCAGTGGCTCCATTGCATCATCAAGACATGATTTCAGGCCCGCCCAAAAAATCGTGAACACAAAAATGGATAAAAACTATTTAACTAAGTCTAACTCCACAATTCAGTACTACATAGTTCACAGTCTTTGTAATGTGTTTCAGCAATATATTTACAATTCTCTGAATTGCCGTAGAATACATCCATAGAAATCTAGTTTAACATATGACGAGACAGTATGACAAAGTGGCACCTGCTTCTTATGTGTTGTCCTGGCACTCTTGGAAGTTCTCTGTAGGGGTGTGAATCGGCACTGGATTCAATTTGATTATGATTATCATGTCAACGATTCGATTCAATTCGATATCATGATGCATCAAAATGCATCACTATTATATCTAATTTATTTTGTGCATTTTTATTAAATTATATAAGCAGGCTACTTTTTAAAATAATTGTTAATTAATATATAATTAATTCATTATTGTTAAGAATTAAAAGTAAATAGTTTCAAAACATACAAGCAAATATAAAGTAATAAAGGGGGAAAAGACGATTACAAGTGATGAACAAAAAACACTTTCAGTAGCCTATCTGGGGCTTTAAGTATCGAAAGTTTACAGATTCCTCAGCATTATTGCCATTTGATTATTTATGATTAGATCATAGACACTGGCAGCTTTAATAGACTGCATTCACACTAATGCACAGATCTATTTCCACATATCAGGTGTTTTGTCCTGTTCTGAAAACTGAGCATTTACATCAGTTTCGTATCATAATAGTAGTGCAGTGCATTTAACCACAGCCGTGATTGACAAACAAACAAACAAACAAACAAAGAGCACGTGGAAGTCTGTCAGTAGTACGTGAGTTTAGTGCATCTAATACGTACTGCATTCCAAATGGCAGAAATTAAAGCATATCTAAAGTAAAAGACCAAAATAACAGTGAGTTGGAAGCACAAGCAACGCGCACGTGTCTCATAGCGCATTTTCTGTGCAATGAAGCCTGCCGCGATTGTCTCTAGCGCACACGTGTCATTTGCGGGAAAAAGCCAAGCTCATATTTTAAAATAGAGTGCATTTTTAATACTAACGCGACAAGCGCGTACGCGAATGACGTCATAAGCTATAATCGATTATGGTCCTTTACTGCATCGATGCAGAATCGTTCACATCCACATCGCGATGCATCGATGCAACAATTAATTTTGACTCCCCTACTCTGTAGCAGATGGCAATCTTCCTGTTTGAGATACCTGGAATAAACAAACCTAACAGCACAGCAAGCAGTAGCTACGGAGAGTGCGCGCACACACACACACACACACATCCATCCATACACAGAGAAAATCCAAGTCCATCTAACATCCAAGTCTTTGAATGTGAAATCCCACCACACTCTCACATTGAGTTTCTCACAGGAGAGTTCAAAGGAGTGCAGACTTAAAGGGGTTATTGATGTATGATCATGTACAAACACTATGCTTCCAGGCTCAGGTGAACTTATTTGTGCATGTCCTAAAGTGACCCAAAGTGCTGTCTGTGTGCTGACCAGTGTGAATTAATGCATTGCATTTCTCATAGTGCAGTGCTTCAACCTTTTTGACTCAAAGGACCCTTACTGTCAAACACAATATTAAAAGGGCTAGGTCTATTTCTACTGTGATTATGACAAAGCTACTTGTTTTCAAACTTTTTTTTTTTTTTCATAAAATTGATCATCAGTTTATTAACCACAATTAATTTTTAACTAAAAGCAACATTATCTAAAAAATAAATTTCAGTCTACATTTTTATTTTATGCGCTTTTTAGTTTAGAGTTAATTATTTTAATATACAGGTGCATCTCAATAAATTAGAATGTCGTGAAAAAGTTTTTTTCTTGTAACTTATTTCAAAAAGTGAAACTTTCATATATTTTAGATTCATTACATGTAAAAGTAAAACATTTCAAAAGTTTTTTTGGTTTTAATTTTGATGATTAGAGCTTACAGCTCATGAAAGTCAAAAATCAGTATCTCAAAATATTAGAATATTTACATTTGAGTTTCAACAAATGACCATCCATACAGTATAAATTCTGGGTATCTCTTGTTCTTTGAAACCACAATAATGGGGAAGACTGCTGACTTGGCAATGATCCACAAAGCATTGACACCTTCCACAAAGAGGGTAAGTCACAGAAGGTCATTACTGAAAGGTGTGGCTGTTTACAGAGTGCTGTATCAAAGCATATTAAATGCAAAGTTCACTTGAAGGACAGAGACAACTACAAACATGGTGTGTGTGTGTGTGTATGGAGGAGCTGTAAAGCTAATATAATGCAAGGCTGTGCTGAGTTCTTGAAGTACATGCTAAAGTATTATATTAGCTGCTGTCACAATGACGGATAGCTTTAAAAGTGAGGCCCTTGCTTACTGCACTCAGGGTTGTTAATGGGGTAAGGGCCAATGAGATTTACACACTATGAGAAACGCCATGCTGGGACTAATTGCACCTATGTACCTGTAGAGCAAAAGAGAAAACAAATCAAATGGAAGAGGAACAAGATGAGTTTGGATGGAAAAAGGCCAAAACTGATAAATGAATCTGCCATTTTTCTGCAATGTACTTCTGTATTAACAAAGACATTGACACTGGTTGCTTGGTGACGGTGGGAATGAGGTAATAAGATTTTCCTGTCTGAAATGTACTGCATATCTCCATTTATTCCCTTTGGGACATGCCTGACTCCTGCTGCTGCCTTACCTAGTCATGCTTCACAGAAAGCACATACAAATCGAGTCTTAATAACAAAAGGCTATTGTATTGTAATGGGACAACAGCACTGTCTACAGCTACACTTAAATAATGGGCAGAGACTAGAGAGAGGGAGTTTGAAATGTAGAATTGTGAGAAAAGAAAAGAAACTGAAGAAAAGAGGGTGGTGTTTGCTGTTTCCATCTAGCCGTGGTTGTGAATTTTGCTTGCCTGCACAAATTCCTCATTTACCAACATGCAATTATTTAAACCCAACTTGGTAAATAAAGCATGTATAACATCTGGAGTTATGAACCTACATTAGCCATAATTACCAGCTAATAGAATCCCCTTCATCCAAACGGCTTCAATCTTGGGACTGCAATAATGCGTATGTGAGTGGTTTACTGACCTTATTCACTTTTAAATTATTATATAAATTACAGTGAAATGCACCATTTCATCTTCTTGCTCTCTGCTTGACTTATGAGTGTGGTCACTGGTGGTGTTATAAATGGTGGTATAAAATGTACATTATAGCTAAGGTATCTAGACCAGTGGTTTTCAAACTTTTTTTTTTTTTCATAAAATTGATCATCAGTTTATTAACCACAATTAATTTTTAACTAAAAGCAACATTATCTAAAAATAAATTTCAGTCTACATTTTTATTTTATGCGCTTTTTAGTTTAGAGTTAATTATTTTAATATACAGGTGCATCTCAATAAATTAGAATGTCGTGAAAAGGTTTTTTTCTTGTAACTTATTTCAAAAAGTGAAACTTTCATATATTTTAGATTCATTACATGTAAAAGTAAAACATTTCAAAAGTTTTTTTGGTTTTAATTTTGATGATTAGAGCTTACAGCTCATGAAAGTCAAAAATCAGTATCTCAAAATATTAGAATATTTACATTTGAGTTTCAACAAATGACCATCCATACAGTATAAATTCTGGGTATCTCTTGTTCTTTGAAACCACAATAATGGGGAAGACTGCTGACTTGGCAATGATCCACAAAGCATTGACACCTTCCACAAAGAGGGTAAGTCACAGAAGGTCATTACTGAAAGGTGTGGCTGTTTACAGAGTGCTGTATCAAAGTATATTAAATGCAAAGTTGACTGGAAGGAAGAATTTGGGTAGGAAAGGGTGCACAAGCAACAGGGATGACCGCAAGCTTGAGAATACAGTCAAGCAAAGCTGATTCAAACACTTGGGAGAGCTTCACAAGGAGTGGACTGAAGGCATCAAGAGTCACCACGCTCAGACTTCTTCAGGAAAAGGGCTACCAAGCCACTTCTGAAACAGAAACAACGTCAGAAGCATCTTACCTGGGCTAAGGAGAAAAAGAACTGGACTGTTGCTCAGTGGTCCAAAGTCCTCTTTTCAGATGAAAGTCAATTTTGCATTTCATTTGGAAATCAAGGTCCCAGAGTCTGGAGAGGCACAGAATCCATGTTGCTTGAAGTCCAGTGTGAAGTTTCCACAGTCAGTGATGATTTGGGCTGCCATGTCATCTGCTGGTGTTGGTCCACTGTGTTTTCTGAAATCCACAGTCAACGCAGCCATCTACCAGGAAATTTTTAGAGCACTTCTGCTGACAAGCTTTATGGAGATGCTGATTTCATTTTCCAGCAGGACTTGGCACCTGCCCACACTGCCAAAGGTACCAAAAGCTGGTTCAATGACCATAGTGTTACTGTGCTTGATTGGCCAGCAAACTCGCCTGACCTGAACCCCATAGAGAATCTATGGGGTATTGTCAAGAGGAAGATGAGAGACACCAGACCCAACAATGCAGATGAGCTGAAGGCCACTGTCAGAGCAACCTGGGCTCTCATAACACCTGAGCAGTGCCACAGACTGATCGACTCCATGCCACGCTGCATTGAGGCAGTAATTAAAGCAAAAGGAGCCCCTACCAAGTATTGAGTACATATACAGTAAGTGAACATACTTTCCAGAAGGCCAACAATTCACAAAAAAAATTTTTTTTAAATTGGTCTTATGAAGTATTCTAATTTGTTGAGATTTGTTGAATTTTGTTAAATGTGAGCCAAAATCATCACAATTAAAAGAACCAAAGACTTAAACTACTTCAGTCTGTGTGCACTGAATTTATTTAATACACGAGTTTCACAATTTGAGTTGAATTACTGAAATAAATGAACTTTTCCACGACATTCTAATTTATTGAGATGTACCTGTATTAATAATTAATTAATTAAATTTAAGTGCTTTTAAGTCATCTTTAATCATTGCTCCTGTAAGTTTTGTGAGTGAATCCTCGCCTTCTGGTAGAGAACCACTGTTGTATTACGTAGCATGACATATCAGAACAAAAATGTGATAATGGAGCCAAAAGTTGGACATGGCATAGGCTACAGAATGAAGTTTCTTTAGGCTTACCCAAGTTGTGTGGTCAGTTTGATGCACTAATGGCATGCTTGGGTAGGCTATATGTTGTAGCTGCCCTGCTATTACTCAGCAAGACTGAGAAAAGACGGCAGGGTCTTGCTCATCATAGACCACATAATTGAATATTGATTGCAATTAATCACTTGAAGGACAGAGACAACTACAAACATGGTGTGTGTGTGTGTGTGTGTGTGTGTGTGTGTGTGTGGAGGAGCTGTAAAGCTAATATAATGCAAGGCTGTGCTGAGTTCTTGAAGTACATGCTAAAGTATTATATTAGCTGCTATCACAATGACGGATAGCTTTAAAAGTGAGGCCCTTGCTTACTGCACTCAGGGTTGTTAATGGGGTAAGGGCCAATGAGATTTACACACTATGAGAAACGCCATGCTGGGACTAATTGCACCTATGTACCTGTAGAGCAAAAGAGAAAACAAATCAAATGGAAGAGGAACAAGATGAGTTTGGATGGAAAAAGGCCAAAAACTGATAAATGAATCTGCCATTTTTCTGCAATGTACTTCTGTATTAACAAAGACATTGACACTGGTTGCTTGGTGACGGTGGGAATGAGGTAATAAGATTTTCCTGTCTGAAATGTACTGCATATCTCCATTTATTCCCTTTGGGACATGCCTGACTCCTGCTGCTGCCTTACCTAGTCATGCTTCACAGAAAGCACATACAAATCGAGTCTTAATAACAAAAGGCTATTGTATTGTAATGGGACAACAGCACTGTCTACAGCTACACTTAAATAATGGGCAGAGACTAGAGAGAGGAGTTTGAAATGTAGAATTGTGAGAAAAGAAAAGAAACTGAAGAAAAGAGGGTGGTGTTTGCTGTTTCCATCTAGCCGTGGTTGTGAATTTTGCTTGCCTGCACAAAGTCCACAGTCAACGCAGCCATCTACCAGGAAATTTTAGAGCACTTCATGCTTCCTTCTGCTGACAAGCTTTATGGAGATGCTGATTTCATTTTCCAGCAGGACTTGGCACCTGCCCACACTGCCAAAGGTACCAAAAGCTGGTTCAATGACCATGGTGTTACTGTGCTTGATTGGCCAGCAAACTCGCCTGACCTGAACCCCATAGAGAATCTATGGGGTATTGTCAAGAGGAAGATGAGAGACACCAGACCCAACAATGCAGATGAGCTGAAGGCCACTATCAGAGCAACCTGGGCTTCCATACCACCTCAGCAGTGACACAAACTGATCACCTCCATGCCATGCCAAATTGAGGCAGTAATTAAAGCAAAAGGAGCCCCTACCAAGTATTGAGTACATATACAGTAAGTGAACATACTTTCCAGAAGGCCAACAATTCACAAAATCTTTTTTTTTAAATTGGTCTTGTGAAGTATTCTAATTTGTTGAGATAGTGAATTGGTGGGTTTTTGTTAAATGTGAGCCTAAATCACCACAATTAAAAGAACCAAAGACTTAAACTACTTCAGTCTGTGTGCACTGAATTTATTTAATACACGAGTTTCAATTTGAGTTGAATTACTGAAATAAATGAACTTTTCCACGACATTCTAATTTATTGAGATGTACCTGTATTAATAATTAATTAATTAAATTTAAGTGCTTTTAAGTCATCTTTAATCATTGCTCCTGTAAGTTTTGTGAGTGAATCCTCGCCTTCTGGTAGAGAACCACTGTTGTATTACGTAGCATGACATATCAGAACAAAAATGTGATAAATGGAGCCAAAAGTTGGACATGGCATAGGCTACAGAATGAAGTTTCTTTAGGCTTACCCAAGTTGTGTGGTCAGTTTGATGCACTAATGGCATGCTTGGGTAGGCTATATGTTGTAGCTGCCCTGCTATTACTCAGCAAGACTGAGAAAAGACGGCAGGGTCTTGCTCATCATAGACCACATAATTGAATATTGATTGCAATTAATCACTTGAAGGACAGAGACAACTACAAACATGGTGTGTGTGTGTGTGTGTATGGAGGAGCTGTAAAGCTAATATAATGCAAGGCTGTGCTGAGTTCTTGAAGTACATGCTAAAGTATTATATTAGCTGCTGTCACAATGACGGATAGCTTTAAAAGTGAGGCCCTTGCTTACTGCACTCAGGGTTGTTGATGGGGTAAGGGTCAATGAGATTTACACACTATGAGAAACGCCATGCTGGGACTAATTGCACCTATGTACCTGTAGAGCAAAAAGAGAAAACAAATCAAATGGAAGAGGAACAAGATGAGTTTGGATGGAAAAAGGCCAAAAACTGATAAATGAATCTGCCATTTTTCTGCAATGTACTTCTGTATTAACAAAGACATTGACACTGGTTGCTTGGTGACGGTGGGAATGAGGTAATAAGATTTTCCTGCCTGAAATGTACTGCATATCTCCATTTATTCCCTTTGGGACATGCCTGACTCCTGCTGCTGCCTTACCTAGTCATGCTTCACAGAAAGCACATACAAATCGAGTCTTAATAACAAAAGGCTATTGTATTGTAATGGGACAACAGCACTGTCTACAGCTACACTTAAATAATGGGCAGAGACTAGAGAGAGGGAGTTTGAAATGTAGAATTGTGAGAAAAGAAAAGAAACTGAAGAAAAAGAGGGGTGGTGTTTGCTGTTTCCATCTAGCCGTGGTTGTGAATTTTTGCTTGCCTGCACAAATTCCTCATTTACCAACATGCAATTATTTAAACCCAACTTGGTAAATAAAGCATGTATAACATCTGGAGTTATGAACCTACATTAGCCATAATTACCAGCTAATAGAATCCCCTTCATCCAAACGGCTTCAATCTTGGGACTGCAATAATGCGTATGTGAGTGGTTTACTGACCTTATTCACTTTTAAATTATTATATAAATTACAGTGAAATGCACCATTTCATCTTCTTGCTCTCTGCTTGACTTATGAGTGTGGTCACTGGTGGTGTTATAAATGGTGGTATAAAATGTACATTATAGCTAAGGTATCTAGACCAGTGGTTTTCAAACTTTAAGAGCGACCCTGTTTTTTTCTTTTTAAAGTGACGTGACCCATAGGCTACAGTAGGTGGCCAACCAAAGTGTGCTTTTTACCGCCGTAGCCACCGCCGCGTCTGCAAAGTGCATTTGCAGCCTTTGACCGCTGAGTGGCGCTTTAAACACAAGTTATCAAGCAAACGCATCAAAACACATTTTCGCAAACAGCCGTCAACTTTGCCTAGCCGATGTGTTTCATTTGACGGCTGCAGTCGGCGGAAAATGAAAGAAAAACACTGTAGTTAAAATATTTAATATTCACAGATGCAAATTTAGTACTGATGAAGTTATGTGCGTTTCTTAGAACAAATTCAAGCAGGATAAATGTCAAGCCTATGAGCCTGTGCTTATATTTACTCTAAGCTATACAGTATTACACCATATTTTAGAATTGAAACATTTAACGTGTACAGTATTATTCATATAATATGAATCGTGTTATACTATCCTAAAGAAATGGTGGTTTACTTTGCATTGTAGCATTAAAAGTGGTAGCCTATTTCAGTAGGCTAGGCTATAGGCTAAACATGGATTTATTTGCAAAATGTCAATATTCTCACATTACTTAATATTTGTCACAAGTTTGTACAATATTTGAAAAATCTTTGTACATTTTTAGTTTAGTTTATATTTTAAAATTCCTTTAAATAAAACAGCATGCATTTTTGTCACGCACTTACTTTGGCTACTCGTTACCTCTCTTTTATTTTTACAGAGAACATTGTTGCGTGTTTTATGAATTATTTCCTTTATTTTAGCAAAATGTGAGGCACTGTATAATTTCACGCCACGATTTAGCTAAATCATTGAAACTGAAAAGAAGGGATGGATTAATATAACATCCTCTAAACTCAAGTTCACAGTGCACACAATATAAAAAAGAGCTTCATCAACTGACAACTTCAGTGATTTTAAAGGGAGCCTTCTTTACTCGCTTTCATATAATTTGAGTAAAACTAAAAAAAAATTAAAAATAAAATTGCAAAATGCAGGAGTGTATCCTATTCATTAAAATTTCAGAGTGCAAGATTTGCACAATGCGCATGATGCCTCATGATATGAGTGAGACACGCAAGAAATGCTATGCAAATGTGAAACTGCAATCTTATTCGCAGTCTATAGCATTTTATAATTATTTGTACAATAATATTTAACTTAACCTGCTTTGTATCTTTATTGTTAAATGCAAAAGCGATTTATTAAAACAGGTTTATGAGAGTCATACATCCGTTTAATCTTGATCAAGAACAACTAATGATCAACGAATTGGAGCGGCATCGGCCGTTAGATCATTTTAAAACATCAAATAGCCTTCAATTTACAGGTAATAACTGCATCTGTCTCGGATGTAGACTTATTTTATTGTAGATTTATTTTAATGCGGATCCCATACTGTAACCTGAAATAAATGTGCTCTATAGCCTACTATTCGTGTTTCTGCAGAAAATTATTAATGCGCATACATGACAGGGAGGCGCCCGAGCTATCACTTGAATTTTTTCCTGATAATGAAATAACTGATAATTGGGGTGCCTAACATACATGAGAAATATATCTACAGAAAGCTTGAAATGTCTACTTTTACACGAACCAATTCAAAATGAAAGAAAATACTCCCTGATTATGTAATCTGTAAAGGTTACATTTATCTCTACAGGCGCATCCAATCTACTGTGGAGATGAGGGCCAGCACCGTGAATTTCATTTTGCAGCCGACAAGAAAACAGTTTATTAATAAATAATTAAAATGTCTCCTTTTTCATAATTATTATACTTCTGCCTGTGCTTTGTGGCAAACTTAATGCGTGTCCTTGAGCGTGGAATAGATTAAGGCTCATTATAGATTAGACTTAATTTAATATAAACGTGCGATTAGTTGAATAATGGAACAGTTGGTCATTTATGGCTGCATCCGAATACAGAATACTAGAAATACTAGAAAAATATAAAAGAACAAATACTAGAAAAATATTACGCGGAGGGCAGCCCTAAATACCCTCTAGACATCTCTGTTAAAGTTTTTAAAGCATTTTGTAAGTTTGCATATAGGCTAATTGGATAAATTCTGCTTTCAGAATGGTCACGTCCATAATGGAGAAATGTCACATCTATAATGCTTTTCCTCTGAAACACAAAAACGAAAATTTTCAACCCTTCTCCATTCTGCAGATATTGTTGCTTGTTTGTGCATTGTAAATCACAGAAAGTCTACAAAAACCTCCCAAAAATATCTCTTTTTTTGTCATGTCCGTAACCCATAGATAACCCATAAACCAGCTTCCCTTTTCCATTGCGTGTTTTCGCTTCGTTCATCTCACTTCGCAATAATAAAAATAACAGTGGCATCATGCAGATAATTCTTGTGTTTATTATAGAGCAAGGAAGCATGTTCAAATGCTGTTGGTACTTCTTCACAAAGTGTGCTTCCTTAAAAAGCTCACTCATTTCAGTTTATCGCGATCTCTAATTCCGCTATAATCAATGAATCTGTCAACACGGCACAATTAATCTCTTTTTTACATCACCTCCACACTTTGTCCATTATAATTAGAGGATTCGCATCGCGAACTTCCAGAACTCTGGACTGAACAAGAACACTCGCGTTCGGAGCGGTGGGTGGATTCTGACTCACTAAATCTCCTCTGATTGGCCATAGCGTTATAGAAATCAACAGATAGGCTATGTCTCTGATTTGCTACAATGTACAACGCAAACAAAAATACACATTTGATTCTGACCTGAGGCAGCTGCCGGTTACTTTCGTTTTGTTGTTTATGTTTATTTAGTTGCTTCTTTCCTGAGTCTAGAACTTGGTTACATACATGGGCTACGTTTTCCATAAATCATCCTGGCGACCCATTATTTAGGTCTCGCGACCCACCTGAGGGTCTGAAAACCACTGATCTAGACCAATACTATTCAAAATGTAATAAATCCGTAAACAACTTGTGTAATTTTTGTGCCATAAGCAGAGCCAAATGGAAGTGCAAAAATAATGACCAAAATTATTTTCAAACAAGTTATTCTGTTTGAAACACTGGAACATTTATTCTATGAGTTACAAACAGGTTCTTTCATGGGGTTTGTTATAATATCTGGGTTAGATTGTGGAACATAATCCTCTCTCAGAAGTATGGTTTGAAAAGCTGTTTATAACCACAGTCCAAGCCAAAGTCACCTTTCCAAACATATTTCAGAACCTTCTAAGAAAAGTAAATGAGGCCAAAACGGTCTCTCAACAAGCAACCTTAATAAAGATATCATCGCCCGTTTTCCTTGTTTGGTTAGTAGAACATTTAAAAGTACCAGAGGTTTGGATTAGTATGGAAAGTAAAAATCTACAGTATGAGCACAAGTGAAACTAAACTCAAAGATGATGGAAAAAAGGAATAGTATTTCCCCATAAACTAAAAATAAAGCATTATATTTCAGTCTTTAAAATTCCCACAGTCATCGCTGTAGAGGTGTGTCATGAATAGTTTCCACACAAATTAGTCATCTAATCCGAAAGATTTTTCATTAAAACAACCACTGTGCTATTCTGTGTCACCGTAGCAAGGAGGACCAAACCTTCTGTTCCCAGAACTCCCAGCAACACACTTATTAGCTCAAATTGTAGCAGTGCAACACAGCTTGTTTAAAATTTCCAGCCGAGTTTCTGGTTGTGGGGATCAAGATAGACTCTCAGCGGTTTGAAGCTTAGTGGCAGAGCTTTTATTTACAGAGCAGAGACTAATGGTCACAGCACGGCCTATCATTTTATTAGCGCAAGGAGGTCTGTCAGAAACATATTACTCACCACAGGGCTCTCTCAGGATAAAGACAGAGAGAGAGAGAGAGAGAGAGAGTTGTGCATCACAAACTGTCCCACATTGGTCCAGAGAACACAGCACAACAGGATCCTTGTGTATTTTTAGCGGAATCTTGTGCACTGTTTTATAAGTGAGGTAATTATGCTAATGACACTCTTAACCCTCATATACCCAAGCATTGATATTCATGATGGAATATTCTTACACCTCACTGAAAACGAGTACCTGAAAATGCATATTTAGAGGCCTACAGTGCAGCTGAGCCTTGACCTCCATAAAAGTGTTCCCAGTAAATTAGACGAGTGAAACTTCAGTATGTCCGTCTTAGAACAGCAGTCTTACGTTTTATAAAGTTTCATTAGGCTATGCTGAAAACCTATGAATTACTGAATGGGATCTATTGTGTGAATAAGAAAAAAAAATTTGACCACTGAAATTCACTATTATATTGTATATTTGAGAAAGCATTTTTATTATTTTACATTTATATTATTATTCCACCAAATAAAAAAAGTAGTAGTGGTAGTAGTAGTAGTAGTAGTAAATAAATAAATTACAGGCCAAATGCTTGCTTTTAAGATTATAAAATTTGAGCCAAAACAGACAGCAATGGTGTCAGTGCATTGACCATGTTGTGTGATTTTGGCATGCAGAGAGATTTAAATAGTAACAATTCTGGCAGGAATATATACAATCATAAATTTTTAGAGTCTGAGCTGCTGTTATATGTGGCTTTGTAGAATGTGATTTAGGGACACTTAAAGCTTACAGCCTTTGGAGTTTCTGGAGCTCTGGGAATCCTCATTCATTATGACAGTGTTAAACAGTTCTGAGGCACGCTGCTAAATACCTCCTAACGCCTGCTGGAGCTCAGGGGGATACACATATGTACGCTCACACTGGAGACTACAGGAAAGCAATGTTAGCTGAACATCTAATTCGTATTGAGGGGTGGAACTGTTAATTTCCACGGGTTAGTGTATGTGTGTGTGATCAGCACAGAGGGAGGCCAAGTTGTCTGAAGTAGAAATGGTGAGGGAGGATCAGCTAACCAGCCAGCTATTATTTTCCAATCAATAGTGAAATAGAACAAAAGAACAGTATCCTGAAATCCCAACGTGTACGATTTGAGTCAGTCTTAATTGTTTGCCTATTTTGAAACATTGCGCTCTCTCTGTGGCTCGCTCTTTTTCTTTCTCTCTATATGATCGATTACATGGATATTCCTTGTGTGCAGGGACTATTTGGAGATGCTGGAGAGGAAACGGGTATCGATCAGACATCTTAATGTGTGCACCTTTGTGTCGTAATCATTGCAAAGCCCACTTTAAACACTAGACTTCGCTTCATTACACATGGCAGAGGTTATTTTGTGAATTTATTACCATTATCAAACAAAGTTTACAATTTAAAAAAAGTTTAAAATTAAAAGTTTGAAATTACTATAAACATTTTTTATAGGTTATAAAAGGTTGGATTAAATTTACAAAAAATGACAGACATTTATTGTGCTCAAAATGTATATTTCAAAAGTAAAAGTTTAATTCCAAGAATTCTTCCACATATTTATAATTGTCATTATCACTAATGTTATTAGTTGTATTGTCAACAAATTAAATTCTACCATTGGTGAAAAATAGTATACATTTCTTTTTATAAGCTTAAAAATAGATCGGTGTTAATTTCTCTTATGTTATAGCTATAACCTACATGCTACAAACTAAGAATAAACTCCATGTGTGCATGCATTTTATGGACACATGTCACACGGCACTTGTAAATAGGGATGCACGATATTGGATTTTTGCCGATAAGCCGATATTTTTCAACTCATTTTGGCTGACACCGATACAGATATATTTCCTTTTGTTTGGGAACAACAAGTCTCTCCTGTGCAGAAATTATAAGCAAAATATTTTTAACGAACTTATTAGAATTAAATAAAAAATAATTAAGGTTTTTTTAACAGTACATTGAAGCTTTGAAAATAACTATAAATAAACTATATCAATCGCTGCATTCCGATATCAGTCCAATAATATCGTGCTTCCCTACTTGGAAATGTTATTTTTATAATTATATGAAAAATAAAGTTTATATCCTTATTTCAAAGAGCAATGAGTGTTAAAGCTGCTTGCAGAGTTTGATTTAAAAAAAAAAAAAAAAAAACAGTACAAAGGAAAACAGAAAAAAAGGTATGTGAGGCTGTCAAGGTCCGCACAGTCTCAAGTAAATTAGGCCAGATGGATGGATTCCAGTGAGATCGTTTAATCAGGTCTGGCTCTGTAAATCTTCTAAAGCTCCACAGGCCAATCTGGGCTCCTGAGCTCTGGTGATTAGGTCTGATGTGATGATAGCAGACAGATAGTTTAATCAGTTGTGTCGCTGAGGCCTGTGGAACGGGAAGAAGCCTTAGTCTGATAGACGAGAACACAGCTGCCCATTAGGTATTTAGCTTTGTGCTTGTTTCATTGACCAGACGCCAACATAAGGTCAATAAGCTATACAATGATTTACCAGATTAACAGTGATTCTTGATTTCTTTTGAGTGTGCTCAAGAGGACTGCTATGGGTTGTTCAGGATTATATGAATACTGACTTATCAAAACCTCACACAAGAGTTTATTTCTTCAGAAACTGCATCAAAGATAAACTCAGTTCTATCAGTTATTAAACTATTACAAATATTTTTCTTTGAAAGATAAATATTAGATGGAAAAAAAGAAATGTAACCAAAATGTAACCAAAAGTTTAATTACTAAAATTACTCAAATGTAAACAAATTAAAATGACAACAGAAAATATAAAAATAAAATTAAATACTAATAAATACTATAGTTCTACATAAATATTTCTAAAATTAAACTGTCCAAAAATTAATTCATATTTATATTTACCCCTTAAGAAATGCTTGACTGTTTGTACTGTATTAAACATAACAGGTTAACACACTCAATGAAATGATGGGATTGTGTTCTCCAAGGGAGTTTAAGTTATGTAACATACTTAAATCTGAAAACATCCTGATTACGTAAAAGTTCCAAATATAGTGTTAACATACGCCATTATAACAAAGAGAACGGATGTTCACACCTTCATAACAACTGAAATTTGTCAGTGGCTTTAGCTATGACTGCAGACCGAGCAGCCAGATTACAAGATTATCAATTGTCCAAAAAAACATGGTCACAGGATGGACTGAAACTGTCCAATTACACTAGCGTAAAATTCTAGAGTCAGAGATCACTCCTGCTGAAACAAACCAAAGAACACAGAAAAGCACATTCAGTAAGAATTAATTCTAAAATTAATAACGTTTTAAGTTCTTTAAAAAAAAAAAAAAAAAGATAAATAAGTGGTTATGTAACCATTAAAGAAAGTAAAATAATTGAATTGTCATATTACATCGCTTTATGGAAAACTCAAATTTGACAGGCCAAACACAGCATTCTGTGAATAATTTTCTGTATTACTGTACACTCTCATCACTCTTTTTGTTCACATTTGCTTTTTGTCTTCAGTCTTTATTTTGTGATTATGACTAGCTGACTTTACATTATTCCTTTCTTAGATTTGCTGAGCACATGGGGTCAAAGGTAATGTCTCACATTACAAGGTGTAAAGAAGAGAGCTGTTACCACACACAAACACCCTTAACCCACTAATTCCCCAAGTAGATGTGCAGTACAAATCCAAATAATCCATATAAATTCAAATCAAACCAACATTCCGTGCTCCTCTTTTTCCACCAGAACAAACTTATCTTCCACAATCGCCCTGCTATTTTGTTTTGTTATTTTCCCCTCCATTATCGCTCCCCCTTCTTTTCTTGTCTGCTCTCTGCAGGAGATGAGAGTAATTGAACTTTACAACCAAAGTCCATTATCAACCAGCATTTTAGCAAAGCCTCAGCTTCCCTCTACAATCAAATCCCCAAAAGCAAAGTGTCCAGCTTCTGTTGGAAGAAATTGCATATTCATGAAGTCAGGCTCTAGGCAACATCTGGCACAGCGAAGGACCTTAATCATAAAAAATGCCATAAAACTTTATAGTTTTGACATTGTGGAGCCAGTAGTAAATCAGTGTGAACAATATGAAATGATTTAGAATCAGAATCAGAATTAGCTTTATTGCCAGGTATGTTTGCACATACGAGGAATTTGTTTTAGTGACAGTAGCTCCATAGTGCAACAGAATGACAGCGACAGGACAGGACACAGATAATAAAAAAAATAATGGACAAATATACAAAATGGACAATATGCAAAATAGCACAAACACAATATTACAAAATAGACCAGACGGTAACAGTTCAAAGAGGGTGTGTGCTGGATGTGAGGGGTCCAGAGTGATTTTGCCAGCCCTTTTGCTCATTCTGGATGAGTACAGTTCTTGGAGACTGGGGAGGGTTGTACCAATGATTCGCTCAGCAGTCCGGACTACCTTCTGTAGTCTTCTGAGGTCAGATTTGGTAGCTGAGCTGAACCAGACAGTTATTCAGGTGCAGAGGACGGATTCAATGATGGCGGAGTAGAACTGTTTCAGCAGCTCCTGTGGCAGGTTGAACTTCCTCAGCTGGCGACAATAAAGCCTTTTTGACAATAGAGTCAATGTGAATGTCCCACTTCAGGTCCTGAGAGATGGTGCTGCCCAGGAATCTGAATGACTCCACTGTCGTTACAGTGCTGTTCATGATGGTGAGTGGGGGGAGAGCAGGGGTTTCTCCTGAAGTCCACGATCATCTCCACAGTTTTGAGCGTGTTGAGCTCCAGGTTGTTAAGACTGCACCAGACAGCCAGCTTCTTAACCTCCTGTCAGTAAGCAAACTCGTCACCGTCCTGGATGAGGCCGATCAGTGTGGTGTCATCTGTAAACTTCAGGAGCTTGACAGAGGGGTCTTTAGATGTGCAGTCGTTGGTGTAGAGGGAGAAGAGCAGTGGGGAGAGAACACAGCCCTGAGGAGCTCCAGTGCTGATCGTACGGGTGCTGGATATGTATTTTCCCAGCCTCACTAGCTGCTGCCTGCCTGTCAGGAAGCTGTTGATCCACTGACAGACAGAGGTGGGGACGGAGAGCTGAGTTAGTTTGGGCAGGAGGAGGATTGGGATGATCGTGTTAAAGGCCGAGCTGAAGTCCACAAACAGGATCCTCACATAAGTCCCTGATCTGTCCAGGTGTTGCAGTATGTCATCCACAGACCTGTTTGCTCTGTAGGCAAACTGCAGGGGGTCCAGTAAGGATCCAGTGATGTCCTTCAGATAAGCCAAAACCAGTTTTTCAAATGACTTCATGACCACAGATGTTAGAGCCACAGGTCTGTAGTCGTTAAGTCCTGTTATCTTGGGTTTCTTTGGGACAGGGATGATGGTGGAGCGTTTGAAGCATGAGGGGACTTCACACAGCCCCAGTGATCTCTTGAAGATCTGTGTGAATATGGGGGCTAGCTGGTCAGCACAGGATTTCAGACAGGCTGATGTCACACTGTCTGGGCCTGGTGCCTTCCTTTTCTTGTTTTTTTGAAGACCTGGCGCATGTCATCTCTTATCTGCAGTGCAGGTGTGGGGGAGAGGGGGGTTGCAGGAGGTGTGAATGGTGTTTTTTCAAACCTGCAGTAGAACTCATTCAGATCGTCTGCCAGTTCTTGATTCTCCACAGTACTGGGGGATGGTGTCTTGTAATTGGTGATATCTTTCAGACCTTTCCACACTGAAGCCGTGTCACTGGAAGAGAATTGGATCCTTAGCTTATCGGAATAATTGTAAAACTAGTAAACTTTGATCAAAGTTGAGTTGATGTCAAATTTAACGTATGTAACATGGACGGAAAAACAGTGCAAATTCAAGCAGAAAGTGTACTTAATCTAATTCAGTTTAATAAAATTCTGGTTGAATCCCAGTTCATGTTTTGTTTTGTTCCTAATTTGGTATAGTTATGAGTCATGCGTTGTTTATGGTTCACAAAACTGGTAATAGGACTTCCATGCAGGCAGGGTGGCCATCTAATATTATCTGTTCTATAAACTTAAAGGTGCATTTTTGATTCTGGTATGTTCATAAACTGAAAGCCAGCAAAATTACTAACAAATACCACAGGTATATTTTTCAAATTTATTTGCCAAATGTAGAAGCCAAAGGAACTCCTACAAGTGTGCAAATTTATAACGTGTGTAACGTGGACGGAAAAAATTAAACAATCCTGCAAGATTGCCTCTGTAACACAAAGAATAGAACAAGTTCATAACACATTAAAATAACCTGTCATCATTTACTACCAAATTTAAAGATCATACATCGTGAATGAAATAACGTGGACAGATAAAATGAGTAATTCTGCTGAATAGAGCACCAATAACTCTATGCAAAGTAACCCTGAATATTTGTTAACTAAAGAGTTATGACTAATTATTTTTTAACACTTAAAATTTATAATTATGCGTTTAATTATATGCTCTGAACACCACAGCAAACTTAATTTACAGAATAGCTGTTTCATTTCTTGAATACACTTCTTAAAATTAAGAATCTGAAATATGAATGATGACTGTTATTCTCCACGTTCATGTCAATTACAAGATAAGGATATTATCTTCTCTATGATAGGCTGCAATTTACATAGCCTGATTTACAGAATATGATGCTGCATGAATGGTGGCCTACATATTATTTGGAAAAGTTTTTTGATTTCATATTATCGCATGATAGGATAATCGACCAATACAGGCAAGGAAATGAGCACAAATTCACGGTACGCGCTAGCTGCCATCAAACGGAGCTCCGGTGGAATTGAAAGTAAACTCGCACATCGCCTGTGGCCTACATAATTTGGACATGATGAAGGTACACTTGACAGGCTGTGGAGCTTTATTTTACCACAAAGCTAATGTTGAAACTAGCTTTATTGTGTGCCGTCAGCGCGGAAAATCTGCGTGTGTTTAATGTTTACTTAACCAAAGTTTACCACGTTCGTATCATTTTAACATTCGTAAACTTTTGGACAGAAGCCACAAACTTACCCGCATTTGTCGAAATCCGTGAAATCCCGTTAACTCTTCCTCCCATGCAGAGCATGCGTGACCTATACAATCTTATTTCTGACGTGAGAACCGTTGAGACATTAGGAGATGGAAATTCAGCGTCATAATAAAATGTACGAGCGTTATGATTTTTGGACAGAAAATCTCTGCCCCCGTTTTATCCCGATTTATTAACAATTTATCATGTAGCAACGCATATGAGAATTTAACCCACACAAGATGTTTATATCGTTTTGCTACTGATAGAATTACATGGAAAAATTGTTTTCTGTTTCCTTTAGAATCATAGTTTAACGTTCGTAACTGCTTGGACAGAAGGTGTAACGAACGTTATAGTAAATGTTTCCATTGCATCGTGGTGGATTAAGGGAATTATACTTCCAGTGTTAGTAGTAGTATTTTGTAGAAGACACACCAAAATAAATGTTATGCGCCAAAATTCAGGATTTTATTAAAGGAAATGAAAGAAATGACTTTGGAAAAATCCAGATGCACTGAATGTCCCACCCTGACATCCGCAATTTCTGGGGACGGAAATAAAATAAAGTCTCATTACACGATAATGCCAAGGCTTAGTGAGCTAAAATTAACTTTATTATTTCTTAAATCTACCTTAAACAAAATAGTGAACTAAAAATAAAAAAAATTACAACAACTGGGTATTATTCAATCCATGTTGTTCATTACACCCCTTGTGGACCGAAATTGTGGAATGGCTCAGAAGCATGACCCGCCGCCGCACGATTTCCCTGTTGATTCTGCATCGCGATTTGCTCTGATCAGCTGGAAGTTAGGCAGATGAAGCACGCTGTCCGGGATGGCGTCATTCAGCCAGGTTTCCATGAAACACCGAGCAGCAGAGTTTGAAAAGTCCTTGTTTAACCGGGAAAGCAGGAGGAGTTCGTTTGTTTTGTTTGGTAGAGAGCGGAGATAAGCCAGATGGATGCCAGGCAACGGCATTCAAAATCCGCGCTGTCTGAGCTTCACGAGTGCGCCGGCTCGCTTCCCCCGTCTGTGCGTCCTGAAGCATCTAAACAGCGCCGTAGCTCCGCCGACTACTATGTTCAGCAAAACATCCGAATAATCGAGAAAACCGGTTGGAGATTTTGTGGTGTGTTCTGCCGAATGTTCAGCAGTTCTTCCCTGCCTGGTGAAATTGATCGTGTTTGACAAACAAAAAACAGGAAAAACTAACAAAAACACTAAAACAACTGGAGAGCCAAGCACAATGGCTGCCATGCGCGGCGCCATCTTATTAACATTTATATAAGATAACATTTATATTCTATTATTTATAATAGAAACTTGCTGTGAATGGAGAATGAAAGTGGAATATTCCACTACTCTAATCATGTAGATATTCAGCCCTGGTGGAAATATGATTGTATTGTTATAGATCATTTTGAGAAACAAATAAAAAATGTAAATAAAGTAATAAAGTAAAACAAGTGTTTATGTAAGTTTCATTTACTATTAAAAAAAAATAAAAAAAGAAGAAAAACAAAAGAAAAATCCACTATAAATTGGCCTGATATATAAATTGGACTTCCTGACATTTTTCAAATTTGCTTTAACTGAAGGATGCAAGATCAAATGAGAAAGCTTTTAAAACAAGAAATGCTATAATCATCTTTAATCTTCAGTGGACGACATGGTTAGAATACAAGGTAAACCTATGTTAATCCCACAATGCCAAGTAATTACATTTTCTGGCTTTTGTCTTTCAAAATGGAATCTTTCAGAATGATTCCACTGCTGGGAAAAAGTAGTGATGATGATCCCCCAGTTTCCTGTCATTGGATTCAATAGGTGCACGGAGAGTGCTGAAGTGAGACCTACAGCAGCGGAGCCTTCTGTCAGATGAAAGGCTCATTTAATCCCAGCAGGTCTTCCAACTTCCTCTTTGATTAAAAGCTGCATTCGTCTGCTTAATAAGCCTGCACTGTTTATTATAACATCCCCATTTTTCCATCTCGCTGATAAATTTATGAACATGTTACAGTATAGGTGCTGCACTCCTGGAGCTCACATGCCCTTAAGCATTGAAACTAGGCTACTGTAGCAGTTCACTAAGGAGAGGTAACAGATATACTTGTGAATGTCTATATGATAACTACAGTATGTCTCAAATAAAAACCTACACACAATATTGTGTAAGATGCAACATATTTTAACTCTGGACCACCAAGATCTTCTGTGCGTTTATGCTTAGATGTAGTAAATAAATCTCCTCTCATCTTAATGAAGATAAACATTGGAGGCTTTGTCTCTAAATCCCACACATAAATCAGTGGAAGACACCATTTATCTAGCATTAAGTGTGTGCACTGCACTTTCATGCTTGTAATTAAAGTGAAAAATGACAGAAAGGTTAAAACATGGGCCTTGTTTAACCGTGACTTGTGCACTTGTCTCATTACCAAATAGTATATATTTCTCTAATTTACTACACTGATTTGACCGATTCAGGCACCTGAAATAGATCACAAATAAAAACTGGAAAAAGACTAAAAAGTTAATGTCATAAAAAAGGCCTAATGAACAAGTAACTACAGCACAAATGTTCATCAGCACAAGGCAGAACCCCACGCACGAAATATGCACATACACCACAAGACACATGACATAATCAGAGTAAATGGGTTTGGCATTTAGCTCCAGATCTATAAATGAGGCTGGTATTTAGCTACAGATGTGCTCTCGTTATGCAATGAACAAATGAATATTTAGCAGAAGCTAGAAACTCAAAATGTTCTATGTGTTTGTCAACTTTTTTAGTGCATGCAATTGACAATTTGCACTGTGCAACTGGGGGAAACAATTAAACTGGGATAAGTAATTATTTTACAAGTTTTTAGCTAAGAACACAAATCTGTCAACTGTCTCTGATTTAAGAGAAGCTCTGTGGCATGTTCCCACACACACTAAAAACCCTCTCGGATGGGGAGCTAGTTGCTGGAACACACAGATATTTCTTAGCTAATTTTGCAAATTTGGGGAAAATGTGCCTTATGGATGATCCACCACCATGAACACAATTATATATTTTATTTTACCTCGTCTAGTGTACTGATTCATTATAGGCTTATGTGTGTGTATACACATGTACACAAGCCTATAATGAATCAGTACACTAGATAAGGTAAAATAAAATATATAAAAATTACGGTAACACTTTACAATAAGGTTCATTAGTTAACAACATTAGTAAACGAACTAAGAATGAACAATACTTCTACAGCATTTATTAATCTTAGTTAATGTTAATTTCAGCATTTACTAATGCATTATTAAAATCACAAGTTGCATTTGTTAACATTAGTTAATGCACTGTGAACTAACATGAATAAACAATGAACAACTGTATTTTCATTAACTAACATTAACAAAGATTAATAAATAGTGTAATAAATGCATTGTTCATGTTAGTTAATACATTAACTAATGTTAACAAGTGACACCTTATTGTAAAGTTACCAAAATTACAACCAAAGACTTGTGCACTCTCTCTGTCTATATTATGAAAACTGGTAGAACAAATGAAAAATATTATAACAGTGAAATTCCTAATAGTAATTCCAAATTGCAATAGCCTATGTTTCTCTATTCAAACAACAGCGGTTGAGTAAGTGCATTTATTCAGCGATCACAATTGCAAACAATACAGTCGAGATCTCATGACAGAACACAGACTGATTGAGTGACACTTTCATTTACATGCTAAACTCCAGCTTGTTTGTCGGTGATTTCAGATCATTGTCGGACGCGCTTCTGCAATGAGGAGCGAGCGCGTGCACATGGTTGCCAGATTGCTTAAAATAAGCAAAACACCGGGCAGAAAATGTATCCTTGTAACAGGGAAGCTCTGATTCGGGGATTTGAACTCTTGGTATCTGGCAACCACACTAATGAAAGCTACCTCACGTCCCTTGCGCGATAATACTTAAGGAGACGTAATATTGGACGTTCGCCGCGTTCTTAAAGGGATCCCTGGGTATTAAGACTTGTATGGCTTAATATAACGTAAATTATGTCTCTTACTGAAATATGTAGTAGAAAACCCATTAAAGATGTGTTATTTTAAAAATCACATCGTTTTATACATATTTTGAACTATGGGGGGGCACCATTTTTCTGATGACGTAAAATGGTTGCACTCCCTGAGCTACTAGGCTATCTGTTGCTATTTTTACCACAACTCAACTCAATAGACAACTAGGAAAATAAAATACTGATATGATGACCACAGCTACTGAAAGAGCTTACAGGTGGCGATGGATATAAATATAGGTTTAAACCAAATGCTGTACCATCGATTTTTCCCCACAAGGAGTGTAAACGCCCCGGATCTCGAGGGAAATCCGCTGAGAAACTCCTCTAGCGGCTGCGCGTCATGTTTACATCATAACAGATGGCATCTAGCGTTTCTTGTTTCAGCCGTTTGTAAGCTCTTTCAGTAGCTGTGGTCTACTACAAGACTCAAAAGGCATCAGGGCTAAAGTGGAGAGAAAAAAGAAGCGGGTCTTTAGGAAGTTTTATTCGTCCACGGGCATCTTCCCATTCTTTTCTCATCGCTAGGAAAGCAGTGAAGTCTTACATTAAATCGCTTCTTTTGTTGCCCTTCGACTGGAAATTACAACCAAAAGCCTCACAATGTGGTATCGTATCAGTATTTTATTTTCTGAGTTGTGTATTCTGAGCTGTGTTGCGGTGAAAAGCGCCAGTAGCTCACTGAGTGCAACCATTTGACGTCATCGACGCAGAATGTACTGTGCACGTAAAATAATGGCGCCCCCCATAGTCCAAAAACGATGTCGTTTTTTTCAAATAACATACATTTTCATGTTTTTTATTACATATTTAAATAAGAGACATCATTTACGTTATATTAAGCTATACATGTCTTAATACCTGGGGATCCCTTTAAGGGAAAGTATGCTTGAATTTGAAATAACGTATTTGAGAAAAAAAAACATTTATTTCATAATGATATTTCCCCCCATTTTAAATTCTTATTATCCAATGAAAGGTTAGATTTTTGTGATTTTTTAAAATAAAAGATCAAAAAGGATTAACAACGCAGATTAATTTTCACAGCCTTCTTTGATCATATTTACCAAGGGTGCCAATATTTTTGGCCATGATTGTATATGCACACACACACACACACACACATATATAGAAAAAGGAGTACCCTTTTCTCCATTTGCTTCTCGCGCTGACTGACATCCCAAATGCGCGCATAAAGATGACACCGACGACATGCGATCCTGATACACATACAGACAGATTTACAGTAGGCTAAATATATTTAAGTATTCATGCTAACATAATCTGTTATATCTTATGTGAACATTTGGGGAAAAACATCAGATGTGTAACATTATACTGTAGATCCGTGCATTACACTGACGTAATTTGGCCGTCACATTAATGTTAATCAAACGGTAAAAGAGGGAATCACTCTGCTCTTGACTGAACTGCTTTTGTAGTTTTAATAATCAGTTTACTTGTAATGAACACACTTGTCATTTTTAAATTTTTTACCATTTGTTTTTCTTACTTGAATGCTTATGTTTAGATGTAAAATGAAAAAAGTAATACACAATACACTTGTTTCTTTCTTATATATATATTTTTTTTTGCATCGGTTCTTATTTATAACAACAAAGATACAATAAAAATAGCTACATTGTGATTATTAATCTAGTAATGATTATTAAGAAAATAAGTGGGGGAAAAAGATGTAATGTTGCTAGGTGATTTTGCTTTGGAACCTTCAGAAAACATTAAATCTGTTTTTCTCTAAATTTACTTTGCTGACTCCATCGACATCAAAAAGCGCAGTAATTTTTTTTTTTTTTCAGATTCAAACAAATTATTCATTATGAAGGTGAATGGAGAATGTAAGAACTAATGGAGAAGATAAAAATAAAAATAATTTTTTAAATTTGCTCATTGTGACTCAAACTTGTAAACTGTTGTGTATTTCAGATTACCAAAGACAAATACATGCTGCATCAGCCTCACTGAATTGGTAGAGTGGACATCACATCAAAAAGGGACAAAAAGCTGAAAATAAACATACAAAAACCACATACACGAGTGCACACACACACTTTAAAAGTGCGTGTGAAGCTGGAAACTAGGTCTGTGGTATTCAAAGCCCCACCGTGACAAGAACACTAGAACAGTAATAATAACAGAAATGATGACCCCCAACTCTGTGTCATAACATATTAGGCTACGCATCTTAAGACATGCTGTTTTTGTGTGTGTTTGTGTTTGTGTTTGTGTGTGTGTGTGTGTGTGTGTGTGTGTGTGTGTGTTTGCAGAAAGCTGAGTGAGAAGAGAAAGAGGGAGGGAGAGACAAAGTAAAGAAGAAAGGCTGTGCCTGCATTAATTAGGAAGCCCAAGGCTGGTCTCTCACTACAGTTCCACACTCTTGATGTCTCCATCACACACAATCAAAATTGCTTTGATTTCCCAGCTCATTTGCATAATGGACCTGACTCTCCCTGCATGCACAGCCCAAACAAACAAAGAAAAAACAAACAACAAAAAGAGAAAATTAAGCAAAGAAAAAAATGTGAGCGTGTGTAAGTGAGTGAGTGTGTGTGTGTGTGTGTGTGTGTGTGTGTGTGTGTGTGTGTGAGAGAGAGAGAGAGAGAGAGAGAGAGAGAGAGTGAAAGATGGAGAGACAAAGACCGAAAGGCAAATTCACAAGACAAGCGTACTTTGGCATACATAAGAGACATAAGATTCAGGTGCAAATTACGTTCAGCAAGAATTCTACAAGGCAACGAAAAAAAAAAAAACTTTAGTGAGCATAATTTCTACAACAAAGGCAGCACATAAACAATACTAAAAGTGTGTGCAATTCATTCTTAGTGAATTCTCCCAAGTGTGCTGTTGTTTTACTCATTAACAGATATTCTACAGTTAGCACAGTCCCTTTTCTAGTAAGAAAACCATGCAGATAAATTAAAAAGAGCTGAAATGCAATAGAATTACATTTGTCACACTGTGATGTTACTGTGATCTGTATCAACATGGTTCATGACTGATGACTCATGGGAGGCGGAGTAAAAGGTTGAAAGTGTGTGACCTTTACAGACACTGGCTGACACTTGACACATTGATAATTGGTGCTAGCCAACATCATGTGGCATTTCATTTGTGTCAGAGACAAATACAGAAGTCTGCATCAATCATATTTCCACAGCCCACATACAGTCTGATGTTGATCATGAGAGAAAAGAAAAGAAGCTGAGAGAGACACAGTGACCCACATACTGTATAAGAACCACATACTGTTTAAGTAAGCCATCTCTGCCTAAAGGCTATGAATATGGATGTGCGTGTGTAAGATGGTAAATGGTATAATCTGAGCGAGCCATCTGAGTCACTTTCAAGAGAAACTTGAAATGTTCCAACAAAAATGTGACTGATGCTCGTCTGTGCCACACTCTATGATGCTATGATGTTCTTAAAGGGGTCATATGACTTTGCTAAAAAGAACATTATTTTGTGTATTTGGTGTAATGCAATGTGTTTATGCGGTTTAAGGTTAAAAAAAACACATTTTCCACATACTGTACATTATTGTTGTTCCTCTATGCCCCGCCTTTCTGAAACGTGTTGATTTTTACAAAGCTAATTGTTCTGAAAAGCAAGGTGTGCTCTGATTGGCCAGCTATCCAGTGCATTGTGATTGGCCGAATACCTCAAGCGTGAGACGGAAATGTTACACCCCATACCGTATTGTGATGCCGTGCGCGACGACACAAAAACAATAAAACCCATTATAAACTAGGCATTTGTTGCATCCAGTGAGCACATAATTACTGATTATAATGACTTATACTGTCTTTTTACGAACATTACCATGTCTGCATTTGTGATCGTAGAAACGACAAACAACAAGCACTACTCTACACTGCTCAAAACTCGCGTTTGAATTGTCAGTGGCAAATTCTTTAAATAAGAAAACGTACTTACAGGCTGTGAGCAAGCGCCAGACTGTCCTTGCAAAGTTGGAATTGCCCCATTTAATAGAAACAGCCTTTGTGCACAGCTGGCAGGCTACTCCCAGGTTCAGGAAACAGTCCTCCATAAAATGCGCTGCACACAATCTAGTATTTAGGTTGAACTGTTCTGGAACAGTGTTGTAAATACAACTTAACCACTGATTTCTAGTTGTGTCCTCTTTTGGAAGCCCAAACAAAGTAGTTTTGCTTTCACAATGAAACACAGCGTCTCCACGACATGGCACCGGCGGCAGCAACAACACTACAGCGAGAATAATAGTTCCACCTTCTTTCTTTGCATATACATTTGGGCGGTGTTTTGCAAATCTTCCCACACAGTGAAGTAGACTTTTGGGGGCGTGTTTAAACGAGGCGTTTTAGGAGGGCGTGGTCAAGTCTTAACTTTTATAAAGAATATCTCTTTGGTTTTGAGACTTTAGTCTTTGCAACTTCAGGGATCTTACCTATGCACAAACAGCTTGTAACACTCCAAAGAGAAAGGAAAACTTGAAATCGCATCATATGACCCCTTTAAGTGATCTGGGTTTGAACAAATGTGGTAAGACTAAGCTCTTACTCAATCTGCTTTAAACTGAAATTGTACAAGCAATCTAAAAACCTATAATAAACTACACATTTAACATACCTGAAGATGACACCAGAATTCAGGTAACCAAAAATACTATCTTTGTGTCTTACCTTGGATTGGCACAAATGACACGACAGGAGCAGAGCGAATGCAGAAACCCATAAAGAGAAAAATAAAAACAGAAAAGAATACTTAAGAATGGTTGTTCAATCGCAAAATAGCATTTTAGCACATTATATAACTGCTGACTATCACTACTTTGTTAGACTTGCGCCTTCACACTCATTATTATTAAGTAAGGGATAATCAACGGCTAGCTGTGCATTAAACGATTTGAATGCACGACGTGGAGGCGAAGAACCACCTCCGCGAAGTGCATTCAAATCATTTAATGCACAGCTAGCCATTGATTATCCCGTTTATGCCATGGTCATTTCCCAGCATTCACATATTAAAGATGTTAATAATATTTGCGCTGCAATATTTGACCGGAACGATAAAAATGACGGTTATTTTCGTCTGTATTACTATTCCAACTGTAACTGTATGTTACTATGGTTACCAATGTTGATAGGAAGCGCATTAATATAGAACGTGATTAAACTGACCTGGAACTACCTGTGCAGTTAAACAAATTTAATCAACACCTGCCAGCCAATCAGAATCGAGTATTCAGACAGACCATGGCATAATATAATTTAACTTCCACTGAATTCTAAATAGATGTTCACGTTAGATCCTACAACCATTTCCAATATTTCAGCAATGTTTTCGGTCCGTATCCCACTTGTTTTTTTTGTTTTTTTTTAAGTCTTAAGTCTTTTTTGGTATGCAAATATACAAAAACACAAAAAAATTGTGCGCACATGACAGGGTACACGTTCTCACACAACTGAATGGAAGGTGAACACAAGATTGAATGTGAATACTTAAGCAGTTGCATGCTCACATCTAGGATCTTCAAAACTCCATAAACATGTCATTATAGCCTGCAGTTTATTCTGTTTATATTGCACACATTCATTGAATTAGACCAGTTCAGTGTGAAGTGCAGAATGAGCCCTTTGCACTGTTATGAAGAATTCACAAATGTGACTCTGTATACAAACTATTATAGCCTCTCAAATATGTATGATTGTCTTTCTAAGCTATCAGGAGAGGTTTCCCCCAATGCTTGTTTTTACATACTAACTCATAAAACAGCAGGCAGGTCTGAGTCCTCCGTAATGATAAACTGTGTAAGGTTGTGCTCTTCTGGAAGGAAGTATTAGGGGTTTAACCCCAGGACATTTGCTCATTTATATGTGTGATGTGTGCACACTGGCGCTCTCAAAGTGGTGAGAGAAATCCAGGAGAGGCCTCTGGAATAATTTACACCTAGGAGAGATAACAACACTATGGAAGCCCCGTTTCCGCCACTGAATAAAAAAAAAAAAATACAAAAAGGTAATTGTAGGGATGCATCGATCCGATACTGAGTATCGGTATCAGCTCCGATACTGGCATATTCGGCCGGATCGGGTATTGGTCAGAAGAGACCGATCCAAATCCGATATTGTTCGTATAATATTGTGTGTTATTGTTGAGCCCCACGAAAGGCACAAAAACATTATAAAAGCACCACAAAGTTTCCATGCTCTATATTTCAAATGTTCTGAAGCTGTTCTATAGTTTAATCTGAGGTACAGATGAATATTTAAGTCGTTAAATTCAAGTTCACGTAAACTCTTCTCCCCGCTGCGGCTGTCTGTCATCCTCCATTCAGCGTCAAACTGCGTGTCACGTTCGGTTACTACAGTCAAACTCTCTTCAAGAGCGCACAGTAACTGAGGTTTAAAACTGTTAAAAGAAAAGGCTCAAACTAATGCACAGATTTAATACACTACGCATCAATATCTCATCCCTTTGTACTTTGAACTTTTCTATGCGGACTCGGATGGCTGCGCAGCCTGCAAGCTGTGACTCCGTGTTGTTTCAAACGCATCATTCTGCGCACGTGATGCGCATAAGCGCTTTGTGTCACTCTGTACTGGAGCCTTTCGTGTTATAATACTTTTCTGCGCAATGAATGAGATTATTAATAGTCTTTCTTGTTCTGTCCTATCTATCATATGTTGCTGCCTTCATTACTGTGCTATACGTTTAAAAGAAATCTTTTTATTTTTTATATTATAGTTTTTTTTAAATTATTTTATAGTTATATATTTATATAATGTATTTGCTTGTTTTTTTCATGAATGTATTTTTCAACAATACAAAGAGCAATGTGTAATATTTTAACAGATTTAGTCATACACTTATTCACTTTTATTTGTAAATAATTTCACTAGGTTTTATAAAATTATTGTGCACCCATGATTTTTCTCTTCTGCTGCTGAATTATCCACTAACCTAGTTCATAATAGTATTTTTGGCATAGATTATGATTATATATTTTTTTCATGTATTTTACATTAAAATAAAAGTTATCTATATGTAGTAGATTGTGTTTAACACACAAAAGAGTGACGATCAGGTCAACACACAGAAGTATAGAAATTCTACATTGATTTAAAAAAAAAAAAAAAAAAAAAAACACTGCGCTGGTATCGGCAGATACTCCGAATTTTCGGGATCGGATCGTTTCTGAAAAAATGGTATCGTTGCATCCCTAGGTAATTGCGACTTTTTCATCTCACAATTCTGACTTTTTTTTCTCAGAATTGCGTGATATAAACTCACAACTCTGAGAAGAGTCTTTTTTTCCTCCTCAAAATTGGACTTTATAACTCGCAATTGCGAGTTTTTATCTCACAATTCTGACAAAAACAGAAAAACATCTGCCACACAAAAATCTGCCACCCTTTAAGAAAAAAAAAAAAAATAGGGTAAACGTACCTATTAAGCTCACGAAAATCTATATTGAGACATTTTTAGTGCACAAGATATTGGTTTCAGTACATAAAGTTATGTTAAAATAAAATATTAATCTCTCTCACAAAAATATTTTATTTTATTTTAAATGACAAAAGCATTTCAATTAAGATATACATCATTAAATTCTAAAAGTCTAGCTGTGCTTAATGGGTACATTTTGTACCCTTTGAGCACACCCCTGTTCTCATTAAGCTCACATGGGTTTTTTTTGGGGGGTTAATCTTGTTTAATTTTAAGGAAAATTTTTAAAGAATAATTGTAAATATATATATTTTGATAAATCAATCAGTCATTAGTCAAAAAAACAGAACACTAAAATCAAGCAACAAGGCATTCAAGTCGATCAGTTATATATTCATAGTGAAGTGTCATCCGAGCACATTGCAACATCTATACTAGTCCACGTTCAGCTAAGTAACACATTCAAAAATCGGATAAAACAAACCAATAAAACATTTACTTCATGGGGATGAACAGAAACTAGCCTCATTATGAAACCTCTTTTTAAATGGATGTCAAATTATCTATAGTCTCTTAAGGCTGGAATACACTACACGATTTTTGCCCCGATTTTACACAGATTTACAGTCTAGAAAAGTTGATGCTAGTTGCCAAAGATCAGAGCCAGTCTGCAGATTTGAGTTGACAGAATCCATAGAAAATCGATTAACTTAAAGTGACAACCATCAGTTAATGTTTAAAGTCTGTTTATGAAGTATTTCCATAGACGTTCAATGTGGAAGAGCTTACAGAGAGCACACTGAGCTTAATGGGAGCAGCAACAATTTTTAATACATTTCACGTAATATTTATTAAAATGACAGGATTTTGCTAAATAAATAGTCTGTCATGTTTTAAGTTCATACATATTTTAATATGAACAACAATTATTAACAATATCTGTGAAATTATACTTTTTCTTATTGACGTCACACTGAAGCTGTGTGATTTTCATAGTAGTGCACCCTTTAAGCTCACCTTAAAATAATATGAAATCTTTAAAAATTACAGCACTGTAAAATGACAGACCAGCAATAAACTGTCAATTTATAATATTATTGATGTAAAAATACAAGCCAGTAATGCCTGTGAAGTAATATGTTAGCGTAGCACACAATCTTATACAGCTAGTCAGCTAACTGTGCTCTGTAGCATCTGCGCTATGTTGCTAAAACTATCTTTTGGATCTAATGTAATTATTTCCCACATCCAAGTTTCAGGTTATAATATGCAAAAGTCTAAACATTAATCTCTTAATTTCACAATAAGTAGTGAAACTTACCCAAAATAAAGGCTTAAACATCTAAAAAAGTGCATGTTAAAATGTTTTTAGACCGCTTTCAAAATGGCCGCCAGACAGTGTGAACACATGGAGACTCATATCTCAGCGTGCAATGATCTGATTGACTTGAAATTAGTATATAGTAACAAACATATCAACTGGTTAAGACATCAAGTAGGATAATAAATAATTTTTTCTTTTTATTATCTGATCTCAAATATGGAAGTGTGCTTAATGGGTACGTGAGCTTAATAGGTATGTTTACCCTACATTTAGAACAATCACAAAATTGTGAAAAGATATGGCGACAGAAAATGTATATATTTAAATCATTTCATCAATATCACACAGAGTGCCGTTTCTTTCTCCAAAATTTACTATGATTACAGACGTTATATATATATATATATATATATATATATATATATATAAAATTTCTTTTTTTACAACCGTTCAAAAACAAGTTAATTAAGAGACTAACATTTTAGACTGACAAAGATTTCAGAGATTTCGATGACAAAAATAATTCCAAACAAAGCCACAGCACTGTTTTACATTTCTGAGGAACATCGGTGTTTCGTTCCTGAATGAATCAACCGTTTGAATGATTCAATTCAATCACAATGACTCACTTATTAACAGTGATTTGTTGCCACCAACTGGCGGTTTTAATTTCACATTTAAAGTTTCTTTTTATTATTTAAATAATTTCAAATAACAGTATTCAAAGTATGCATTTATGTTTAATATATCAAAACATTATTTATGCATTTGTAATTGCAGGTTAAATGCACTTGTTCTGTACTAAACAGTAGTGCCGCTTCCCAAATTTAATTGATACTGATTTCATTTGCTTGGTAACAGCATAAATGTCTTATTATTCTAATTCACTGATTAAATGTAAGAATTTGACTCAAAAGATAACACACTTTAAAAAAATGGCTTTATAAAAAGGTAAAAATAAATTTAAATGTTTTGGAAAAGATTAATTTCTATCAGTGTGAACTGACCACCACACAGAATATGAAGAGTATCAAAAACTTTAGGAGTCAGCTGTCTATGGCAGTACTTAATATACACAATAACACACTCAGCAAAATATTGTCTAATTATCTTTATCGATAAAATCCAGGGTAAAATAGATATAAAATAGAGATATTATTTTTTGTCAATATCGCACACTCCTAATGTACATCCAGACTTAGAATTCAATTAAAGAACAGTTTAGAAGAGCAGAGTTTAGATAAAAGACACTGCATACAGCACGCATACCAAAAGTGACACATCAGGGTTGCATTTATTTGCCATTTCAGCATTCATTTCTGAGAATAAAAGGGACATCCAGTATCCTGTGAGTCATAGGACAAAGTTGTTAATGATAGATGAAGTTTCATGGTCTAGCCATAATACTTAAATAGAAATCAGTTTACTAAGAAAGCATGTGCAAAGATCACTGTAAGAGTCAGTAGAAAAGTGAGTTTTCATTTGGATGAAAGAGATTGTTAATTGCAAAGTGAGTGGTTTAGGAGATTTCAAATTACACTGGTTATTTATAACACTGACTATGTGAGTGTGTGTGGAAACACTGTATCCTCTTTAATGGAAGCAGACGAAAAAGAAAGAGGGGAGTTTTGGGTGGGGTGCTACCCAATATTTGCACAAAACTGGTGTTCCACCCCATGTGGAATGTGTGTCACATGCACACATTCAATAGCCTTGTTTGGCACCGAATTGTCTCTTTAGTGTGATAAAGGGTAAATATTGGCAGCGGAAGAACCTGATAATTCTCTGGTGGCTTCACTTCCCCAGAACCGATCTTATCTACTGCACTCAACACACACACACACACACACACACACACACACACACACACACACACACACCCTCACCCATAGAAATATTAGCACTGTACTGCTAGGAGAGAAACCAACTGAACTGAAAACATTGAGGGAAGAAAATGTAAAAATCCCACAAAATGTAGACAATTATGCCTACAATGAAGCTTTAAATCCAACTGAACAATTGAATGCAGATTAAAAAATAACAACATTTTGAGCAATGCTTACACAGCTACTAATGTGTTGTTAACAACACATTATGGAGGTGTATATTCACACATACAACCAAGACAGAAACTGAAAACTGAATGGCATTTTCAATTAAAAATGCAGAGAGCATCATTTTGTGACAGAGCTACATTAGCCCTCATCCTCACACCAGCTGGTTGTGCGTGTCATAAACTGAGGGAACTCACAGGATAAAAGACCGTGATGAACATGCCTACACACTATACACTTTATATTACATTTCTCCACCTCAAAAGGTGACTTTTGGTGCAGACAAAAAAAATAATATATATATATATATATATATATATATATATATACACACACACACATTTGTCTATATTATAGCAATGCACTGCTCACACAAGTCATTTTTAAACCAAGTAGCCTTCTGTTAGTCAACTGTTAGTCTTCAGTGAGACCTCACTAACAAAAAGGTTGTAGACCTCTGGACTACAGTATTTACAGACACATTCTAACATTTACAGGTACAGAGATGAACAATGAAAACTGGTGAATGAACAGTGTTTTGGCTTGGCGCAGTGTGATACTTTGGTCAAACTGTGGTTTTTGGTTTTGCACTCAGGAGCCAGTGGCCACAGTAAACCTCTCTAGAGGCAAACTTTGCAATTAAAGCAAGATGTCTAAACAACTCTCAGCATGAAGAAGCAGCTCTCTTTTCTGAGAAAAAGATTTCTGGTGAGTCATTCGTAGCTGGTACAAACACACACACACAAACCACACAGAAAGAAAAAGAAAAAGACCACAGACACCAAACAAACAAACAAACAAAAAACAAAAACACACACACAACACTAAATATACCAGCCCTAAACCACTGGCAAAAAAACATCTTCCTCAAAAGCAATGCATACTTCCCTTCAAACATCTTTTGCTTACTCTTCTATAAAGATACAGCTTTCTTTATTGAGAGCCACATAGAGCTTTCCCTCTGTGACCCTTAAGAGCCTGGAGGAATGCTGTCCCAACCCAACCAGAGCAGGGGCTTTGTCATCCTCTGTCGTTTTGCTCAGCAACAAAGGACATTTTGTCCTCTAAAATCAGTTTAGTATTCATTCAATCAAACACAAAAATCAACTTCTAAATTAGAAGCATGAGCATGAGAGAATTTGCTGCTTTTTTTTTTTTGTCTAGCAGCTCATGCAACTGTAAGATTAATATTAACTGTAAAATTAATATTAAAAAATATGTTACTTGACCACATTGAACTTTGATTATGATCCAGGCAATGTCTGTGGTAAGAGACTATATTCTTTTAGAATTGCTGTTGATGGACCTGAAAATGCAACCTAGGGAGTCTGTGTCTGTGCTAACTACTAGAGTCCTGAAAAATGTTCTTATGGTTCAAGGGTTCACTCAGTAGAAGCCATAGACACTATGAATTTTTGCAGAGAAATCATTTTACAACTGAGAAAGAGTTACAGACATGTTACTGCATGCAGCCTTGGAAAGCATGGCTGAAGCAGGCAAGGTTTTTCTATTAGCATGATAACTTACCTTTCCTAGATATCATTTCCTTTCCTCCTTATATATTTTGTATATATTATTATTTTCTTCATACTGCATGAATAAAAAGAAGCCTACATTTAGGACCATATTTTACACTCCAATTCTGATGTTATACTTTTACTGTTAATTTTTATTTTCAATGCTAATTCTCATTACTGTAATACAGTAATTTCTTTGGTAGGTGTCTCGGGGCCTCACAGGGGAATAATACTTCCTTAACCGCTGCGGAAGACTGGCAGACGACAGTTTTAAACAAATCGGTAGCAGTATTTGCACTGCATTAAACATCATCTTCCTGTATAATCCATTTAGGAATACAGATTAAATCTAAATAAAAATGACTTGAAGAGATGCAGTAAGAGGTCATATGGAAAAGGTACAAAATACACAAAAGGTATCAAATTATTCTTATAAATTTCCTATCATGATATGTGCTTTGAGAAAAACAAAACAAAAAAAACCCTAAATAAGATTGCATCAACCAAGGTTCATCAGGTAAGGCCTTGAGGTCATGTCTGACTAGTACTGGGCGGTATACTGGTTCATACTGAATACTGGTGTTTATTTTTGTTCTGATATGAATTTTTAAAATCACATGCACTGTAAAAAATCCTATTAACAAAATGTTGGAAGGGCAAAAATATTTAAGTTGAACTAATTTTATTGCTTGGGCTTAGTTGAGAAGACATATATTAAGTCTGCACAAATATATTTTTAAAACATTAAATGAATGGTTATTTTCAAATCCAGTCAACATTCAGAATGCTAAATGTTGACTAAACTAATAAAAACAAATCCAGCCAACACTGAGATCATTCTGCATGTGCACGAGCCTGAGTGACTTCGCGGGAGAAACAGCGCCGCCATCTTGTCAAGTTCACACTTCAGGTAAGTTCCAGTAAATAAATGTTATGTTTTTAAAAGAGAAAATCATGCAACATATTAGATTTTTTGGAGTGGACATTTAGAAAGTGTTTTATGAGTTGCATATCCGAAGAAAAGTGAATATAAAACCATGTATTTCAAGTTCAGGCGTCAGGTAAGTCAAGTGGAACTGAAATATTTGTAACTGTTACTTAACGTTAGACTGAATCAAAACATACATTTAAAAGGTGTAAATGTTTTATTTAAAACATTATACACAAATGTACAACATATATAAAAACATAGAATAAGCGTTGTATGATATGTCTGAGGGAAGCTTAAGTGAAGGGAATGTTGTCTTTCACCTTGTTTAATCCATAAAACGTATCAAAAGATGTGTTACTGTAATGAATTGTAGCTAATTTCAGCGTGTTGTATGATATTTTTGTGTTTCCGTGACGTGAAAAGATATGAAGAGATTGCGCGGTCTTTCTCTCTTTTACAAGAGATTACATTATGCTATGCAATGTGTAACGTTAACAATGTAAACCACAGTAATACGCTCATTTTAAGTTAACATGGGCATGTTGAATGGGTTTTTGCGCGTGTAAACTTCTGCAATTGTCCTGTGAAGTAAAAAGACGACATTAAACGTGACTAACAACAAGCCACGGTGAAATGTCGCTCTTTTCAAACGGGGTGGATTAACGTTAACTTGCACAGTGTTTCTGGTTATCGTGAATGGCACTTCGGAAGAGAAGTTCGTGAACGGAAATGAACAACTGAATCGTTTCACAAGGCCGTTCATAGCGTCTCAGTCAGTTCCCTAGGTAGTGAATCACTAGATTGCGCACACTAGTTCCTGCGCAAGGAAAGACCGTGATCAGTAAACACTGGCACAACTGATCAATCAATTTGTAAAACGTCACCACTGGTATTTATCAACAACAGGCAGGACCGTTATATTTTGATATTATTTTTATGCTATTTGAGATAACTTAGCCCTATAATATGAAATGTCAACTGAATAATCCAGTCAGCATCAGTGCTCCTTGTTGTGCAATGAAAAGAAAAGAGTAAAATAAAAAAAAAGGGTTGCAACTTCTGTTTCATCACAAATTTAATTAACTGATATTGATACATTGTAAATTATTTAAAGAAATTTACTTTTCTTTCTCCATCAGGGTGTGGCCAAAGGTTTCATTGGTGCCTTGTCATCATTGCAAGATTTCAGATGCAACCCAGTCAGTTCTTCCAAGGCACCAAACACTGGTTCGTGACCTGACCGCTCCACTGCAACTACATACTGTGTGTACTTTCAAGACTAGGAGTTTATTGTTTTCATTCCAGGTAATGTGTAAATGTTTAGAGTTTTTACTACAATTATAATGAGCTTTATTGTTCTACGCTAATATTAGTCTGTTTCTTTCTTATTCTGAGGTCACCGTAGCCACCAGATCCAGTCTGAATCCAGATCAGATGGTAGATTCTGCACCTAGAGATGACCTCAACAGCCCTGAATGTCAGCAGAGACCATGTCAGCTAGATGAGCTCCAGAGACAGATCCCCTGCGAAGACCCCTTCAGCCATCGGGACAAGACCACTAGAACCAGACAAGTCCTCTGCTCAATCTGACCTGTGTTGCAGCCTAGAATTAAACCACACCATGCTGGTTTCGTCTGGCCAGAGGAGAACAGCCCCCCCCCGACTGTGCCTGGTTGCTCCCAAGGTTTTCTTCTCAATCTCTGTCACCGATGGAGTTTTGGGTCCTTGCTGCTGTCGCCTTTGGTTTGCTTATTTGGGGACGCTTGGCTGATTGCACAGACATTATTGGAAGAGAGCTAAACTTGATGTCAACACTGAATCACCAATGAGCTGACTTTAACTGTTTGACTCTGTAAAGCTGCTTTGACAATCAGTATTGTATAAAGCGCTATATAAAAAAGGTTACTTGATTTGTTTTTATATACTGTAATTTTACTATAACTAACGCTTTTTTTTTTTTTTACTCCTGCCTCACATTAAATATGTAATTGTGAACAGTAATAAGATTTTTAAATGTTTGTTTGCTAACATTGTTTAGTTTGTTTAGTTTTTTGTTAGTTCTTTAAACAAAGTTTAAACTGAATTTTGCCGTTGTATTACAGATTTAAATGAATTTTCTGTTAATTTACTGACCCTTAGGCCACCCAAGATGTAGGTGACTCTTTTTCTTCATTCCTGTATGTTTAGTTTGTATGAAAAATGTTATGAATGGAGATTGTTATTAAATAAAGGCTATTATGTGTTGTAAAGTGCGTTTTTAGTGATTGATAAACACCAGTTAATCATTTATAATAAATTTGTTAAACTATAAAAATATGTGTTTATGTAGTGCGCCAGCAATTTCTTATGATACCCAAATAACACATTTTAATTGACATAACTTGCTGTAGTCTTCTAAATGTTTGACCAATTAAAACATTTTAGTTGAATGGACTATAAAACTAGTTCACTAAATGTTGAGCCAACTAAAAAAAAAAAGATTCAGATAACACTTTGAAGTCAGAAATTGACTGAACGTAAAATTTCTGTGGAACTAGTTACTAAATAATAATTAGTTGAAACCACTTGAAATTTTTTACAGTGTGAGCCAATATTTTATTCAATAGAACATAGATAACAAATGTTTAAACTGAGAAATTTTACAATTTTATGCACAAAATGAGCTCATTTCAAATTTGATGCCTGCTACAGGTCTCAAAATAGTTGGGACGGGGGCATGTTTACCATGGTGTAGCATCTCCTCTTCTTTTCAAAACAGTTTTAAGATGTCTGAGTATCGAGGTTATGAGTTTCTGGAGTTTTGGTGTTGGAATTTGGTCCCATTCTTGCCTGATATAGGTTTCCAGCTGCTGAAGAGTTTGTGGTCGTCTTTGACGTATTTTTCGTTTAATGATGAGCCAAATGTTCTCTATAGGTGAAAGATCTGGACTGCAGGCAGGCCAATTGAGCACCCGGACTCTTCTACTACGAAGCCATGCTGTTGTAATAGCTGCAGTATGTGGTTTTGCATTGTTCTGCTAAAATACACAAGGCCTTCCCTGAAATAGACGTCGTCTGGAGGGGAGCATATGTTGCTCTAAAACCTTTATATACCTTTCAGCATTCATAGTGCCTTCCAAAACAAGCAAGCTGCCCATACCATATGCACTTATGCACCTCCATACCATCAGAGATGCTGGCTTTTGAACTGAACGTTGATAACACACTGGAAGGTCTCCCTCCTCTTTAGGCGTCCGTGATTTCCAACAAGAATGTCAAATTTGGACTCGTCTGACAAAAGAACACTTTTCCACTTTGAAACAGTCCATTTTAAATGAGCCTTGGCTCACAGGACACGATGGTGCTTCTGGACCATGTTCACATATGGCTTCCTTTTTGCATGATAGAGCTTTAGTTGGCACAGCAGATTGTGTTTACAGAGAGTGGTTTCTGGAAGTATTCCTGGGCCCATTTAGTAATGTCAATGACAGAACCATGCCGATGAGTGATGCAGTGTTGTCTGAGGGCCTGAAGACCAAAGGCATCCAACAAAGGTCTTCGGCCTTGTCCCTTACGCACAGAGATTTCTACTGTTTCTCTGAATCTTTTGATGATGTTATGCACTGTAGATGATGAGATTTGCAAAGCCTTTTGTTTTTAAAGTATCCCAAAATCTTTCACAGATTGGAGAGCCTCTGCCCATCTTTACTTCTGAGAGACTCTGCCTCTCTAGGACATCCCTTTCATAGCTAATTATGTTACAGACCTGATGTCAATTAACTTAATTAGTTGCTAGATTTTCTCCCAGCTGAATCTTTTTAAAATGTCTTGCTTTTTCAGCTCTTCGTTGCCCTCGTGCCAACTTTTTTGAGACCTGTAACGGGCATGAAATTTGAAATGAGCTCATTTAGTGGACATTATGTCCAGTTTAAACATTATGTTCTCCATGTTCTATTGTGAATAAAATATTGGCTCATGTGATTTGAAAGTCTTTTAGTTTTCATTTTATTCAAATTTAAAAAAACGTCCCAACATTTCCAGAATTTGTGTTGTATAAATAGAGACAAAATTTTGTGTGTGAAAATTTGAATAGGTTAAACATACATTGTACAAAAATCTGTATAAAAAATAAATAAAATAAAATAAAAAATAATAGAGCATAATGTACTGTATTAAAATGAAGGAATGTTACAGTGTAACAATTATAAATGTACTATAATGCAACCAATGAAATTCTGAATATACCACTAAATTTTAAAACGTTCCTTTACATAAAGCCAGTCAAACCAAGGCTGCAGTAAAGTTCTTCTATGTTCCACAAATGTGTGAGGAAGAAAAACTCGTAACATCTCCCTGATTTGAGCCCTCCCAGATCCTACAGAGCATTACATTTAAACAGATAGCCCAAGGAGAGATAAGGACAGACACTCAAATCAATGCACAGAGACGTGAGTATGAAGCAGTCAGAAAGTCTGGATTTCCTCTGTACACTGCCTGCTTTAAAGAAGACTAATGTCTGTTTTCTGCTGAGCTCTTCAAACCCTATCAGTCAAAGAGACAAAGAGCCAAAGTACAAAGACAAACTCAGACCAATCACATGCTTACAAAAACACAAACATACACAGCAGCCAGAGCCAACAACGCTTTTATTTTACATCCCCCTTTAATTAAAAAAAATAAATACATAAAATTAAAAAAAACAGAAATTTTTAGAATTTAAAATTCAGTGTGGTCTTCCTCACACTGCGACTACACATTCATTTAGACAGCTGCTTAGACAGGTAGTTTCTTCACCACTCAGCCTTTATTAACAATCAGAATTGTGGGCTTAATTAGGTTAATTGCTCTGGGAATCTCAGCGCCCGTCTACAGGGCGCCACTTAGATTCAGACACCGAGTGGCGTCTTCATACAAATCCATTGTCCATGTTTATGCATTTGGGAACAACTGACCCATTTAAAATGATCTACATGATGATGACTGTGATCAGTGGCATCTGTCACAAGCGTGATTACACAGACTGTATAGGGAAATAAAGCTTTTCTTTTTACACTGGCCTGAGATCCATTAATGATTTAGCATTTCACAAATATAAACATGAAAATATGAATAACAGCATACAAAAATTAGCTATGGTAGGGCATATAATGATACTAGGGTGTTATGAGAGGTTATCGGGGTATTGCTATGCACATTCTATCAAAGGTGTTCTGAGTGTTTATAGCATGTTGCTACACAGTTATTAAAGTGTTCTGGTTAATTGCTAGGTGGTAGCTTACGGGATCAAGTCAAAAGTGCCCATGTCCATGTCTTTATAAATCATATTTGCTGTAAAAAGCACAACACATTTTCCAAATTCTTTCTATGAAGCCCATATTTATAAATACATTATAAAGCATTATATATTCTTAAGGCATTATAATGAATGCATAATACATTATAAAAAAAACTTATGTTATATCATCTTATAAATAATCATAATTATAATACATTATAATGCTTACGTATTTGTGGTTATAACTTTTAAGATTGTGATTATTTATAATGAACATCATATTAAATCTATTTTTACATTTATAATGGACTACATATATCTTGACATTGTTTATTTAAGATCTGCACAGTATCTTACTACATCTTGTAAGTGGTTAGGTGTAGAGTGTTATTTGAGTGTTCCCTGTGAGGCTAATATTCATTTTGATGTGAGCTAGTTAATTATTTCAACTAAACAATATGTTAGGTTAAACAATATTACTACTATACTTATAAGTGGTCTTTGCTTGCATAAGAAAGATGGCAAGATGTGAGACTTATAATACATTATAACTATGGGAAATATAATCCATTGTAACTTAAGTGGATGCAACGTGTTCACTGTGTGTTATAAATCATCATACTCTTAAAAGCTATAACCACAAATAAGTAAATATTATAATACATTAAAAGTGTTCTTATGAATATTCATAAGATGATATAACATAAGTTTTTTTATAATGCATTATGCATTCATTATAATGCCTTAAAAATACCCTTATAATGTATTATAAATATGGGCTTCATAGAAAGTGTTACCACAAATTCAAATTGATAAAACAAAGTAGTCTTACTTGGTACAAGTTTTAAGACAATAGTTGAGAGAAAAATCTGAATGCATCATGTTGCTTGGATTTTTAACTTTTCTAGTGGGAAGAAAGTGCTCAATATGGCTCAATAGATTTAAATCGCCTAGCTGGAAAATAACCAAGATGGCCTTGTGAGCAGTAACTTTGGATATTCTCATAGATATTGTTCCAGACATTTCAATGTAAATCCATAGGATTTGTCCAACTGTTTTATTAAATATGAACAAATGCAGCCCTTAATTACATATTTTTGCTAGCATCTGCAGAATATGATGTTTTACACACAAAATTATTTTTGTGTAAATAACTAAGGGCACTGATAAAGGCATGTTGACTCTGAGGTTGTCATACTTTTGGCATGAAAGCCTGTTGACAAGAAGTTGTGATGAAGATTGTAGGGTCATGAATAAATATCACTTCAGTCACAGTCACATGCACACAAACAACCACCTATTGACGCGTTAGTATTGGCAGCATATCGCCCTGTCTGCCGGACAAGTGTGACGAGACAGAAAGGGGGGGGGGGGGGTCAGGGAAGGTTATGTGATGGATCTTTCCGGAACGTGACAGTGAGAGAACATGTCTGATGAGAGGAGGAAAAGTGCTCTTCAAATGCCAACCTCCATCAGAGGGAGGTCACATCAGAGCATTGTGGGTAATGTGCCACACGGCAGGGAGGTCATTGAGGTCCAAGCCTGATAATGAAAAAACCAGAAACCGACCAGCAAAACAGGACTGAACAAGACGTTGGGCACAACAGATCCATCTACAAATGCCAACGAAGACCTCTTCCTATTTGGCAATCAGCAAAATAGTCAAATGGGTGCTGTGAGACAACGGTCAAACAAACTTGGAATATATACTAATAATATATATTTTTTTAAATGTAATTGATTCCCGTGATGGCAAAGCTGAATTTTCAGTAGCCATTGATCCAGTCTTCAGTGTCATATGATTCTAATATGCCGATTTGTTGCTAAAGAAACATTTCTTATTATCAATCATGTAAACAGTTGCTCTGCATTTTTGTGGCATAGAATGTTCAAAAGAACAGCATTTATTTTAAATAGATTTTTTCTTCTCAACCAAAAAGACAAGCAATGCTTCTGCCAATGAGCTTCCATGAACTATGAGCCACCGGGGAGAGTGTTTACAATATCAGTGCAGAGTCACTATCAGCATTCTTGTCTGTGAATCACTTAACCTGGACGACCTTAGAGTGCGTCTCTTCAAGACATCACAACCCATTTGGGAGAAGTCATCCAGTCTTATCAGACACACATCCCTATTCTCATGAGGTCATAAGCTATCCGTTCCAGGTTGGCAGCCACAGAGTGATGTGGTGATGATATTGCCCCTGAGAACCACTGCGGGAAATAAAACAGCATTGAATAAAAGGTTTTAATAAACATGGATCACAAGTTCTATCTTGTTGTGTAAACATCTGTCATGTGTTTCAGAGCTTACAGTCAGTCTGTTTTGATTAAATACAGCTCAACCAAAAAAAAACACCCACAAACCATAAACCCTACACTTCAAACAAGACAAGGTCAGGAACAGAGGAGAGAGAGCGATAAAGAACGAGAGACAGAGGGGGCTGGTAGCTGTATTATGAATATTTTGACCCTTTTTTGTGTGTCTTGTTGTGTGGTCTCTGTGATTAATGGAGTAAAATGTGTCCTCTGGTTCCATAAGGACTAAAATCATTCGATTGAGAGGGATAAAGTGCTTGTGTGTGTCTTCATGTTCCAGTGTGTGTGTGTGCATAGCTGGTCTGTCCAATGAAACATAATGTACACAAAAATGTAGACTACCAATTTAAATAGACTTTTATCATAATTTGGGCATGAGGTAAATTTTACACTGCGTTTCAGTTCTGATTAGTTTGTATTCAACTGTAAAGAGTGCCATCACAGCTGTTCAGTGGCTCAGGGTCATTAAACAGAGAGATTAATGGCTTTTTACTACTCAGAGTGCTGACCGGTGGATTCACAATGCACACACTTTCTAACAAATGAGCACAACGACAGACAGGAAATGCTCATGCATCACTGAGCAACAACCAGCCGTGGGGTCCAATAGCCATCACCTTTGACCACCGAGCTTAGTACGCTTAGATATTGACCTTGGCATGCTGGGTAACCTGAAATGCTGAGTCATCTCCATTAGTGGATCAAAAATAGATACAGAAGTGTGCCAAAATGACATTAACCCAGACAATATATTCAGATTCAGTTACTGATTTGCCAAAAAAAAAAAAGTTTGCAATTTCAACCATTACAGCAGTAAAAAGTCAACAATTATAATGAAAGGTTAAAATTTTGTAATTACAACACTCTGTTGACAAAAATATAAAGAAAAATATCTAGAAAGAATTTAATTATAATACAGAAAAGAGGATTATAATTATGCAAGGGATTATATTTTCTTGATGAGAAAGTCAATTGAATTGATATGTTACAGTTTCAAAAAAACTTCCATTAGTTTGCATATTATCATCAACTAAAATGTTCTTGCTGTCAACTACAATTATATGCCATTATAGTTAGAATACAATGGACAGAAATGAAAGAAAATAACATGAAATATTAACTAAATTTAAAGGACATTATCAAAGGTCTGCTTAAAAAAAGTAAACTGCAGATATTTCTATGATGTGTTGATTATCTGTGTTATATTTTTTCATGTATTATTTAAATACACCAAGAACATACTGCATTTGCTCCATACTAAGCAATTAATTTTTACCCAATACAAGTCCATTTACGTCAGTAAAGCCACAGCAGTCTCAGACTAGACACAGCACAAATACAAACTCTAATCCTTAAATATAGATGAGCTGTCTAAAAAGGCAACCCCAGCCAAAAAGCCTTTAATTTTGTCTGGGTATTGGAGACTGTGGGTCAATGGGTCACATATGCCTCATCATATAATGTGGAAAGTGATGAGCAGAGCATTGGAAAATGAATCAAATGTGTCTAAATCTGCTCTCTGTTTTATGCCCTCTTGCCATTTTCTCCAGGCTAACATTTTATGGTTTTTAGCTCTCTCAGCATTCTAGTCTTGCAGCAAAGAGGCATTAGTCCAGCCCAAATAGTTAACTGCTATAGATATGGTTGGAACAAGTACTAACAGTGGCAGTCTTGACAGTATTCGTGCTATATGTCTGTAAATGCTAGAATACATTTGAAACAAACTTTAAATAGATGTTGCTGAATAAAGAAGATGTGCAATCCCAGAACAACCCAGAGGATCTTACATGCAACTCCCCAGAGAGCATCCAGACGTGATGTTTGTCTAGCGTAAAGCATTTTGCATTACTCCAAAGCCTGTGCCTTGCAGAGTGTTTACACCAGAGTAAAGATGATGCATGACTGTGTGTGTGTGTGTGTCACTGTCAACATCACTATTTGTTCGTGTGTGTATGAGAGTGACAATGTCCTTGATTATAACACCCACTGCAGGCAGTGCCAAGTGCAATGTTTGTTTGTATCAAATACTACAAGCACATCAAAAGCTCTTCAGTACCAGGTACACACATTCTACAACCTACTACCTATAATATATAACCAATAAGACCCGCTATACTGTGCTTCACATAGACTTAACGAATCATTTTGACAGCTCATCGAAACACTGATTATCTAAAATTTACATTAAACTACTTTTTAGATAGTACAGCACATGCTGTAAAACAGGCTTTGGGTGCATAAAGTCAAAAAATAATTACAATACATTATAGCTGGCTTATTGGCTAGATGCAGTGACATGCAATATGAAAACATTATTCCATATTGCATGTCACTCAAATTGTTTATTGACTGAGGTCAATGATTGTGTCTTCATCAAATTGTGGGAAATTGTTTTATGTATGTGTGTCTGTACAACTGCATCATGTAAAGAAAAAAAAAAAATTATCAATATCTGTAGTATAAATAGGCAACTTTATTTTGGCAATGTCCACAATGTCCGTCTATGCATTACCGCCAATGCGTGCATTCTCATATTTAATTTATACACTCTAAAAAAAAGTGGTGCTATATAGCACTAAAAGTGGTTCTTTGGCTCGTAATCATAGGGGAACCACTTTTGGTGCTGTATAGCACCAAATCTTGGTGCTTCAGTGGTTCTTCAGCGGTTTTTTGGCATGACTGAGGGGCTATATAGCACCACTACTATATATATATATAGAACCTGTTAAGCTCTTGTATGGTTCTTCAGTGGTTCTTTGGGGTGATTAAGGTGCTATATAGCACCACTGCTGTACAAAGAACCTGTTAAGCCCCTTTAAAGGTTCTTTACGAGCCAAAGAACCACTGTTGGTGCTGTTTAGCACCATTTTTGTTGAATAAATACAATGCAACATGGCACCTCTTATGGTTCTACATAGCACCATTTGACAAAGGTGCTGTATAGTGGATCCCCTATGATTACGAGCCAAGAACCACTTTTAGTGCTATATAGCACCATTTTTTTTTTTTTTTTTTTTTAGAGTGTACAGTGAAGACTATGCAGTTATTTTACATTTGATTATTACATTTCTGTAGCGTACCTGAACATTTATTTTAGACTGAGCTGAAAAACACTGTTTATTGAACTTGTGTCTTTGTTCTATTGTATTTATTTTCTGCTATTGCTTGTAATTTGGTTATCTGTAGAAAAGATTTTTAGCACTGAGCCCACAGTAGCAGCCAGAATTGTTTTTCCAATTGTTTATTTTCTTTATTATTTAAAAAAAAAAAAAAGTGTAGGCCTATTTTTTTGTTGTGAATATCCCAACTGAGGTACAGGATGTGAAAATTTCAGATTTATGTTCATGTTATATATTTTGGTTGCATTTCTGAGTTAATAAAAATGTAGATGTTTAAAATAGGTATACAATATCATAATATCGATATATCGATCAATATACTCTGTATCGAATCGAAATTGTATTGTAGAATTTCAAATATCGTATCGCTGGGTATGAGAATCGATATCGTATTGTGACTAACCATCCGATTTACAGCCCTAGTGTGTATGTAAGTGTATTACATAAAGACTTATTTGCACTAAACTGACAGTCCTAAACGATTGTCTGGACTGGCCTTATAAAAGCAGTTGCTGATGTGTTTCTATCCCGATATCAGTATTCTGTCTGGAGTCAGTGGAGTTTGTGAAATCCAGCAGGCAGACGGTCATCAGGCCATCAGGAACACAGCTTGAATCTCAACAGCCTGAAAGCACACTCATACACACACATACACGCCACACCGTTATGTGGACAAATTTGAAAGGCTCTTTTATCGTGCATTTCTACCCTCTTCCCTGATGGTACATAATGTTCCCAATCACACTCATTGCAATCTATTTTCCTCCAGACAAAAACACTAAAAAAACCACAGTGTACATTTTAAATGTATTATTTGGTTAACAAGATAACTAAACATAAATAAATGGATAAATTTAATGGACACCTCTACACAATGTGCCCAGAGCAAAATTGAGTGGTCAAACAGTAGCTTACACAGCATTATTATGTAACTGTGCAGTGTTTGCCACCCACCTTGATATACACACTGTGACAAGGTGAGTGAAGACACACAAATAAACCACATGGTTTGTTTTAAATAAAAGAACAAAAATTAAATGAGAAAATGGTACTTGGACAGAGCGAAGGTCGAGGACGTGCAGAGAGCATTTGTACCAAGTCAGAGCAGGGGTCCTGGGGCATTCCTATCCTGATCACCTGCGATATGCTTTTAACTGTGAGGACACCCCTGTCCACGCAACAGAAATGAGTCTGGTTTACTTTTCATTTAACGTAATACATCACTGATGACTCTAGGGCCACGTTCACACAGCAGCAGAATACGGTCCTGTATCGGAGTCCTTAATATGGTTACATTCACACACAGTTTGGTTATTTTTGGGCGTGACCATTCTGTAACCGAACTCATGTAAATTTTCAGGACTCACAACCGCACTCTCGGAACATACGCGCTCTGTGAACAGAACAACTAGTTGTCCGTCACGTCATACAGTGTGAGAGAGAGCTGCTCTGCCACACAAACGAGCGTCTACCATGTGTTTCGTGTTTTCATGTGTTTTCGGTAACTTACACTGACGGAGAAATGAGCTGCGTTTCATCTGAAAGTTTTAGATCCAGACAGTTTTCCACCGAAGCCACTCCTGTCAGTTTTGTGTTCTGCTTGCGATTCAAATACTCCGCTCTCCACCCAAATTTAAAAGCTGCTGTCAGTTAATGAAGATTTGACGAAGAACTCGCGGCTCTAGTGGACTCTTGTCGTGTCAGAAAGTGATAAGACTTTCAGTTTTATGGACATCGCCATCTTTGATTTTACTTTGGTCACTGTCGCTATGGTTACTGGTAAGGAATACAGGCTTGACTCCCGTTGCACGTTCATACAGACAGTATTCTAAACACAACTGTAAGCTGCTGTGTGAACGTGACGTTTCGAGACTCACACCTGTAAAGTAAATGTGGTTGTCAATCCCAAAACCTGACAGTGTAGCCTAGAAGACAAGTAGCCTAGAAGAAGTCTAACTGTAAGGTTGCACTGACGTTCGAAGGCAGCAAACATTTTACGACAACACACATATCCTCTATTCTAAGCCTTGCTGATTATTTTGGACAACCCACTCTGTACATAGCACATTTGTCTTCATTTAGACAGCAAGCGGAATATCATCTTCAAAGCATTAATGAGAACATACCATCCAACACATTAATCACACCTAAATCACATTTGTAGTCATGCAGCAACACATTCCTTGCGATCATTTTGTCTGAAGGCTTCACATTCTTTATTTTATTAGGAAAAAAGCCTAATGGTGCTTAGCTGTGTGTTAATCATTTTGTACATGCCACTGTGCTATTCAAAAGCCCCTCAAGGATGACTGCCCTACATCAAACTGAGTTGGTCATTTGCATGCCAAATCTACAAATGTAATATTTACATTTGTGCATATAGCTGTTTGAGAGCATACTTCATTTATTACAGAGAATTACAAAATAACAGTCCTGCTGTTATGAAAATATGATACAGGTCTCAAGGCATGTAGAAATCTGTTTACCTTGTTATCCAAAAGTCATAAGCGAAATCAAAACTATAAATTGATATTAAAATGGTGATGGAGTGACCTCAGTCCAGAAGAAAACACTTGCAGTACAATGTAACAGCAGAAAAATGACAGAAAACAAGCAATACCAGAGGATGGAAACATATCAGGCGAAGATATCTGTGACAGCACATCAGCTCTGAATGTGTGTCAGTGGAACAGACAGGAAGAAAACACACACACACACACACACACACACACAATCGAAGTAGACAAGAAAGAAAGAGAGAAAGTGGTAGGAAGATGTGAACAGATGCGCTGTTGCTCTGAGTGTCAGTTGTGATTAGCAAATAAATAAAACAAGCTTGGGTCCGAGCGCTGTGTGTATATTATGTGCGTGGGTGAACTATGCTTATCTAATTACACACCAAATGCAGCCCAAACCTCTGACCCCCTCTGTGCTCAACTCAATTACCCTCCATGACAGAGTCACAGCAATACAGAACCGCAGCAAATCTATGCTAACAAGACAGCCTAACAGCATCTATTTGGGTTTTTCAAACAAGTCCATTGACTCAAAGATCTTCTTTTTGGTAACGTCCTGGAGCAGCTATTTTCCATGAAAGACAATAGGTATATACAACTCTTATCTACTTGAATGCTTACAGAAATAGCACATCACATATCAAAATCAGCAATAAACTTGGTTGTTTAACTGCAATCTTACAGCCACCATATTAAGGGTTACGGTTTCGCCAGTTCACATTTATATGGTTTTTGAATAAACTTATTTTGATTCCCCTGGTGGATTTTGGCATCTTAGAAGGTTCAGACTAGTTTACACCCCCTAGGTTAAGGCATGTTGTCTCTAGCACTAATGAACTAAATATTCTTGTAACGTCTTTGACCTTAAGCTGCTGACAGGTTTCACTTTCCCTGAATTGCAATGATTGTTTCTCTCATTAGTGTAATAGATTGGGTGTTATACCTCAGTTTATATGAGGCAAAAAAGGTATTGCACTTTGGAGCCAGAGCAAATATTTGATCACTGATGCCAAAATATCAGAATTTTAATGGATGACTCAGCTAGAGGACAAGAACAGACAGAGCAAACATCTACCAATAACAGGCCAACTGAGTAAAGTGGAAAATATCAACAGAAGGAATGGGTCGTTGTCTTCTAAAATATGGCTGACCAAACCATCTGAATTTATAAAAACACATTACAGTGTTGTTTTGTGTCTAAATGCACTGTGCTTTTATGGCATGCGTCTATGCTAATATTCACACTCTTAACCTAAAGCACCACAGCACCATGTCTGAGACTGTGTGGCACTTTGAAAAGGAGACATCACGGTTCCACATCAGTAGGAGCAGTCCACTCTAGAGACCGGGAACTAAATAGTCCTTATCTGCACGTTTACAAACAAATAGAAGAGATATACATTACTACGGGTGTGCGATATAAAATTTTTTTTAAAAACTCTCAATATTTTTGGGGATTTTTTCGATAACGATAATTAGACTATATTTTGCCGAGTGTGTTATTGTGCTGATATCTGACTACCGTAGACAGCTGCAGTTTTTGATATTCTTCATATTCTGTGTGGTCAGTTCACATCAGTGATAGAAATTAATCTTTTCATATAAGGTTAAATTGATTTTCACCTTTTATGGGCAATTTTACCTTTAATAAAGCCATTTTTTTCTAAAAGTGTGCATTTTTAAGTCAAATTGTTACATTTAATCCGTCAATTAGAATAATAAGACATTTAGGCTGTTACCAAAACAAATGAAACCAGTATCAACAAAATTAATCTTTGCAGAAATTGCATCTGAAGTGGCATTTAGATGCAGTTACAAATGCATAATGTTTTGATATTTTAAACATAAAACATTGAATACTGATATTTGAAATTATTTAAAAAAATAAAAAGATACTTTAAGTGTGAAATTAAAATCGCCAGTAGGTGGCAGCAAGTCACTTAACAAGTGAGTCACTGCGACTGATCCGAATCATTTAAACGGTTGATTCATTCAGGAACGAAATTGTCTTGTTGCTCAGAGACGCAAAACAGTATATATATATATATATATATATATACACACACACACACACATTTTCTGTGATCATTTTAATGCATTTTAATAGACTGAATCATGCAGTGAAAAAACACTCTAAATGCACACGTGCACCGTTTAATCCACTAGACTTCATCATGTAATGTAGTGTGCACTCCGTAGGTGTTTTGTTTGGTTTTTGCAAAATAATGTCAATAATGTCAAATTGCACATCGTTAAAACAACAATTACGATATTATCGCAGACGATATATAAATCACACAACCCTATACATTACCATTCAAAGGTTTGAGGTCAGTAAGATGTTTATTTTTTAATGTTTTTGAAACATTGAAACTTTTTTCTTTTCAATATAATGCACCGTGTTATATTAAAAATATTAATTTATAAAAACAACTTACTGACTTTTTTAATATTAGACAGTGTATAAACAGGGCTAGGGCTGCAACAAACGATTATTTTGATAATCGATTAATCTAGCGATTAATCGACTAATCATCTATTATTCCACTGATTAAATCAAGTACACTTTGATTATTCATCTTTTGCAACTAGTTAAAATATTAAGTTACACATATTCTAACATAAAGGTCACTTCAGCTTTAGAAAAGCATATTACTGTTTGTAATTACAATTATTATACAATTAATTGGTAACACTTTACAATAAGGTTCATTAGTTAACATTAGTTAACATGAACTAAGAATGAACAATACTTCTACAGCATTTGTTAATCTTAGTTAATGTTAATTTCAGCATTTACTAATGCATTATTAAAAATCACAAGTTGTGTTTTTTAACACTGGTAAATGCACTGTGAACTAACATGAACAAACAATGAACAACTGTATTTTTGTTAACCAACATTAACAAAGATTAATAGTTAAATGTAATAAATGCATTGTTCATTGATGTTAATTAATACATTAATGTTAACAAATTATACCTTATTGTAAAGTGTTACCAATTCATTATACAAATAGATGTATTTGGCACACAAAATGAGATGACAGACAGAGACAATTAGCTACATGAAAAAGTAACTGAAAGACACATCTTTCACATTCTGCCGAGCATCTCCTTTTGTAAGTCATATAGATAAGAAACAAATTAAAGGTAAGTGATAAGACGCTTTGGACAAACTATTTTATTCACAACATAATGTCTTAAAATACCTTATAGGGTTATGATAACCAAAACAGTCCTGAGCTAGATCAAGCTTTGATCTCTGTAAACTAAACTATCACTTTAATGAAATTATTTTTTTCCCACTAATAAAAATATTTTATCATTAGCTAGCTCCACACTGGAGAGCTGCTTTACAGAAAATCAAGTTGTAATTCTAACTGAAAGCAACACTGACTCTGGTTTTTCCATGTTTAATACCGTAAAGCTGTTTGAATTAAGGTTATCTATTGCATAAAGTACTATATAAATAAACATGATGTGACCGGACTTTACTGGAGTAACGTTAAGTTACTGAAAAGCAGAGCTCATGCAAAAATCCACATCGTTGTACTCTGATGCATTTTTAACTGCTGCTTTCACACTGCTTCCAGATTTTGTTGTGTTTATTTCGTTACTGAGAGGAAAGCGTGCAATATATATTTACATATTCATCCAAACGCCGCTCAGGTTCGGATGCGTTTTCTCTGAAGCGCTGTCTGTCTTCTTCTCTTGAATTGCATCCATGAGAGCTGAATTACAGTCTTGCGCTACAGCGCCACACTGGTCAAACCTCAGTATTGCAGGCTCTTACATTAGGTCATATGAGAGATCAAACGATTACTCGACAACAAAAATGTCGACAATTTTTTATTGTCGACGTTGTCGATAATGTCGACTAATTGTTGCAGCCCTAAACAGGGGCATGAAGTGTCATTGTGAATCAATGTGGAAATATAACATTTCAAGTAAAAAAATATGTATATAAACAATAAAATAACTAAATCAATGATCAACAGCTCCCAGTTTGCACATTACTTGCACTTTTATAAACCTGGATATATTTATTGAATTATTTGCATTTTTCCCACATTATAAGTCTTGGAACAATCATAAAAAGATGGTGTATACACATTATGTACTTTAACAAAGACATTGCAGAAATAATAAATATCTAAAAAAAAAAAACAATGCTGCATCCCATAACAACAACATACAGCTTGCAAACAACCAAAATGATTTCTAATGAAATTATACCGCCAATCAATCAATCTAGTCCTAATGTAATCAAGGAATCATTTCTCCACTAAATTGATTCAGTTTAATTACAATAATCATCTTCAATCATTCCTTACAACGTAACCATACAAAAGTCTACCCTGGTCATGTTTATTATAAGCAGCAGTCATTTGGTGAAAGGAGTTGATCAGTTTAACTGATGCAACACCCACATCATGTTATGAAAACATTTTGTGATGCTATGCCTCCATTTTGGTGACCTTGACTAGTGACACAAAGCAGCAGCTCAAAAGCCAGAACTGTCCTTTACGAGCATTTACGTACTAAAGTTTCTCACCAAAACCATCAGACTATTGTGACTGACTTTTCCTCCACGATCATCATTAAACAATGAAGCATTGCCAACACAGATTTAAATCCCATCTGTGACACAAAGCTGTATCTGATTGAATGTGTTGTTAATGTTACAACCTCTGACCTTTCATTCTATTTCCATCATGTCTAAGGCATCTAACACACGCCAATGGCAATTTTTCTCAAAACCGCAAATGGTTTTGCTTCAATTCAGTCATAACCTCTGGCTCTTTAAAGAACATGTGCATTGGTCTTGGACAATTAATCACTGTGAATAAGGCCAGTGACACCATAAATGTCACAAAATATTTTACTCAGATATAATTTTTTTCATGTGCATTTATGTTACATAATTGATTCAGCGGGTTTTAGCTGAAGTGCAGAATTTTTATCAAGATTGTTTCATCTGATTAATCTATCTGCTTCACGAAATTACAGTACTTGTACTGCATTTCCTTGGTATATTCATGGTCTTTCTAAATGCAGGATTATCTTTCTTAAAGAAGCTGTTGACCCAAAAATAAAATTCTGTCATCATAATTTTTGAAGCTTGAAAGCATTCCATTCTTTGCAAAGGCAGTAAATAAATAAATAAATAAATAACCCAGTATTTTTACTTTTGTGAATCTTCACCTTTAGGTCAATTACACATTTAACAAAGTGCTTTGAATACAGCCCTTTGTCCCTTTTTATAGATAGGATAGATCTGGTACCTAGACATGTAAATGATCTATATTTGGATATGTGCAGGTATTTGGATATGTAAATCAACCCTTGAATGTCCCACATTACTATTGCCATGCATTTGCTCTAAAATGATTGTCATTTGTTGATTTACGTTACACACCTGTCCTTTCCCAACCCCTGTCATTAGATAGCTCTGATTACCATCCCCTAATTACAATTACAGATTTTGTTTAGTTGCTCCTTCATGCATATTGAAATGTAAATTTTCTCTTCTATGAAGAACAAGGTCACGTCTCGTGGATGCAGGGCTGATGGCCAGGCGCCTGAGAAGAATGGAAGCACAGAAGCAGCGCGTAATGACATATTAAATAATCAAGTAGAAAGTAAATGATGTTTTAAATAAATAATTCTGATTTAATTACTGGTGAAATCATTTATTTCCCCCGATTTCATTGGCTCCATCTGTAGAAACACGGCCAGTGGCAGAGACACAAAACAAATGCTTTAGTGCAAACGACCAACTGTTACTGCAAGTTTGGAGAATTTGACAGGAAAGGTTAGGGGCTATAAAGCTGTTCAGAAGCCTGAAAGCTTTTTTTTCTCTTCAGTGAGAAGGACTCGCTGTTGTACAAACTGAGATCATCAGACCAACGGACTGATGATTCACTGCCTGACATTTACATGAAATATTTCTTTGGTGCCTCAGTATATTGGCCTTTATATGTGGATTTCGAGAAATCATGTTCCATCAACTCATCACTGAGCTTAGCAGATTACAGATGAATATTATCATCGTTCTGCCATAGATTGAAACGGTGTCAAAAAGGTAACAAGTTGAAACAATGAGAACTTTGGAAGAACAACTAAATTTGTTTGATTTGATTGAGACCTTTAATAGACAGTAAATTAGATATCTATGAGACAGCACAACTGTCTATTGAGCTCTGCTTTCTGAGATGCCTGCAAAATAATCAATATTTAATGCACAGAAATTCTGAGAAAGTCTACACACATTTTCCACTGTTTTCTTGAGGTTGCCAAACCTTTTCATTTTTTCCAGTCAAATATTGTGGAACTCTCCTCTAATGCATATAAACACACCCCTAAACAGGATGCAAAAAACAAAACCAACTGTGGTTGGTAAATTTACATGTCAGTGGAAAGCAGAATAAGCTGAATTGTGTGCTTTTAGTGCGGTGTACTCGCATAATGTGGCAGAAAAATATGCCTATGGGACTGAGTATGCATGTGTATGTGTGTGTGTGTGTGTGTGTGCGCGTGCGTGTGTGTGCGCGCGTGTGCGTGCAGTGGACAGTGTCCTTTGGCAGTCAGTAAGAATTAAAGTGAGCACCCAAACTATCACACAAACACAGACATGCAGAGATGCACACAAGCAAACAGCACCACAGGCCCTGCTCAACCCTTCATAAAACACCGAAACCCTATTACTATAACAAAATTTTAGAAGACAAAAATGTAGAAAGTAATTTTACAGTGAAAATTCTGGGAAATGATAATATCACTAAATTAATGATAGAAGTAGAAATTGCTGGATTGTTAAAATCCACAAACAACCACCCCTTCACAATCCCAGTACAAAAACTACCACTAAATGTTGCCATGGCAACCGACATCCCAATCCTATTTCATCTGTCCTCCCTCGTTTTCTGTACGCTGAACAGAATCTGTCTGAAAATCAGCAGTCATCATCGCACTTGTCAAAAATCAAAGAAAGGCGCATATGGATTTAGAATTCAATTTGCAGTAAAAAAAAAAAAAAAAGCACAACTCCATGAGCAGAAAAGCACGCACACACACAAACCTTAATGTGGACCTTAATGGTATAATAGGGATTAAAGCTGAATAAATGTGTCCTGTGCAGACCCTGTCAAAGAGCATTATAAATCACAGGTAATTAGATGCCATCAACCCCCATTTTCCTCTCTTTGGTGGAATGTGTTTATGTAAATGTCACCATGGAAACATAAGGAAGTCTCAAAGAATTCCAAAACAGGTGGGAAGAATGTTCAGCAATAATGGAGAAAGAAAAGCGGCCTCTCTACCTTTCATCTCACTGCACGCTCACGCTGTAAGTCACATTAACGGTACAGTAATCAACTGAACCTAATGGTTTTAACAAACAGCAAGAGCACTAAGAGAAAGAAAAAAAAATGCTCTTATGCACTTATTTTCAAACACTTTCTATTTATTTACATGCACTCTACTCGTTTTCTTCTTTTGTGTGTTTGTGTGTGCTGCATTAATTAATAGCTTAACAGAATGTGCACCAACACAAAAATCTCCCAGTTGGGCCATTCTTTGACATGTTATATGATGCCTGGAGATTCGTTGTTAACACACGACATGAATGGGTTTGTGCCATATGGTGTAGTTCTACAACCATATTACATGCAGCTGTTGTAAACAGTACATGCAGTTATGCCCATTGGGATATACAGTATGGTGGGTTATTTTAGTGTATTGACAGATGTCATTCCGCCACATGCTGATTTGCAGTGTCATCATAAACTGCATTCTTACAACAACAACCAGTATTAGAGGCCAATTTGACTAAAAATCAACAAACAATTGAGCTGTTAAGCAAAATAATGCAAATAAAAAAAACTCAAGGAGGCTGCAACACAATAAACCCTTTGCGAAGCCTTTGTTACTGCTGCTGTGTCCAACAAGCCATGGCGCTCTCACGCCACACATCATGTTCTCACACAGTGAAAAATACTTTACGGAGCAAAAGGAAAACTGACACAGCAGGTTACTTTAGGTATGAAACAAACAAAAAATTCAAACAATAAATACCGTTTTATGTCTCTTTATTGTGTTGTGACCGATTGTTGTAGTGCCGTAGTCCAAGTCATAGACATATATAGATGCCTTATTCGACCGCTCCAGGCACGTAGATGTGGCCCCCATCTTGGAACGGTCCACTTGACATCATTCACCATACAGTAGGTTCGCACAGAGCCGTTGGGATCGCAGACCATCGGCTGTGCCAGATTGTGGCATTTTTCCAATATTCAGTGATTACTATGGTGAATGAGGTCAAGTTGACCACTACAATATGGCGGGCGGTTTACGTATAGCCAAAGACTATAGAATACCCAAGACATGTCACTCGTATAGTTTTGAATGGGGAAAAATGCAACGATCAATATGGCCGCTCAATCGCAGGAAGCCCCGCCTTCTGAATGAAAGAGCCAACCACTAATCGGTAAAGTCAGCACGTCACTGCAGCTGCCGCTAGAAATCCCGGTTGCTATAGAAACAGTCAGCGTTCTGAGACACGCGTTTAGGACTGCGCATGCACACTGGCTGATCTAGCCTGAAAAATAAGCTTTTTATAATGCTATTTGAGCAAAAGAAAGTTGTCAGATTTCTTTGGTGATTTCAAATATGAAATTTAATCGTAAACTTAGTGAACAGTTTTGGAGAATTTGATGTTTCCCCATTCAAAGAGATAGGAACTGCACTTAGATGCCCGAGAGGCGTTTCAAAGATGGCCGCCGAGTGACATGACTTGTCTTAAAGAGACTTTGGTATAGCGACTTTGGTCGCTAATGAGGCATCTACTTATATATATCTATGGTCCAAGTGGCACGAGAACCGATCATCTCTTTCCTCGTTATAGCATGAAATAAACATGAATGCACATCAGAAGGTATTTTGTTTAGAATGAAATGAAATGCCTTTAACTGAAAATTGAGAAAATTGAGTGATTAATCTTATCATTATACATTACTGACACTCTATTCTCCAATTTGATACTGTTAAGTGCTTTGACACAATCTGTATTGTTAAAAGCACTATATAAATAAATATGACTTGACTTGACTTGAGACCGCGGAAAGAGGTCAATACGCATAATTTTTCAGGTTCAAGTCCACCAATGTTAATCTACTCTTCAGTCAGGTTTGTTTGTTGGACAAAAATGGCAGATTCTGCATTGTGATTGGTCAGATCACCTGTCAATCAAACTCCTGGCAAAGGGTCAATCAGTAGCCACATCAGTTTATAAGACCAGTGAAACACAAATCATCCATACACTATAGTCATACATAAGTTATAATCTTTTATAGAACAGTTCATGCTATGTTAACTATTTTGAGGATTTGGTCAAAATTGCTTGCTTGATTTTAGTGCCTTTCATGTGGAGAAACAGCACCAATTTCAACTGATTGATGTAAAAATGTAGCTAGTGTATGCGCTGACGTACATTTATAAATTTAGCTGTTTTCCCACAACATTTATATATTATTTTTCATCTTTTGTACACTATTTATCAAGCACTCACCAATTTACAGACAGAGCAAACACAGTTGACCGCGAACCTCGAAATATCAATTTGTCAGTATTTTTGTTAATGTAAAATCCATACTGGTAATCCAACAATTACGTTCTGTCCATGGCTGAGCACACTGACTGAAGTTCAACTCAAATAAAAACTGACAGAGCTGTCTAATGGAAGTGAAGCATTGTGGGAGGTCTGTGGGCGAATAGAGGAGAATCTGAAGCCTGTTTAACGAAATCTGATTTCAGAGTTATGAGTTCCATTAACATAACATTGGAAATGCTGACACTTACAGAATCAAACTTAATACAATGAATACAAAAATATAATCAAATAATTTAAAGCTGCCATATGCAAGCCCTACAATCACATTTCCCTATGCATCTCTGAACCTTTTCTATTTCTGTGTACTATATTGAAGCCATCACAAAATAGCTTGCCTTGGAAGCAACAATATCTGGATATCTGGGTGCCATCTACGTAATTTTTGAGGTGTGCTAGTGGCAGTAAAACATGACCAAACTCAAAATATCAATAATATGCATTTAGAAAATTGGTATAATGAATTTTTATTTCATGCTGACATAACTACTTAGGTCAAAACAGGCAGCTCACATCAGTGCAGAACTGGCAAAAGTGCACATAGCAACAAAGGCAAGCAGCCTTCTGAAACTGAAATTTGTCGTGCCATCGTAACATGGCAGCCAATGATATGCTTTGAATTTCCAATTAACTCATTTTTTTTTATGGAAAGAGCAGCTTTGGCGTTTTGTTTTACAACAAAGCGAAAAAAAAGAAAGAAAAGTTTTAAGCAACGTGGTTAAGTGGTAGGTAGAATATTTAGCTTAAAGCAAAACACCTGTGAAAAATGTGACTCAATTTAAAAAAAAAAAAAAAAAGAAATAAAAGTGATTGCGTCTAAAATCTAGTTGGCTCAATTTGAATGGGCATGATGCTTCTGCAGAAAACACACAGGAACGGAGAGTCTTTGAATGACAAAGTGCTATTTTTTGAGATGTGGATAGGAAATAACTTTTCACAAGGGCATTCAGAATAAGAGTCAGTGTGATTGTGGTTTTTACAATACTTCTGTAGCGTTTTCCCTCTGGACAAAAAATGATGTGAACCCCTATATTATCTCCATGCAGAGAGCTCAGTTTGAGACAGACTATGTAAGCTATATAGGCAGTCAGCATGCATAGCACAAAATAGTGAAATACATGGGCCATGGGCCAACATTGTGTGTTTATGTCTGTGTGTATTAACGGATCTATCATGTCAGTAAAACTGATAAGACATCATTAAATAAATAAACCTCTTCTGTAGTGAAGGAAAGCATTATGGGTATATATTGCTCCCCTAAGGTCATTTGTGGCGTCATGAAAAGGATTATGGTTTGGCGTGTGAGGGGACGACATTCCACAGCCTGTCAAAGGATCTATTAAGAGCTGCTAGCAGACAGTTTTCAAAGATCAGCTATAAACAAAACGACCACTACTGCACAAGCCATAAAACTACTGTAATCTATTTGTGGATAAACAGTCTAATGAGAAGTGAGGAAAGCTAATGCAGAGTTTCAATGGGAATAATTTACAGAAGATTACTTTACAAGGTTTAGTCTACATAAAATAAATCACTGTTTGTATGTGAGCAGCTGCAGCAGCAGACATCTTCATTCAGCAAACCACAGATTTTTCCTCAAGGAAAAGTAAATAATTTGCAATGCAACATGCATTTCAGACACAACATATCTTCAACAGTTTCCCACAATCCACTTCACAATGACAATATACAGTAGCTAAGCACTCATGAGGCTGATATGAACTTGAAAATCCATCAAGCTAATACTTTAAATCAGCCATGAGTGTTCCACCCTATGGCGAAATCCAATCTTGAGAGTAACACAAATATATCATCACTGTTTAAGTTTATTTAGCCTTCTGAAACCTCACAGGAGCAGTATAAAGATCTACCACAGCAATGAAGCTTTGACATAAAACGTCAGCACTGCATGCTTCTCAACTTAAAATCACATAGGAACTAAAAACCATTAAAATTACTTCCCTAATTTATCACCGTAATATATTGTTGTCTCATAAATCAACAATGAACTGAACACTCCACACAACTGTGCTGTTCATTCTGTCCAAGCATATGTTCATAGAGTGCCTGAGGGACCATATGCTGTGAGCTTATCATTTCAAAGTAAACAGACACATACAAGGAACTTTCTGAACAGACTGCATCAAATGAGCCTTTTAAATAACTGGGTTGACTTGTGAGGATCAGAATCTTGCTAAACTTAGAAGACAATCATAGATCACTGACAAGCTACGCAATACCGCGTTCATTATCGCAGATGAATCGCCTTCGATAATGAACGCGATATTGCGTAGCTTGTCAGTGAACTACGGCTCTGTGTATTAAATGCTGCTCCATTTGAATGCAGGTGATAGAGATTTACCGCTAATCACGGAACTGGATTTACTGACGAGATGCGCATGATCATCACGTTCAATATATCGCCCAGCCCTGGCCTTTCAAAGCGGCCAAGGTTCCCAGACCTTCTGCTGACAGTCTGAAGGTCTGGCTGCGTGAGACTAAAACAATCTAATTTAAGCTCATTTAAAGTTGTGGACTTTTGCTGATCAATTCATGAAGAGATCAATGATCATTTCATTAAATGAAAAAAAAAGGGGCATCGGAATGATTTGACCTGTACTGACTTCAAATATCCATATAATGTCAAAGTTATTACTGTCTTGTCTTGACTAATCAGGGTGTCCATGCATTCTGTGACCTCATAATAACTGATGTCATCAACATTCATAAACCAATTCTGATTCAAGATATTGAAACAAAGCATACATTAACTTCTAAGTACAGATGGTTGAATGCAGCAAACCATCTGTACAATCCTCAAAACAATGCACATCTCCAACAATCCATTCCAATAAATGGATCAAGAGATGAATCACACGTGGAACAACTACAGCTTCTAATGCTGTCCAGTTTTCTGGAACTTAATTTTGTCATTTTACTACCCAGCTGCTGGGAACTATAAAATCACAAGAAAGCTGCTTTTTTCCAAAGAGGAAACTGTGGTGCACACTCAAACACCTATTTTTAAAGGCCAGTGATCATCTGAGAGCATTAAATTGTTGTACATCTAAATCCCAGTACTACCTCTAACAAATCTCCCTCATTAAATCTCTATAATAAAGTGTAATGAATACTCAATCTGATACAGGATTGCAACATTCATTCACCCACCCACCCACCCAACCAACCAACCTACCAACCTCTCTGAGGCTCTCTCTCCCTTTGATTCTGTATTCACCCTGAACTTCCAGCCTCAGTGCTCAAACACAAAAAAAGGAGATGGGTCAGGTTTGAATTATCCAATGTTGAATGTTGGATGTATGCAGTGTGAGAGCATTTCATGCACAGGCCGATCAATTCTAGCTGACCTACTGATCCCAGAAAGCCATTAGAAACGCAGAGTGCGTCTAAAATCAGTCAGTAGGCTATTGATCATATTTTGGAAACCAGATTAAGGCAATGTTCCAGTCATCAAACCTCCATATCCCTGCATCCAAGCCAATCGGTCCTATACTGTTACCCTCTCCTTCTAATCACATAGCTCCAAGGTTTTATCGTTATACTGAGTTTGTGTTTCCAACTGAGGCTGTTTACAATCCAAATTTCTGATTCAAGGGCACGCCACGTGGTTTATACCGACGCGGGACAAAAAGTAAACACAGCTACTCACCTTATTAGAGTATGGCTGCTTGGCAAGGTTTATCCCGTCCCTAATGAGTTTATCCCTGATCATGATCTTCAGCTTCAGTTTTGGGTAGACTTCCAGCTCCTTGCGGTTCCCCAGCGTCAGATTCCTGGACGCCCCCATGTACCCCACGCTGCGCGCCGCTCTATCGCTGCTCTGCTCAGTCCATGACCTGGAGCCCCGCAGCCTAGACTCGCATTGCTCTGCCATGCGAATCGTGTATATAGGGGAGACCGGGGGCATCGGCTCCAGGGTGAAATAAAGCCCGGTGGCCGTCTCCTTTTCGTGATCTTTCAACCTTTGCACGGCATCGTGAATCCGCTGGCGGTGGTGCGGAATGAACACCCCGATGGCATCCAAGTCCGGGTCTCCGATTTGTTTGCAAACTTCCAAGTCGTCGTATCCGTTATCCACAAAAGCCTCAACATACTGACACAGCTGAAGGGTTTTCAGCCATTCGTAGACGATGTTGGGTCCGTTGGTCATCATTTTGAACGGTGTTTAAGCGTAAAGGTGCGTTTACCTTTGTGAGCAGGTTACTGACAGCGCGTGCGCCTGCGGTTTACGTGAATATCCCAGTCAAAACGTCATCTTCATTCAGCATTTCTCTCCACTTTTTGATAGCAGGAGATGTTTAGAAAATATCCACGAGCCCATAAATGTTAAACAGACGGTGCTGGGCACTTCAGCGTTTATTAATACCGACAATGTCGAGACCCTTCAACTTGGCATTGCCATATACTCCACAACTACCGCCCCCCTTCACAGCGTTTAAAGAGCCATTCACCGGTAACGATTAGCGTCTAAAGTGGCTATACTGATAACCATCCACAAAGACTACATTTTCCCCTCGTTTATTTAAACTGTTCGCGAAGTAGTGCCAAGAAGAAACATGAATATTACGCACCGCGTGAATTTCCAATGCTCTTCTCCAGCGCTCTCACGAGACCGTCCTTCCTTCCCTTGTGTCTGTCAGTACGGCTTAAAGCCAACTCTTTTCCTCTCTGAAGACAAATGAAACCGCGTCTCTCCGGTTTGGAGACGAGCACATGTGGTTTCAGACTTCTTGCCACTATTTGATGAACAGCGTAATCGCGTTGGCGGCGAAAAAGATCGGTTTTCCTCAGCGAGGCGACGGTCGGTGAGCAGACACGGTTTGAATCTGGGCACGCGCTGTCAAAACTGTCAGTTTGTCAGAGTTTGGGGTAAATGAAACCCTGGCATGGCGCTTCTTAAAACAAATAGGCAGAATTTATTTCCGTATCGTTTTAATCCGAAACTTTGTGACTTTTATTTTTGGCAAAGCCGAGGAAGGTAAATGTTGCGGTAACGGCAGGCTGCTGTCTGTCTGCTGAGCGTGCTGCGCAGGAGCGCGTCTCTTCTCTCTGCTGCTGGAAGAGGATTTAAATCAGAAGCGCTGCTGCACGCGCTTTTCACTTTATGCTACAGTCTTATGATGCCCCCTGCCTTAAAATTGGGCAAAATAGATATTTGGGCTAGAAAAAAGCCAATGTAGTACACATCATATTAAGATTATTAGTTTTGCATGCTAAAAATAAAATTAGAAGAAAAACTTAAACGTAAAAACTGTAAACGAAAACTAAAGATGTTGTACAAACGGAAATAAATAAGTTTAGGTTGAAGAACTAGAATTACTAAGCTTAAATATAAAGTTAAATATAAGTAGCCTATTCAAAATGACAAAAGCACATAAAATCACTAAACTAAAATAATTTTTTTAACTGAAAATAGGCCTATAATTTTAAGCTAATTTAATAGCCTAAATATTATAATATTAGGCTATATAAATTATACTAAATTAACACCTGTTTTAATATGGTAGTTGGCAATTGGAGAAAACATTCATATTCATAATATTAAAACTTATTCAGGTTGTTTGGGACACTCCTAGTCATTTCAGTGGCAAAAAGTGTCCCAACCGACATGAATTCACCCCTAAAGGTTAATAAAAACTGCATACTATTATAATTGTGTGCTCTTTAAAACTGAGAAATGTTTATGCTCTAGTGGACGCTTTTTATTAAAACGTTTTTGTTTTTTTCTTCATTTTGTTGTTTCAAATTAGACCAGATTTTTTACTGCTTTAGCTGAACCGGAGTCGTACCTCAACGCAGTTTGATCACCATTTTCCCTTGTCTTACCACCCCTCCTTGTGGTCTTTTATAGTATAACAGCATCCTTTTCATATCTTCTTACTGCTTTGAGATACTACATCAATATTGATTATACAGGTGCATCTCAATAAATTAGAATGTCGTGGAAAAGTTCATTTATTTCAGTAATTCAACTCAAATTGTGAAACTCGTGTATTGAATAAATTCAGTCTTTGGTTCTTTTAATTGTAATGATTTTGGCTCACATTTAACAAAAACCCACCAATTCACTATCTCAACCAATTAGAATACTTCATAAGACCAATAAAAAAAAACATTTTTAGTGAATTGTTGGCCTTCTGGAAAGTATGTTCATTTACTGTATATGTACTCAATACTTGGTAGGGGCTCTTTTTGCTTTAATTACTGCCTCAATTTGGCATGGCATGGAGGTGATCAGTTTGTGGCACTGCTGAGGTGATATGGAAGCCCAGGTTTCTTTGACAGTGGCCATTTTTGTCTCTTGTTTCTCATTTTCCTCTTGACAATACCCCATAGATTCTCTATGGGGTTCAGGTCTGGGCAACAGTCCAGTTCCTCTTCTCCTTAACCCAGGTAAAATGCATCTGACATTGTCTGTGGTTCAGGAGTGGCTTAACAACAGGAATACGACAACTGTAGCCAAATTCCTTGACACGTCTGTGTGTGGTGGCTCTTGATGTCTTGACCCCAGCCTCAGTCCATTCCTTGTGAAGTTCACCCAAATTCTTGAATCGATTTTGCTTGACAATCCTCATAAGGCTGCGGTTCTCTCGGTTGGTTGTGCATCTTTTTCTTCCACACTTTTTCCTTCCACTCAACTTTCTGTTAACATGCTTGGATACAGCACTCTGTGAACAGGCATCTTCTTTGGCAATGAATGTTTGTGGCTTACCCTCCTTGTGAAGGGTGTCAATGATTGTCTTCTGGACAACTGTCAGATCAGCAGTCTTCCCCATGATTGTGTAGCCTAGTGAACCAAACTGAGAGACCATTTTGAAGGCTCAGGAAACCTTTTCAGGTGTTTTGAGTTGATTAGCTGATTGGCATGTCACCATATTCTAATTTGTTGAGGGGTATATAAGTATATATGCTCTTCTTAAAGGACTTTATAAAGAATACAAATCAGATATTTAAATAAATAAACAAAGCTTTTGTTCCCTCTTTACATGTTTAATAAAATGGGACAGTTTTACAAACTATTCTTATCAATAACCGATTTTAAGAACTGGAACCATGAGCCAGACAACACAGGAAAGATTTTTAAATCGTTTTATTTTCCATTGCACAGTAATTTCTATCTACAGAAATTCTAAATTGTTTGTGGCAGCAGATAGTCATAAACATCCATGTGAAATTTGCATAAAACTGTACAAGAAATTGGCTACAATGAGAAAATACTGCAACCCACTGATAACCGTTATATTCAGGACAGAAAATGAATGAGGCTCTTCTGCATGTTAAAAGTGTAATATTTCAGGTAAGAATGTTCTGTCTGAGACAAATAATTAAAACAATTCACTTAAAATCAACATGAAACATTACAAAATGAATAAATTAAATTAAATTAAAGTCAAGAAAGCAACAACTTTTTTTTCTCCTTAGTCATGAAAGATTACAAAGGGCAAACAACCAGGTTCACATCAAGAGTGAGTCTGAAACCTCTCTGAAACAGACTGACATGAATGAACTGAAGTTGTGATCAATAAATTCTGCTGGAGTTAGAACACTTATTACTGACATTTACAGCATTACAGATCAACACGGCTGATTGGATACTTTATTGATTGACAATGACAAAATAGCAACCTAGGACATCAAATATTTCCTGGGAATATCTCATGAGTGCATGAGCCACCATCTTGGAAAACTATTTTTGGTTTTGAATTGTATCAACCATGTCGGGGCCTAAAATGTATTTTCCAACACACATAATCAAATGTATGGCATTTTTTATAATGAACCACACTTATATGCGAGAATTTCAAGGAAAAGCTCACTCACTCATGTTCAATTAAAAAATCACCCTGTTGTGTCAATGATGGCATGAACAAACAGACCACACAACAGAAAACAAAGATATGAAGACAAGTAACAGAGCGCAATGAGCTCAAAATACGTCCTCCTCAAAGCATATATAAAAATAATTTTGTAATAATCGATGATTAAAAATATGACAAGGATATCTATTCAGGGAAATACAGTACTGCAGAGAAAAATACACATTGTACAAATATAATTGAATTAGTTAATCAGGAGAGATGACATACGAGCGAGATATTCAAAAACAAACCTGGTCTTCAGAAACACTATAACACCATGGCATGAAAACACATCTACGGAGAATATAGAGTCCAACACAGAGAAACATTTAGAGTCTGAGAGAGATTGGCTTCATTTTGTTTTGTAATTCTTTTTTCCCCCCATTTTTCTTTGTTTGAAGTACGGCATACGAAACACACGAAAGGCAGACTAGCACACAGCCAAAAACATCAGAAAAGTCCTCAACACTGTTACTGGTGAAATATGCAGTGGTACTTCAGACACAAACTGCTGTCGAACACAGTCAGAGGAATACAGAACTCAATGAAAGAAAATCTTTGGCGTTTGAAAAGATATGGCAACTGTCTTAGGGTCAGTATGGCCTGGACCACTCGCAATTTATGCTCCCAGATTGTCGAACTACTTCTTTCATTCACAGAATGGCAAAAAACTTTGGGCAGAGAGGCAAGTGAAAATCAGTATCTGGAACGACAATGGATCATGTAATCAATGCAACATATATAGCAGCATTTCTTGCAAACCACAAATAAATATAATGGCACTAAAATGTGGTTTCAAGGGAGAAATGGGACAAGAAAGACGTTTGCCGTACAATTTTTTTTTTTTTTTTTTTTTTTTGTATGTAATATTACTAAATTCTAGTTTTCTGGTTTGGAATGTACACCTAACACTCATTGTGGTTGTTTTCACAGATGAAGATGATCTTGAAGTACGTTCTGTGCCACTGCATTAAACATGAAGCACCAGTGTGAAACCAGATAGAAACATGTTATCCTGACATTCAGAACTACAATGAATATTGTTTCCAAGTCAGTGAAAGCGTTCCGCCCTACTTCACGCTTATAATCAAGTCTCAAGTCACCAAAGATTAGAGCTGGAAAACCGCTCCTAATTTCCAGGTATGAAAAGAGCAGTTTCCAAGAGTACAGTAAGTGCTTTTTATTTAACAAATGAAATGTGGACCAAAATATTTACTAAAGTACAATCTCTACATGTTCAACTAAAGCGTCTATATTAAATCTATGCAGTATGCAGGAATGAGAAAGCTGATCTAATGAACAAAATCAAATCCCAGAGTCAACGCCGAAGAGACTGTGATGTAATTTTCAGTCACAACAAATGTTCTAGCTGTTGAGGTCTATATGGCTGTCTACCTAACAAAACATGGCTAACTTTAAACCTTAATTTTTTCCCTACTTTCTTGCACAACGCAGTCCAGACCAGATATTTTCTGTGCGGAGTTCCATAGAAAGTTTAAACATCTGTATAATGTATCACATGAAAATACCATCATTAAATCACTCATGGTTGGTTTACAAATAGTTATTTCATATTTCCTTATTTACCACATAGATCTGTCATTTAATTCTCTGGATCATGTCAACTTCTTATAAACCCTCTAGATGGTACTTTAATGTAAAGCATTATTGTAGTGATATTCACAATAATTCCGTAAAAATATCACCCAAAAGGCATTGTATATTTAATTAGACATTTACAGTTGATTTTACAAATTATTTCTAGCTTTTGGCTAAATAAATAAATAAATAAAATAAATAAATAAACGTTCAAATGGTAATTAAACCAAAGGGGCAATTTAGAAAAAAAAATGTCCAGAAATATACCAAGTAAATTTTTTTTTTGGAGAAGGGAGATGTTCTCTTTTCTTCTGAAAGGTTTGACTCCTCCATGTTATGACATCATTTCCTGCGAACGGAGCTCTTTCCGTGCTTCACCTGGTGTCTTCGTATTTCAGTTTTCCTTGACAGTCAATAGCGAATATGGCATTTTTACAGAAGTTTATATAGAATTATGTATATATATACTCTTTTTTTTTTTTTTTGATTTTTATGATGTTTGTTTAGTTATTGTATTTTTTGTTTAGTCTGTCTGTCTTTTTTGACTACTTACTGCTCTCCGATGTGGGAGGCAGGACGTGATTGCAAAAAAACAACAGCACAAAAACAATTCAAAGACTGAGAGAAGAAATGTAATTTCAGGGCGTGCAAAGCCCAGCCGCCATGAGAGAGGATTGGCGATATTAAACAAACAAACAAAAACGGAAGAGTGGACGCCATCATGGTATGGTATTCCTCAGATTGGGGCCGCTCTCAGTCTATGCCGCAGTTCTGTAAGCAGACTGTATTAAATATTGTGCTAGGAAAGAGCGAGGGATCCCACTGGTCCAGCAGAGGAGAAATAAAGATGGGAGTGGGAGAGGGATTACGGATGAACAAGGCTGTGTAGGAGAACTCCTGAGTCCCTTTGGGCTCTGCTGTTATGCGAAGATCAGAACTGGTACCATTTTTTATCCTTGCACTTTAGCATCATCTGCAACAGGGAGTAAAAAGAAGATCAAAGTTAGAGACGCCAGCTGCACTGCCACAATGATTATAATGCACATAAAATGAATTTATGTAATGCATAAATGTTTAGCTATTTTTACGAAGTGATTCATCTGTTATTGGCGTCAGTGGTGGTAATGCTGTACCTCATGAGCGTGTTTGGAGAATGAGTCAGCGCTGGCCATCATGGCTGCCGTCCGCTCTTCCACGTCGCTCAGTTTTTGCCCTCTCTCATCCAGCGCTATCCGAGCTCGAGCGAGATCACCCACGATGCCTGACGCTGCCCCCTTCATGCCTTCTATACCCCCAGGACCTGGAATGTGCTGAGCGAGACTGCGTGGTGCTTTTCCGGCTCCTGACTCGCCGACTGAAACGCAAATACAGAAGCAGAGTGTGAAAAGAAGAGGAGGAAAGAATGCTGCAAATGAGGTGACAGCACAACAGAGCACAAATGAGCTCTCTGTTACGACAACATAGTGAAGATGCCATTTTTGAGAACAGAACTCATTAAGATGGCAAAGAGGCACAGGAAGCACCTAGGTTAGATGTCACAGTTGTCACCAGTGTTATTTTTGAATTATTTATTATACAAACACATACATATATATATATATATATATATATACACATATATGCACACACACACACACACACATAGCATATATACATAGATATATATTTGTTATGTGCTTTTATCATATTTATTAGATTTAAGAAAGAAAATATGGTAACACTTTACTTAAAGCCTTTATGTATAATGCATTATAAAAGTAGTTTTAATGCATTAAGTATACCTTATAATGCACAATCTCATGAATATTTGTAACCACGGTTAATACAACACTTATCAATTCATTGTTACACTAAATTTGCTTATAATTATTCACAAGATATAATGTATTACAACGCACATTATGAATAATTATAATACACTACACCCTTTAATAAAACTTCGTTATGCATTTTACTTAAAGTGTTTAAGTAAAGTGTTCCCAAAAATGTTTCAATTTAGCATTAATTTATTATTTTAAAGTGCCCTTATTATGCCTTTTCCAATATTACCTTTCATGCACTGTGTCATGTAGCGGTATGTGAACAAACTATCTGCAAGTCAAAAAAAAAGAGTCGGCTCGCAATCGCCTAAACGAGTCAGGAATTTGAATCTTATTCTGTTACGTTCTCGCAAACAACTTGCCCATCCACAAACAGTAAAATTTCCGTGTGGTTAACATCATGTCGAAGAAGACGCTGTGTCCTACGCTTTGAGAGTAAATTTGTTTTATCTCATCTTATAATACCACAAACTTGACACTTACCACTGAGAAACGTCCTGCTCCTGCTCTTGTCAATCAGCCACTTTAACCGTTTCATCATCAGAAGTTACAATAGATATCTATGTATTGACAAGTCTCCAGTCATTCCGTTATGGAAATGGGCGTTTCGTTTCCGACACTCGCTGTACATGGTAGACCAATCACAAAAGACAGCGCCGTCTGACCAATCACAGCAGTGATGGCTCACGGAAAGGAGGGGTTTAGAGACTGATTCTTTGAACTGCTTCGCTCGAGTCGTTTATGAATTAGGTTAATTAGGTAAAATTAAATTGAAGTGTTTTTTGACCTTGGATGCATGTAAGCCTGTTTTAGGAGACTCATAAAACAATATTAGCAATTAAATAATAGGGGCACTTTTAAGTTTTAGTCATTTCAGTAACTTCACCTTATTTCAGTTAGCAAATAACATGCCAGTTATTTTATATTATTTTTTCATGAATCTCAGGTCGACAGTGTGTTTTAGATGCTGTAGTTTTGTATAATGTATTAATGATAACAATTCAACAATGATAATAGCAACAATTTTGGCTTTTCAATGGCAACATCTATTGTGACTGGGCAATAATTTGTGTCTGTTGAGAATCTGACTTACAAAAATGAACCTACCCTGAAAAATAAATTTACTGAAGTAAAAACTGTGACAACTAGCTCCAGACTCCCCACATCTAAATGGTCATCTCTCTGTTTGTGGTCTACACTCCTACTGTACCATTCTTGCTGTGATACTTTAGGAATCTAAGGGTTAAGAGCAGATAATGAAAAAGAACTCACAGAGCTCTTCTCTGTCTAGAGACTGTGCTCCTCCTCCGAACAGACCCTTAAAGAATCCCCTGTTAGGAGCTTCAGGCGTCTCCACCGGAGTAAACAGCTCACCTAGCATCTCCTGTTACACAATTAAATCATCACCATTATCATCATCATCTTCAACATCGTCGTAAATGCTGTGCAACAGAAGAGTCTAGAAGAACACTTTTGCTCACCTGCAAGTTCTCACAGACCTCCTGGCTGTAGGTGATCCTCTGGATCTCAGTAGGGGAAGTCAGGTACAAGGCCTGGCCGAGGTTGGTGAAGCAGAACGTTCTCGCTATCCGCATATCTGTCAGGGGTAGGTAATTTACATCCAGCAGTGGTCTCAACCCTGGCAGACTGAAACAGCATGACACAGTGAGACATTTCCTCAGCTCTGGGATTTCTCACCTCCTCTATTATTCAAGAGCTGCAATGCTGAGACTGTGGCAGTGCTGATTTTGCCCTTCAAAATGTGCCTTTAAATTACAGGAAACAAACATTAAGGATATTTGTAGATGCTATCTACAGTAATACCCCCAAGGTCTTCATGTTTGATGGTTAACTTTGACCTTCCTACTGACAAACACGCAGATGTTTGTCTGCCTTTCTGTCCTCTGAAGATTTATAAGTCAAAGCGATTTGGAGAGCAATACAGTGATTAGATCTGTGTTGCAACAGCAACAGGCCCCCTGGCTCTGACTTTGCTGGACAGTGGAGCAAGACGACAATATTGTACACTAAAATAGCCTTATTTCCAAATTTACTGCATGTGCTACAGTATATCAATATCAGGCTACAAACAATTCCTCACATCACTGAAACAATCACCGGGCAGTCTGCGGATAAACAAAGCTTTAAAGGCTGACTGAGCTGGAGTCTTAAAGTGTAGCATTCAATATACTGTATATGTTATTTATTTAATATCAATTCTTTTTTTAAGATGTAAAGTTTTGTTCAGCAGGGATGCATTGATCAAAAAAAGGTAGTAAAGACATATTTATTCGTACATAAAATTTCTAATGCTAATTTCCACAAAAATATGTTTTCAACACTGATCATTATAAGAAATGTTTTTGAGCCCCAAATCAGCATATTAGAATGATTTCTGAAGGATCATGTGACACTGAAGGCTGGAGTAATGGCTCCTGAAAATTCAAATTTGCCATCACAAAACTCAATTACATTGTAGTTATTTGTTGTAAAGTTATTTGCAATTGTAATAATATTTCAAAACTGAAAATACTGTAAAAAAAAAAAAAAAAAAAAAAAATGCAGCCTGGTTGAACATTAAGTGACATCTTTCAAAAACATAAAAAATAGTACCAACCCCAAACTGTTGAAAGGCAGTGTATGTTATTATATTTTTTTAACATAAAGTGAAAAAAGTTGTACATGCTTAATCATGCTAATAGCTAAAGTTTTATCGAAGTGTTAAAATAAATATATAAACATAATATTATTTAGAAACCAAATATAATATCTATTTTCCCAGTTTAATCATGGTGGATTCATAGATTTTTATGTATTTACACATCCCAACACAGTCCCAAATGAATGCACTTAAATCAACCCTCATCTGGCTTATGTTAAGGGCATCTTCTCTCACCTGAGGGTCATGATGTGTCCATTGGCACAGAAGCAGGCCACACAAATGCCAGTGTTCATCTGTACCACATCTGCCCGCAGCACAAAAGATGTTTCGGTGATGTTGTGTTTAAATGCGCAGGTCTGAGAGGGCAGGGATATGACTTTGGCCTGTTTCTCAGAGCACAGCACAGCATATTGGTTTTCACTCAGTTCCTGGGATGTGGATGGGGAGACAGACACCGGCCGTCTCTTACGGACCTTGTCCCGCTCCTCTCCGTTGGCCGGGGCATTGGGTTCGTACCATGGCTCAAAAGCGGAAGGGAGGAGAGACCCTGTAGAATCTAGGAAAGCCATCCGGAGGATGCTGCCCTTCGACCTGACAAGAGTACCTGTACAGAGAGGGTTGAGATGTCAAAGTCAAACAAACCAACCTTCAAATGAAAGGAATAGTTGATCCAAAAATGAAAATTTCATCCAAGATGTAGATGAATTTGTTTCTTCATCAGAACAGGTTTAGAGAAATTTAGCATTACATCACTTTCTCACCAATGAATCCTCTGCAATGAATGGGTGCCGTCAGAATGAGAGTTGATAAAACCATCACAATAATCCACAAGTCCATAATTAAAGTGCTTTCACTTTAAACCTTTGCTTCTGGCCAAAATATGAGTCCATAAACCATAACGCTTCCTCCAGAAAAAAGGTCATCTCATCTGAATCAGGAGAGAAATATCCACAGTTCAAGAAGTGAAAACAGTTGTTCACAAATAAGTCAACAGATTTTGATGTGAGAAGACAACAGAGGCTGGACTTCTATTACATTATTTTGGAATTATGTGTGATTACTTGTAGATTATTGTGATGTTTTTATCAGCTGTTTGGAATCAGTGAAACCCATTCACGGCAGAGGATCCATTCGTGAACAAGTGATATAATGTTAAATTTCTTCCAACCTGTTCCGATGAAGGAACAAACTCATATACATCTTGGATTTGCTCAGGCAGAGTACATTTTCAGTAATTTTTCATTTATGGGTGAACTATTCCTTTAAACCTCTAACTTACCACAAGGGGAGACAATGACTGGTTGCAGAAGCCTCTGCTCTCCAGCAGGGGGCATGTTGAGGGAGATTGCCAAGACTGTGCCCAAGGACGTGCCAACCCACAGACTAGGTGTGAGTCCGCCATCTGTTTTGCGGTTGTACGTCTCACAGAAATAGAAAGATGTGATGGCCTCTCGTGCTTCCTTGTCAATACTGGTCACACTGGAGCTCCGTGAGCGGCTGAAGGAGTTATCCCTGTTGTCTAGGGGTATGGAACCCCGCGGGGGACATACAGAGAGTAGGACAGTAGAGAGAAAAACACAAAAAGGTAAAGCCCCCACTCTGAGATGACAACCGACAGATTAACAGATTACTTTTTCCATATCAGCCTCTTCGTCTTGAGCAGAATTAAGATCTAAATAAATGTTCTGCCTTTGTGATTGTGGTTTATGCACAAGTTATACAAAAAATATACAATGTCCTTCAAGGGTGAGAAAATGACCTTTGATGTGGGAAATGAGGCAGTCTCTCCAATGTGATGGAGACAAATGGTATTCCCAAGATTGGGATGACCAGATGCCCTATTTTCTTGGAACACTTACATATTCTAGACCGTTTTACCCGACCTCATTTATTTAAAAATTGGCCCTACTAGAGCATCTTCTAAAATAAATCTGCATCTGGACATGTTAAAGGGGTCTGAAAATGGGACTATTCTGGGAAAAACTAGACATCTGGTCATCCTTTCCAAGATGCGTACAGTCTAGAAATGAAAAACAAACAAATAAATAAAAATAAAATGGAAGAATGTGACAGAGAAAGAATTTTTACTTTCCATTATTATGACACAATACCTTCCTCATTTAAAACCTACACTACCTATCAAAATTTCAGCAAGATTTTCTATTGTTTTTTGGGGAGGAAAAAGTGTCAACAAGGCTTCATTTATTTTATAAAAAAAAAAAATATATATATATATATGGAAAAATCAGCAAAAGAGGCACTTAAGGATAATTATATTTGAAAAGAGACATGGTCATTGTATAATTGTATCATCTACACAAACCATTTTGTGCTTGGACCCCAATTATGGTTATATTTCTTAATATCATCAATGCTGAAGAAAGTTGTGCTGCTTAACTTTTTTGTGAAAACTATCCTTATAAATGTAATTTTTGATCAATTAAATGCATCATTGATGAAAAAATAAATTAAAAATAAAATAAATGAATGATCCCAAACATTTGAACAATTGTATACATTTAAAGTTTCCTTATTCAAAACAATTAACTGATATCCTGTAGAAGTTTATATATGGCAATGATATGCGAGGGGAAAATGATCTTTACATCAAACTACTCATCTGATTTCCATTTCAAATCAGTGCAATTCCAGAAAAGTACTCCTTGAGGGAATTCCCTTAAAAACACTCCTGCTGGAAAGTGATGACCGAACTGAATCTGATACTGAATTAAACACCAGCAAATGCTGAACTGGCAAATGCTGACTTGTGTTATTCGGGATATGAGTTAGGAAGGCTGACAGAGGAGCCTGACTACATGAAAGTGATGCAGTGGTTTTGGCCATGCTTACGTGTATCATTTATGAAAACACTCACAAGCCTTTTGATAAACCAATACAGTCATGACCCAAATGTATGTCAGACCCACGAATCAATACAAAAGAAAATCAGCTTCAGACGGACCTTTTCTGATAAACTGTATTTCATAACTCATGTTTCTATGTCAGAAACACAGTATAAACTCTTGACAGTTTGGGAATTCTGAAGCCACCATAGTCTTGGGCTAACTGACATGAGATGTTCAAAGCTAATGAGCATGTGGACCCTCCAGTTTCTGATAACGTGCTGATGGACTCCACATTCAAAAGCTGTATAGCATGAACTCAAAGTCAAGGCTTACCCAAGTCTGGCTTTAGCTCAGTAGGCAAGCTTAATTTCCGTGACATCTTTGCTGGAAAAAAGAGAACACCTCTCTTTACAAACACATTGAAGCCTCAGTAAAAGCCATGCAATGCTTGAACTAGTTGTGCTCGAGAAAACACCAAGACTACATAGCTAAAGGGTTTTTTAATCATCCTGAGGGACACAAATGCTTCAAACAGGACAAAGGAGACAGTGCAATATTTTTCAGCGAGTCAGAGACAAACTGCATAATGCTGCATGCTGGACAAACAGTACTGGGATGTAAATGGGTGTAATTTGGCCACACAAAGCCCTGAAAGGAAAAGAATTAACATCAGAACAGACAAAACAACCATTCTCAGCACCCCATGCCACAAGCATGCACCACACAGAATACAAACTAGACATTATGGCTTATATGGATGAGTTTGTACATTTTGTATAATATCTATATATACCCTTGCCGCATATAGGCATATGTTGACTTATCTATTATCTTTCATAAATAAATAAATAGCTGACAGATGAACATGTGACCTTGTTTTGTCAGCAAAAATATCTAAACATTCTTAAAACAAGATAAATGTACTTGAGAAACAAAATGGAATAAGATCATTTTGTTTTTATTTTAATACTATTTTCCAATGTTCATTACAGTTTTAGATTTTTCTTTTTTTTTTTTACAATGTTTATGTTCAGTGATTAACTGAATGTTAATTAAACTAAATGTTATATTTAATCATAGCACTATATAGATTTTATTATTTTTGTTTTATATAGGCTACTCTAAAAAACTCTCAAAAGCTTCTCAAATAAATGCATTTATTTCCTTTAAAGAGGTTAAGATATTTTAAGTGGACAAAATAATGATTTAAAGTGGGTTTTTTTGTTTGTTTGTTTTTTTGCAGTGTAATGCGCTCAGCAGTCATCGAAAAAAAAAAAAAATCATTAAGAAAGCAACAAAACAAAAACAGCCTTCGCAGCTTGTCTATATAAGAACAACTAAAGAAAGCTAAATGGTCAATTACCCAAAACTATAACTACATTTCCTAATAGTACTCCACAAAAGCATATATAAGTGAATCCCACTGCTGGTTGCAATCCATCTAAATAAATGTGTATTTTTCAAAATCCTGTGCGGAGATGTACGGACATAAAGAGACAGGAAGTACAGGAAGACAACAAACCGAAAACCTTCATTCCTACAAACAGACAATTATAGGACGCAGCCACCGGTGTGGCAAAAGAGAAACGCCTCAAGCAAATCACCACAAGCACATTTCACCATGTTACATGCGTGCTACATGAACGTAGCATGCAGTGGGAATTTTCCGTCAGGGTTATTCAAGTAACTGTTTCTGAGGACAGCTGCTTCCTCTGTTTTGTTCATACATAGAGACAGAGACAGTGTGGTTGAACAAAACCAGTGGAACCTCTTCTACACCGTCATCCAACCTTACCTCCTCTCCCTCCTCCATTGTAGAATTGCTGATGGTTTGACATCAAGACTTTTTGGGAGGAAGTAAAGCATACGAGCAGTTAGAGATATTGTACGCTTTTTGGGAGCAACATACAGCGCAGGAGAGCCATAACGTGAAAGATTATGCATCGACCCGGGTTGTTTTGTTTGTTATGCGTTTGGTTTGGCTTTCTGTGGCAGTTGCAATCATTTGTTCTGTATCTGCCCATGTCGAGGTGTTACAGCAAGTGTATGCTGCTATTTGCACAATAATTACAGAGCTTCTTTCAATATTTGATCAAACCACTTGCAGAGAGAACAGCTGCAGAGGTCTGTGCTCTAACTGAAGGTTAAGTCATTTTGGAAATACATTCTCATTCTGATCTGACCTTTCGGTGCAAATCTTATCTCTATTTTGAGATCTCCGAGTGTGAATGTCACGCTCTTTCTAAAAGGATTTTTTAGGTTGTATCCAGCTTATCATGCCACATTCAGCTGCTCTAAATGAACTAAAGAAAGAGAATGCAAATGCTTTAAGATTACCTTGTCCTATCTGCGTTTTAACCTTGAATATTTTAGCATTTTATATTTGCATTCTATCCACAAAAACAATGCAAATTTGAATAATGATGGCAAAATAATGTTCTTTTTTCCCACCCCAGAGGAAGACGTGATATTATAGCAAAGGTTAAGAATCTGGGGGGAAAAAACAGTATCCCTGGGAAAGTGTTATTTGTATAACATGAATCTAAAACATAAAAGTAAAACCTCTATGTGACACATCTTCGATTAAATATTTGGTTACACAATTCAGTGACAGTATCTGAAAGCAATCAATACCTCATTAACCACAGTCTAAAAGCACTCTAAACTAAGAGTGCTGTGTTTTACAGTGCATTTACAAGCTTTGGTTGTCTAGTAAATTTAGATTTAATGTGTCCTTTCCGCCCACAAAAACAGCTGTCTTGCTCAGAGTCTAAGCAGCTGCTACATTTTTTCGACACTTTTGCACATATCATTTCAGAAACCACTTCCTAACAATTCATCCAGTGTGGTCTTTATGATTGCTGTGGATGTTTATTTTAGCAAACGCTTTGAAACAAGAGACAGTTTTGCTGAAGGGCACAATGGTGCTGCTCCTCAGGTCACGAATCACCCCTTCAGGGGTTTGAACCTATGACTTGCTTCTAGCCCAGATGTTTAACCACTATTCTCTCATCAGGCGCGAGCAACTTGTCACAATGTCAGTCACCATTACCATTCATCACACTGCCAGCCATCATCAGTCATCTGTGACCTTTGTGAACTTTTGTTCTCCTCCACAGACACACGCACAAAGTTTTAGGAAGTTACGTAAGGTGTGCCCTGTTAACACTGCCAATGATTTTCAGCAGAGGCTTGTTTAAAACTGACATAATAAAAAAATAAATGCACACGTGTGTATACTTAATTGTTGGTGTAATATGGATTAATTAGTAATGAATCTTAAAGGAATCTCTCAAAAATCATTATGTACTCACCTTCATGTTGTTTTTTAAGATCAGTCTAGTGTGTAAACATTTAATTCAGGCTGGTTTTGTGAATTGTATCAATTAAGTTAATGAAAACTCATTAAGGGAAGTCAAGATTTTCAGTAAATAATTGCAGTGTTGGTTTGAGCCTCACACAAAACTACTGTAAGGCTTCAGAAGACCTGACATACACTGTTCAAAAGGTTAGGGGTCAGTTTTAATATTTAAAAAGATTCTTAAATGTTTTTAAAGAAGTCTCAGCATGGCTGTATTTATTTGATAAAAAATAAAACAGTAATATTGTGAAATATTGTTAAGATTTTAAATAACTTTTCTATTTTAATATATTTAAAGATGCAATAACTGAGATGGCAAAGTTGAATTTTCAGCAACCATTACTTCAGTCTTCCAATGTCACATGACCCTTTAAAAATAATTCAAATATGCCTATTTGGTGCTAAAGTAACATTTCTTATTCTTGCCAGTTGAAAATAGAAATCTTTTGTAACAATGTAACTTTCACTTTTGATAAATTTAATGCATCCTTGCTGAAAAAAGTATTAATTCTCACTGACTCCAAACTTTCGAACAGCAGTATCGAGTTTGAAACAACATGACTATGAGTAAATAATGACAATTGTCATTTTAAGGTGAACTATCACTTTAGTCCTGTGCAGAGGAATCAGTTGAAATGCTAAAATGCCCCCCTTGTGGAGCTCATAACTTCTGTGTTTCAGCAGACTCCAGTGTCAGGACTGATCGGTATGATGGTGGCAGGAGGCGGTATGGATTGTGTCATGCTCTGAGGGGTGTTTTACCTGAGGTGGGGGATTTGCAGCGATCCTCTGAGGTGGCTGAGCCCTCGTTAATGTCGCAAAGCCCTGTAGAGAGAAAGAGAAACATGAGTGTCACACTATGGAAAACGTGTAAAGTCTGCTATTGTCCGTTACCTTGTGTAAAAGTAGTCTAAGATGTATTTTAGACAGTACAATTGCCTATACTCTTTAGTGTGAGGTGCAGTGTGTAGCCTTTGCTCTGATCTCAGAGTTGAGAGGCAGATGGGTAGACAGGAGCTGAACCCAGCTGCTCTGATCAGCACTCTCCCTGTGTGCATATCCGACAGATCCCAGCCCCCCGCTAAATATCACTCATTACCCCTGACACAAACACGCACAAACACACCAGATAATCTAACAACCAATCCATTGCCAAGTCCCAGCAATCATCTCTTCCTTACTAGCATGCGTTTAGCTGCAATTGTGCCATCCACCAGCAGGGGTCACACTGCTGTATCCCCTCACTGCACAGCTGCATGTCCAGCCAATGGTGTGCCGTTAAAAGGCTCACTGCATTCATATATATGTGCTCTGTCTATTATAGATGAAAACCATGTTTGTGTGCATATCAGACCTCCAGAAGGCTGTCGGCTCTTGCGGGGAGATCGCAGTTGTCTCTGATACGGATCATTAGAGCCATACAATTCCATAGTTCCCAGATTCAACAGAACAGTCTTCTGTAAGTAATCCACTACTGCCAGACCATTGCTATTGCCAAACACCACCCTATGTTACACACAAACATAAAAGACAGCAAGTGCTTTTGTCATCAAATTAGAAGGATTTTCTTTAGTTTATGCTGGTATAGTGATTATTTAATCAAATTAATATCATTTATACACACAATCATTTATCATTTATACACCCATTCATAATTTTGATGCATTAAAGGATGCATTAAAATGATCAAAAGTGACAGTAAAGACATTTTACTCTATATTACTTTCTATTTTGAATTCTGTTCTTCAAAGTGAATCCTGGAAAAAATGGTTTATACTGGTATGGTAATACTTAATAAGCAAAAATTGTACGAGTGCCAAATCAGCATATTAGAATGATTTCTGAAGAATCGTGACACTGAAGATTTTAATTCTAATACTATTTCACATTATTATTGTTTAACTGTATTTTTGATCAAATAAATGCACTGATGGTAAGCATTAGTTAACATTATAAAACATTATAAAATACAGAACTTTGAAGGATTGTATATGTCACATTGCGCAAGGAGAACAATCAATATTCCTTTTAATGACGTTTTCACCAGGAAACATGGAGCACGGGTTAAGACAAACGATACCAGACGTGGGAGACAGGGAAACACAGGGCTTAAGAACACTAGGAAATCAAACGAGTAAGAACTGAAACAGGTGAGGAGTAATTAAACACAGATGGAGACTAATGAACTAATAACGAAGACAGGAACAGGAAGGACCAAATTTGGGCATGGGGAAACACAAGACAAACAGTATGCCAGTATACTGCTCTGACAGTATGCCAAGCCTTACGATAATTTTGTGTAACATTGATGTTGATTGATAACCAACATTGATGTTGTTATTCATTGAAAATCTTGATAAATATTTAAATTTATGTTAATATTTTAATATAATGAAAGAACAAAGCAAATATTGTCCTTTCATAAACATTCCTGACACAGTCTGCAGAATTTAATTTATTCGCTGAGCCACCTGACAAAACAATGTAAAACAAGTCTTAAAATCTTCAGGTAACTCACAAGCCATAGCTGGAGTTGATGGCCAAGCTGCTGATCTGCTGGGGTGGCTCTCCACTGACCCACACCAGCTGTACCACCAGCTCCACCTGATACCCTGGAGACTGCTTCAGAGGACTGCTGCGTACCCTGAGGGAATGAAAGAGAGAGGACACGGGTTATACACAGTCCCTGCCAAATAAATGTACAACATTTACTCTATAATGTCATATATTACATACTGAGGATGGGCATGAGTACCCAGGCACTTGAAAGTGTCATGATTAATCATAAAAACTAGCAAAATCTAGTAACAGCTATACAAAGATGTGCCAAAAAGGGGCCTCACGGTGCAACTTTGTTGTCTGATTTGTCAGACAACAATTTGCGTCAATACTGCGAACACTAACTTTCAGTCAGTGGCAATTACATCCCTCAAGGCTCTCTTTGGAAACAGCCAGACAGGGCGCAGCTGAATGGAACAGAACACAGAAGTCCTGAAATGTGTTTGTAAAAGCTGAACTATTTTTAACTTGACACTTAACTTTGGTGCATATTATCTGTTGGGTTCTCACAAATCAAATAAGCTGATCATGTGAACTCCTTTGTAAAGACAGTCAGATGTTTTCAATCCAATGAAACACAAGATGCTCTTTGGATCATTTTCAAATCATGCTGGATCACCTGGACATCAGGTTAATACAGGCCGAGTGCTGCTGTCAAAGCAAAAAGGCAACATACCAAATACAAAAAAAAAAAAAAATAAGACTTTTTTAAAATTTGCAATCAAAATCTTCCACCGATAATATAATTTGCATTGAAAAAAATGTCTGAATAAAAAAAAAAAAAAAGTTAAATAGAGGCATTTACACAAGTAGGCTCAGACTTTTGGATTCCCCGTTATGTGTATTAAAATCTAACTTGTAAAGCAGAATTACTTGAGGCAGGGTATGTTGTCTCGGATCCCATCTGATGAGTTGCTGCTAGTGGAGGTGTGTGTCTGAGGGACGGTGGTTTGTGGACTGGGGGAGGTGCTTGGTGTGGGAGGAGCTGGTGTCTGATCTCCTCCACCTTCTGGAGACTCCAGATCATTCAGCTCATACTGTAACCTGACCTCCAATAACTGTAAAACACACACACACATGTACACATGTAATTGACACAATTGTGCTTGAGAACAGATGTGTATGAATCAGCTAAACACTGAGTTAATTGATCCCCATCGGTGTCGCTATTCTTAATATGAGACACGCTAATTGGTGTGCGTCTCTTCCAAGTGAGCGTTTCTATGTGTGTGAGAGTCACGGGACTGAAGGTGCTAATAGGTTTAATTTGCCCTCATTATACAGAAGTGTGAACGTTCTGACAGCAGACGATGGCAACACTAATGGTTTTTCCCACAATTTCGCTGAGCATGCGCCTCCGTTAACCAATCAGATTCGTTCCTGTGCCTGAAATTCAAGTGTCCCCAATATGACTGTATGCGAACATTTGATTCATTATTATCCTGTTTATATGAGTCATGTATTAATATGTAAATAAGTTGATTAAGCATTAATAAAGCACTATTGCTTAATTGCTTCAGTCTACCACATTATATATTTTCCCACAATAAATCATATGGAAATTCTAATTATTCACAGATATATTTTCTAATAGCATTACCATAAGCGCTCATTTATTTATGGGTCACAGAAGCATCAGTATGCAAATGTACAGCTTGCAAAAAAACAGTGAGAGGGCAAAATGAATGCAGTATTAATTATTCAAGCTCAATATACAGCTAGATGTGGTGAACATTAATTAAAACGGCTTTGAAAGGCTTAGGGATTTAGTTAAGCATCTGAGTAACAACTGTTCCTCGGATATCCTTAGCTGGCTCTGTAGACGGCATATACACGTACAAATGCACAAACACATTCAAGTCACTGAACAACATCCATTTAATGAACAGATTTTATATTATTATTAACGTTATGAGTCATGGCAAACTAAAATAACTCGAGACGAGGAATAAGAGAGAGAGACTGAGAGTGTCTATAAGGGCAGCATTACTCATTACACTCCAGAAAACAAAGTTTTTTTATGTCAAGAGCACCTCAATTTAAAAAAAAAATCATACATAATTCTTACAAAATAATTCTAACATTAAAAATTATAAACATATTTTTACCTGCACAACCTCTGTGGTGATTTCCTGTTTGCTGAACCTGTATATGATGACATGGGCAGAGACACCAGCGACACAAAGCATGCGGCTCTCGGGACACCAAGACATCAACTGAATGGCGAATGGGTCCTCATCCACAATCTCTGTGCTGGGTTTCTCCTCCTTACAGCGTGCCTTCTCAAACACCTTAGCTGTCTTCAGCTTGTACAGCACCTGGAGCATTACTGAACACATGGCAAATGGAATTCAAAGGAAAATGTAAGAGATAATTGTAGTCAACCAGTCATTTACACAAAATTAGAGATTTTTTATCATATTGTCATCTAACATCACTATAATGTTAATAAATTTAATCTTTAAAAAACATTTAAAGAACTGTTAAATTGCTTAAAAAACAAAACAAAAAAAACATTGTTAAAATGTAGTCTTATGCAAATCTCAAAATAAATATCCATTTTTCATACTGTACATTATAATGTTGTGATGTCTAAATTCACCTGTGCTTTTTAAATTTGATTTTACTTTTTGTGCGTTTTATTTTTCATTTATTTAATCATGTTTAATTAATTTAAAGAGGTTTATTTTACATATTACCAGCTGACTGTACATGATCTGTTTTATTACACAACTACTTCTCATATCAATGAATGAATGAATGAATAAAGGACACAAACTAATTTTAACTTTATTATTATTTTAGACATAATTCTACCACACTTTTACAGGAAATAGGTTGCTTTGGACAATAAAGAAAAGACCACAAAGAGAATAAACAAATCAGAATCTAGCATTCCAATGAACAAAGTCATATAACTTATAGATTTGTACAATTAATGTTTTAGAGGATTAAATAAATGATGGGAAATGTTTCAATGCCACCAAATGCATAAATGTGTTTTTTCCAATTTTTGAGGGCCTCTAATCCACTGACTCCAATTGTTCAGTTCAGTCAAAAGAAAAAAAAATAAATGACATAAGATTAGCCACTCTGTCTTAGCAGGATTAAAAAGTCCTGTCTAATTAGCTTTATATTTCATTGGTGAATAAAATGAGGGCCACTTTGGTTTTAAATTATCTTACCACTAATAAAACTCATTTGAATGTTAAACAAGTGCTTGTGTGAGGGGTTTGCAACCTTTGTGGTATTTCTAATATTACGATATGTCCTTTAGCACCTACAGGAGGAACAGGAACAGTGGAAACTGTAGTCTGTCAAGATCACAGTTTAAGCAAGGTCAAATGCCATGTAGAGGTAACACTCTCACCACGCTGGTCTCTCTCAGCGGTGCACAAGGTTAGACAAAGCCTGTGGGATCTGGGGAGTTTTTTGTGTGACATTATAAGGTCAGTCTCCAGTTGGGTCATAAATCATGGAAAATTACCTTAGTGTTAAGGCAAATTATGTCTGATGTCAAGTTATACTCAAACAGTGGTCAGAAGAATGCAGTTATTAATTAGATATTTAACACTGTTAGTCAAATGTGATTGTAACTGTAGCCAAAGTCCCTTTCAAAGAAAATCAGTTCAACTGATTTGCAATGCCTCCGGGCAGCTATTTCAGGCATACAACACCAACGTCTATCTACTTGAATGGGGAACACCATAATCTCATAAAACTGCTTTACCACTTTTAAATAAAATATTTAAAAATGGCAATAACATCTGACATAAACTGACCCATAAATGCTGTTCTCAAATTGCTCACATTGAGTGAAAAAACCATGTATTTTGGGTTGGTAAAGCCAATGGGCATGTGCAGTCAGGAAACTGACTCTTTCCAAAGGAACCAGAACTTCAGTAATGCCAATTGGCTCCTCCTGACTAATTCCGTGTTGCACTTCCCATTCACAGTAATATGATTGAACCATCTTGGTCTATAGTCTTTGCCGTAGCCAAAATAGCAGCACATGTCACAGTGCTCATTTAACAAATGCACAGCTAAACAGATGTGTTTTGAGTCTGGATTTAAATGTGGCTAATATTTTAGCACATCTGATCTCTTCTGGAAGCTGGTTCCTACTGCGGGCAGCATAATAGCTAAAAGCGGACTCCCCTTGTTTGGTGTGAATATATAAAACATAGATAAATGTGTCTGCCGAATTCAATATAAAAAGGCAAATGTGTTTGAAGCAAGTTTATGAGCTTTGAAAAACTATTATACTGCACACATTGTGGTAAATGGAACTATTATACCGCACACAAGTGGTAAATGGGGTGAATGTGAAGTCAGAAAGGCTCGGTACTCACTTGCTGAAGCATCCCAGAACTTCAATGAACCATCTGCATGCCTGCAAGAAGAGCAGAGAATCTTTTATTTCAACTGTCTCATACATTTGCATACACAAACCCACATAAACTAACCGGAACTTTCCCATTACCACATGTACTGAGGTAAGCTAAGTTTCAATGTCAGATAAAAGCTAGTCAAGAGATGAGAGGAAGTGCTCTTCCCACTGCTGTCAAACCCACTAAAAAAGCAAAAAAGGTTCTGTCATCCCATGGGCGGTACATCAGAAAATGCTTACTTTTCTGTCATAGTTCCCTTTCGCTACCATCTTGTCCTGCTCATTACCCTCTCTTCTGCACTCCTCCTCCCTCTTCTTATACCCTGCCTTCTTCTTTTACTCCATTTAAGTCTTTTTTCGCCATTTCTGCTATTTCAGCAGAAATACGAATGGCAAGAGAGAACAGAGCATTCACACACATTCACTCGCTCACACACAAGCGCACACTGCTCTTACCCAGTTATTATTATTTCAGGGTAGCTTTGTGTGCCCAAGCCCCAGTTTCCGCCACTGATAGGCCATTCCTGTGATGAACAACAGAACCACATAAAAGCACTTAAATCCACGAAAGCGAACCACATAAATCCGACATTTCTCGACATATGAGAATAGAGGAAATTTAGTAGATATCGCCCTAAAGCATGTGAGCATTCCTGGGAAACTTAATCAAATGAAATCTGCCAATTTGTACGTTTTAGTAAGCGTACTCTTAATTTAATGACTGTGGCTTGCACTGGCAGCCACAAAACATTTCTGCAACGTGGGTGGAACCTTTATTAAACGGCTGGCGAGGCTCTATAGGAAAGCATTTCCTCACGAGGCATGGAAGCTGAAGCAGTTTATTCAAAGGTATTCAGAAGTGCTGTGAATCAAAGTGGGCCGTCTGAGTTAACCTGCTCCCTGTGGGAGACAGACCCACAACTTACACACCACACTCCAGTCTTGGCTGAGAGGTCATGATTTCTTTCATACCCATAAACACCCGTCTGTGTCTCTGACCCACACAGTCTGAGGACACAATGTGCTGCACGGCAGGGGCCTGAAGTCACACAGGCATAGGGCAACGGGGCGATTCACGAGGGACTGTAATGTAGTCACTCAAAAACCTAGGAGCGTGTGTGTAGGCAGAATGTTTTAACTTAAAAGACATCATTAACAGATTTGCACCTTTAAATGAGCGTGTGCATGCATGTTGTACCTTTTTGCTGTAGCCCTGTCGTTTCTGGCGAGACCCGACAGAGTAAAGTGCAGGTATGAGGTCCACAGGACAATCGGCTAAGTACTCACAACACGTCACAGGAGACTCATGAATCATCATGGGATACGGATTTTCAAAGATAGGGTAACTGAAATCAGAGGTCAAAAAAACAAGATTGACACTGTGGTGGAAAAGTGTGATAGCGTCAAACATGTATGACTCAAATGCTGTGGGTGATACGTACCCGTTTTGTGCAAGGTCAATTACAACTAAATCCTTTTCTAGGAGGACCACTACAGCATATGGTTCCTGAAAATCTGAAGAGAAATGAAAATCATGAATACATTGCTACATATTTGAGTAATTTTTAAAATATGCACATATTTTTACAAATACTATTTACGACTATTGTTTTTTTTCAAATTAATTCAATTAAATCGACTAAAAGTGTCTGTCAAGACATCTATGTTACCAAAAATTTATATTTCAAATAAATGCTGCTGTTTTGAATTTTCTATTAATCAAAGAATCCTAAAAGAAGTATCAGTTTCCTCATAAATAATAAGCTGCAACAGATACAAGCAACTGTTTTCAATAATAATAAGACGTGTTTCTTTAGCACCAAATCAGCATACTAGACTGATTTCTGAAGGATCATGTGACAGTGAAGCCTGGAGTAAAATTTTGCTTTTACATCACAGGAATAAATTGCAAATGAAAATATAATAAAGTAGAAAACACTTATTTCAGAATTATAATGCTATTTCACAGTACTGTTTTTCATCAAATAAATGCAGCCTTGGTGAAAACAAGACTTGGTAGTATATGAACATGAGAGTTGCAAATGGCACCCGTTTTGGTACGAACACTTATAATAAAGCGTGTATCATATTTAAGTGGCCTGATCCATTGAAGTTACGACTAGAGACGTCACTGCATAAGTTCGAACCTCCATAATGAGTCAGAACCAAAGACGTTTCACTTCAAATATAGCTTAATCAACATACAGAGCCAGGCACTGTTATGCAAGCAGCACTGCAAACACCATTCCCATTCCTTCTGCATTCTTCACTGCTTCTCAGTTTGGCTTAATTCAAACTCTAAACAAAATAGTTAAGCCTTTAACGCAAATATATGAACGCAGATGCTTTGTTTAGGCGAGAACAACTGCATGGTTGTCTGTAAAAGCAAGCTGAATCACAAGAAAAATAATTGTTTTTAATCCAGCACCATGCACAAGCTAAAGTATGTGATATGATCAGGGTGTTATGTAAGGGATAAAGTACAGTCGGCTTACAAATCAAACCCCAACACAAATCATGGCGACTAACAAAATAAGTAGATGGACATGAAACATTGATGAGTTGAACTTATTTTATCTTACTCAGCTTTTCACTAAGAAAAAAGTCCATAACATAGAAAACAAGTTTAAAAGAACAGCATTTTTAATAGAAATCTTATAACATTATCAGTGTGCTTATTGTCACTTCTTTATTTTAAATAACTCTTGAACAGTCTCGAACATGTCATGGTTTCCTCTCTTTCGTCTTTATATCAGTAATGCTCAAAAGCAATGCTGAAATTTAGCTCAACAGACATTTTAGGGAAGAAAAAAGTCTGGCCAATCGGAGCATCAAGTATTTCAAAGAGCCCATAATAAATATATTTAATGTTCTCTTTTTCACAGCAGTAAATTATTGACAGACTATTAACAAACTAAAGTCCTATCAGCCTTTGCTACAGCTGCCTGCAGAGAGAAAAGAAAACACTTACTATTCATAAATAGCCACCAAAGTGATAAATTATTCAAATGGGTACGGCAATAATAAACGAATGCAGTCACAGAACTGGATGTTATGAATAGAGGGAGCTTTAAAAAAAGTGATGTAAAATGTAATTACTAGGCAGCAGTTCCACTGGGAGAGCTCAAGCTCATCTACAAAGAACATGAAAGAATAGAACAACCCAACAAAACAAAGGTTCAAATGTCAGCAAAAAATTAAAAGAGAGGAAGTGGCATGAGATAAAAAAGACTGAGCACTTATTGCAACAATATTGGACAAAGCATGTGCTGTTAATGAATAAATCGACCTACATACCATTAGGATATGGCGTTTCACACAGGGTGAGGAAATCTACAATGGGATAATCCATCTCCAATACTGCTGTGCTCTTTCCATGCATTACTGTCAAGCATGGCCGTCGACCGACAGTGTCATACGACAAACCACCAGAGAAGATCATAAACGGATCCCTGTTCAGAACACAAGCATATACCATACAGTGAGCTTCAAAAGTTGGACAGTTTGTGCTTGTATTTTTCTCAAATTATATTATTTGTATTACAATCTTTAGAATGCCTTTTCACTTGAGCTGCATGAACTCCACAAGTTTGTTTATTTGGTTGTGACCTAAATCCTGCAGAATCTTAAGTAATTGTTATTTATTTTACATTGTAACTTTTTGTTTACTTCCAAGTTTAAATGAGTTTGAAATGAATTTTTAATTCCATATTTCAATATGGTCTCAGACTTTTGGACTCCACATTTATTTAAAAACAACATTTCGTGAGAAAAGTTTTACTTATGCTGGTTTAGCAGCTCGACCAATTCATGATGGTCTAAGATGGTCAGGAAAAACAAAAATGTATTGCACTTACCCTGCTCTTGTGGTCTTGTACTCTACTTTAAGAATGGGTTTGCAAGGCTCTGGCTTTTTTCCATCTTTAGGCTGCTTTCCTGAAACAGAGTCAGACTCATTCAGAGTGTTTCCTAACCTCTTTTTCTGGCTGTCCCAAATACTTGGTGTGGACTTGCTAAAGACCCCACTAAATCATCTGACAAGCATGAAGCCAATGACATATTTCCGATTGACACAGGAAGTAATGAAAGGGCTGGTCTTTGTTTTTTTGTAGATGTTGAAACACTGTTCATTTTAGGGGTGTATTAGCAAACAGGGGGTTTCATATCCAATAGAGTAAAGCCACAAAACTTCCTGTACATTTTCAAAACTTAAAAGACTGAAATTGTCATTTGGCATTTTAGGAGGAGACTTTACAGCCAACAGTCTACCAAGAATTATGTCACCAAAGAGTAGACATGAAGGACGGCTGCAGAGGCTGAGGGTGTCATTTGGAAAAGAGCCTCTCTCTCCCACAGACAGGAAGTGTGTCATAGAAGAACTACATAAGTACTTTCATAACAAACAGAAATGTTCACTATGAAACATACTTATGTAATTTTCTTCTCCTCCAAAGCAGTTTGTTGAACACCAATCCTTAAAATGGTAACTGTCCCAAAAATATTTGAACTTTGTTTTATGAGCAAATAGCTCAAATATTGCATTTAAAATAAATTATAAATGAATTTAAAGAATTGTGCTGCTATTTATGTTTAAATACACATGTAAATTAAAATAAGAAAAACTGGATCTGCTTGAAAGAGAAAAATGGAGCAGATTAGTTTCAGATTTTTAGTGTGGCTAAGATAAAAGACAGTGGGGCTAAATCCTCCCTGAACAGGGCCTAATAATGCCTATGGATTGAAAATACCAAAATTCTGACAACATTTTATGGCTTTTCCCAATACCCATGGAGGCATGGTGAGGCTGAAGGGGTTCTTGTATCAAGAGAGGACTGTAGTGGAGTATCTTCAATAGAGCAGGCAAGGGCATGCACCAAAAGGAAGAGCATGACCTCACCTCACTCATCACTAAAGACCACAACACAGGCAGTCTCCATGGAAGAACAAAATGAAAATGAAAATTAAAGCTTCACTTGAAATGGAAATCAGGGAAGGGGAGGCAATTGTTTTAAGCTGCTTTGCGAAGGAGGGGGCGAAAAAAATCAAATTACAACCCTGTATTAACAAGTCTTTGAGAGAGGTGTGATACAACCTTGTGAAATAGACATAAGAGCAATTAATTTTGCAACCCTTATCCTGACAAAAAATGAATTTGAAGAAAATGAGTTTGTGTGTTTGAGCCAGAAAAAGAGAAAGATCACTAACCGTGTGGCGTGATTGTCTGTGCAGGCTTGGCTGGGGACTTTATATTCCATATGGTCAGTGTGCCGTCTGAGTGACTACAGATAAACTGCTTCCCCTCGTGGTGCCAGGCCACAGAATGGATCGCCTGTGAGCGAGAATGACAGGAAAAAGAGCAGGAAATAAAAGTTAGTAATGCTTGCATGGGGACAGGCAACTCAGTGGGAGATTTCCTAATAGTAACTCATACTGGTAATGCCCAAGAACATGACCCAGGGGTATAAGACGGGTCTACCCAGGCTACTGGGAAAAGTGATATAAAGAAAGACTGTCTTTCTGCTGTTGAGCAATACAATTGCTACAAATAATGAAGCTAGAAGACCTGTTACACACAGTCTGCATCTGTGGCTTCAGTGCAACCACAACAGTAGGATTGCAGCATGCTTTTTAGACCGTCAGCAATTCTGCTGCGCATCTATCCAGAAAGCATGAGGAGGGGAGTCACATTTATATCCAAGTGTTATTTAATTTTATACAGAACTGAACCCAAACCCCAAAGTAGCTGGTTTTAAAATAATGTTGCTAAGCTATTTTAGTGATTAAGTAGAGTTGATCAAATCTACAATATTACATTTCCCCTGGCAATATTTCATATTTCTGAAATCACATCATCATGTGTCTGGTATTTTCAGCCAGCTATTTACAATCAGAACTAGTGTTTTTTTTCTTTATTTTTTTTTTTTAATAGAGCAGTCCTTAGCTTAGCTAGCTACATTATTTAATAACTTTAATATACACTACCAATCCTAAAGGCAGGGGTCGGCAATGCTTTTTTTTTTTTTTAAGTCAAGGCTACATTTATATGATAACAAATTAAGTAAAAACGGCGCCAATAGCCTCGTGGGTAGTGCATCGACATACAGCGCAACTGCGCTCACAGCGACCCGAGTTCGATTCTGCCTTGAGGTCCTTTGCTGATCTCGCTCCCCTCTCTCCCCTCTCTCCCCCCAATACTTTCCTGTCATCTCTCCACTGTCCTCTTAAACTAAAAAAAGGCACAAAAAGCCCATGAATATAACTTAAAGAAAATAGCTGTGAGGCTTAATATTTCTGCGATATTTTGAAATTTTCAGGATTTATTAATGAATAGAAAGTTTTAAAGAACACCATTTATTTTAAATTTTGCAACATATACAGTGGGTACGGAAAGTATTCAGACCCCCTTAAATTTTTCACTCTTTGTTATATTGCAGCCATTTGCTAAAATCATTTAAGTTAATTTTTTTCCTCATTAATGTACACACAGCACCCCATATTGACAGAAAAACACAGAATTGTTGACATTTTGCAGATTTATTAAAAAGAAAACTGAAATATCACATGGTCCTAAGTATTCAGACCCTTTGCTCAGTATTTAGTAGAAGCACCCTTTGATCTAATACAGCCATGAGTCTTTTGGGAAAGATGCAACAAGTTTTTCACACCTGGATTTGGGGATCCTCTGCCATTCCTCCTTGCAGATCCTCTCCAGTTCTGTCAGGTTGGATGGTAAACGTTGGTGGACAGCCATTTTAGGTCTCTCCAGAGATGCTCAATTGGGTTTAAGTCAGGGCTCTGGCTGGGCCATTCAAGAACAGTCACGGAGTTGTTGTGAAGCCACTCCTTCGTTATTGTAGCTGTGTGCTTAGGGTCATTGTCTTGTTGGAAGGTAAACCTTGGCCCAGTCTGAGGTCCTGAGCACTCTGGAGAAGGTTTTCGTCCAGGATATCCTGTACTTGGCCGCATTCATCTTTCCCTCGATTGCAACCAGTCGTCCTGTCCCTGCAGCTGAAAACACCCCACAGCATGATGCTGCCACCACCATGCTTCACTGTTGGGACTGTATTGGACAGGTGATGAGCAGTGCCTGGTTTTCTCCACACATACCGCTTAGAATTAAGGCCAAAAAGTTCTATCTTGGTCTCATCAGACCAGAGAATCTTATTCAGGTGTTTTTTAGCAAACTCCATGCGGGCTTTCATGTGTCTTGCACTGAGGAGAGGCTTCCGTCGGGCCACTCTGCCATAAAGCCCCGACTGGTGGAGGGCTGCAGTGATGGTTGACTTTCTACAACTTTCTCCCATCTCCCGACTGCATCTCTGGAGCTCAGCCACAGTGATCTTTGGGTTCTTCTTTACCTCTCTCACCAAGGCTCTTCTCCCCGATAGCTCAGTTTGGCCGGACGGAAGGGTTCTGGTCGTCCCAAACGTCTTCCATTTAAGGATTATGGAGGCCACTGTGCTCTTAGGAACCTTAAGTTCAGCAGAAATTGTTTTGTAACCTTGGCCAGATCTTTGCCTTGCCACAATTCTGTCTCTGAGCTCTTCAGGCAGTTCCTTTGACCTCATGATTCTCATTTGCTCTGACATGCACTGTGAGCTGTAAGGTCTTACATAGACAGGTGTGTGGCTTTCCTAATCAAGTCCAATCAGTATAATCAAACACAGCTGGACTCAAATGAAGGTGTAGAACCATTTCAAAGATGATCAGAAGAAATGGACAGCACCCGAGTTAAATATATGAGTGTCACAGCAAAGGGTCTGAATACGTAGGACCATGTGATATTTCAGTTTTTCTTTTTTAATAAATCTGCAAAAATGTCAACAATTCTGTGTTTTTCTGTCAATATGGGGTGCTGTGTGTACATTAATGAGGAAAAAAATTAACTTAAATGATTTTAGTAAATGGCTGCAATATAACAAAGAGTGAAAAATTTAAGGGGGTCTGAATACTTTCCGTACCCACTGTATATTGCAACATATATATTGGACCATAACATATTGGAACATATATTAACCTTCCCATAATTCCTTTGTTGCACATCAGTAGCTTTGTTTCTTTATATAGCTTTGTTTTGTACTGTTGTTGTATTGACTGAAGGCTTTGGCAATACTATGGGGAAAACATTCAGGCCAATATAGCACAATGAATGGAATAGAATTGAATCAAGGGGAAGAGAAAGGGATAGAATGCACAGCATGAGACTGATGTATCGAGAGAAAAGGGAGCCAGTGAAAGCACAAAGAAGGCTGAAAGAGAGTTCTCATTATTTTCTAATTAAGCGCAGTCTCCTCTTGTTTAGCATAATGATGGCGGCTCTATCTCTGTCTCCAGCAGACAGTGGGGACGAACCTCAGCAGACCTAACTAATCAATGAACCGAGTGCAACATCATTGCAGGAGCATTCAGAGAGGAGGAGCCAGACGAACACACGCACACACCCACACACACAAAAATATGCTTAAGCACAGCTACATTCACAACACCCCATTATGATTAGGAAGGATTATATTGCTTGCATAATATATGTTCTGAAGGTACAGAACAAATGGTTGTGGAACACAATTATTCAGCATAAATGTGTTTTTGCTAAACAAATGACATCCAACGAAGCTTGCAGTAAACTATTCAGAATTGCATACTGCATATATTTACGTTTCTGCAGAATACAGTATATGACCAGAATGTAATTTTTTTGAATGCATGGATTACCTGGATGGGCTACTACATTTGCCAAAATATGCAACAGAATATGGCATGGAATACTGTATTCAATAAAGGAATGCTCTTGACCAGACCATCCTGATGAATAAACTGCAAGTATCTTTTCGATTTTTATCAATATTTGAAAAGACTATCGTAATTTACAAGAAGAATTCGATAAAAATGCAAACTAACCCATTTTATTTCTTTGCAGCAACTGAGTAGCATTTGTGGGAATGTGCATGCAGACAAGTGGGAATAAGGTTATTTTTTAATAATGTCTCATATGTAAAAAAAAAACATCAAGTATAGAAAAACACAAATAATATTATTACTAAAAAGAGAGAGTTGTAAGGCAGTAACCACTAGCAGACATCCATATTCAGATTAGCGGTTGATCAGTATACAGTTCATTTTTAAATTACTATCACTATCTTTAGTGATACTTCAGTGGCTGATTTCTAAAATTCATAAATGTGAAGGATAGGACTAGCAAATAGATTTCTCCAGATATTATAGACCTTGTTGGTTGTATCCTTGTATACCCTGCAGTACACTAGTATTCCATAGCTTCTGACTTGTAATTATACTCATACAGTGACAAGGACATGTGGGATGATTGTGTGCGTGTGTGTGTCAGCTTGAGAAAGGTCTGAAGGATAAGCAGCCTACCTTATTAACAACACCTTAAAGATACCAGGACCTCTAGCTCCCCTCTACTCTATCCTCTATATGTTTCTCTCTCTTCGTCACACTCTTGGAGATACCCACAGAGACAGGGAACTGTGACACTGTCATACCTCTGACACATGCATGCAAACAGAGGCCCAATTAGAGCTAAAGAGGTCTGCTGGCTTTACTGCAGGCAGCCACAACCTGCCTTTTCAGTCCAAAAATATTGCTGCCACTGCCCTCACACACACAAATCACATCATTCCTGCAGTGAACGTCAAGCCATCCGGAACAAGGTCAGCTGGCCATCTTCTCCAAAAATTACTACTGTAGATGTGCATACATAAAAAAAACATATTAATTACAGAAAGTGCTTGTTATCAATATTATTGGTGCTCATATTTACAGTTAGGGAGTTGAACAATCCATTTTGTTCCAATCCACTATCACTTTTCAAAGTGATGGACAATAAATGGTCAGGAAAAATTCTCATACACTGAGGCAGCAACCTGAGCCATAACTAGAAACCTGAATATCTCTTTTGACTTGGGACAATAAGCAATACCCTAGCAACAACTCTAATCACCCTAGCAACCACACAGCACTGACATCACATAAAATATATAACATACATAAAATTACCCTGCACTAATAACAAACATGAAATTACCCGCAGCAGTCAGTGCTGATAGCTTAGCTGGCAGTGCACCGACATATAACGCTGATACGTTACGGGCACCCCGAGTTCGAATCCCGGCTCGAGGACCTTTCCTGATCCCGTCCCCCTCTCTTTCTCCCACTTCACTTCCTGCCTGCTTTACACTGTCCGATCATTATGAAGACAAAAAAAAAAGAAATGCCCAAAAAATTACCCTTAGGAGATCTATACAGATGGAGCTGGGGAAGGTGAAGTGTTTCTGCAAGCACTCTGCAAACTGCTACAGAAAACATTGGTCAAGTATTTGAATATTAAGCAGCAAGCTCATTGGCTGCCGATGCAACAGAAACCAATCAGCTGCATCATGTAGGTATATGTGATTACTGGCAGATTGGGTTGAGGCCAATCTAGACCTGTTTCATGACAGAACTTTGTATAGATGCAAGTAAAAATTTAGTTATTGTTTATATCTCACTCTTTATCGCACACAAAAATGATTAAATGAAAGAGGAGAAGGAGAGGGGAAAGGAAGATGGAGAAAGCAAGATTATTAAAATCTCTATTACTCAGAAACTGCCTGTCCATACAGAACGTCCTTTATGCTACTTGCACTGATCCTTTCCTTATTTCAGCATTTCCATCCATCTATAACAGCATAGCTCCTCACTGCCTCAGTGCTAATTTTGCTGCTCATTGCACCTCAGTGACCCCTTCAGCACTAATAGCTTCCCATGATCTGATATGATGTTAATTCTGCTGTCTATTGCACTTCTGTGACCCCTTCAAAGATAAAAAGGTTCCCAGGCAACATCTGCATAACTAAAGACAGTCTGATCAACCTGTCTGAGCCTTTTCCTGGTCTCTCCTTCATAATTATAAACAGTAAGGCACTATGGGGGGGTCTGATGTAGTGATTTACAATAGTGTTTCATGGTATGAGCGCGACTCTGTGCTGAGCCAAAATGACACCTTGCTACCCCTACGGAGCAGTGAATTGTAGGACATTTATCTCTGCTGTACTAATCAATCAAGTTAAATGAAGGCAGGAATAAATCAGACATCCAGCCAGGCACAGTCATTCATCAGGGTACAGATGAGATGTCCTCTGAGAAATTAACTCTCACTCTCACACACAACACACGTATACGCTAACACACCAATGAGGGAGTTACAATAAGAGATGGGTTTGACATATGCATGTGTGTGCTTGCATGTCTGGGGGAGAAAAAAAAAACAAGAGTGTGTGTCGGTTTTAATTCCTTTGCACTTTGCTTTGGGCACATCATGCTCATCATAATAACTAATGTACGCTGGCTGCCACTGTTGACAAAAGCCATCGAACCAGCTTAAACTGGAGTGGCAGATTAACTGTATGTTCTACGGGGGCTTTTCAGATGCATGTTAATAATTTCCAGGACATTCAGACAAAAAGACTATTTCTGGGGGAAAAAATAAAATAAATAAATGAATTACATTTAAGCTGAAATGAAATGTTCACAAGCAATTCAAGAGATAATGTGCCAATTAATGGATAAATAAATTCAGAGGCATAGCATAGCTGAAAGAGGACATTCCTCAAATTTCCAAGTTCATCCACTTTTCGGGATATTATTATTGTTATGGAGTTTATTTGTAAAAGGAAAATGTAAAATCTGATTTTTTTTTTTAAATAAATACTTTCACTCATTAATGATGCATTTTAAAAAAATGTATAATGTTACCAAAGATTTATATTTAAAATAAATGCTGTTCTTTTGAACTTTCTATTCATCAAGGAATTCTGGGAAAAACATACACACGCATAGAAATATTAAAAAGCAAAACGAAGTTTTCAACATTGATAATGACATTAAATATTTCATAAGCACCAACTTAGCATATTAGAATGATTTCTGTCATTTGACACTGAAATTCAGTTTTGCTATCCCAGGAATGAATTACATTTTTAATCTATTAAAGTAAACAGTTATTTTAAACTGTACTAATATTTTACAATATTACTGTATTACAATATTATTATATTAAAAAGCCTTTGAGAAAATTATAATATTTAAAGAAGTTTGTTTTCAATCAATGAATTCATCAATAAATTATGTTGTGTAAGTTGATGGCTTTAAGAACAACACCCAGTAAGAACAGCAGACTGAACAAACATGCAAACTGTAATCCTCCTATAGCTATAGTGCTCACTTTGCCGTTCAGTAAATAAGTTGTGGAATATGTTGTAACCTAATTAATATTAATGAGTTTATAATGTGTCTCTCCACTTTTCAGAACATTCCTGAAGAAGACACCAATATGAATGAATGATTGAGAATAGGAAGAACTTAGCATCCAAACTACACACGGCCACTTATTCTTCTCAAATACCAATGTTCCTTTGATGCTGTAGCACCAAGCTCAACAGACTATGTGCCTACTTAAGAGATCTAATCAGCGTCCTTTATTAAAATCAAAACATCTCATGAATATTTGTGCAACGCATTTCCATATTCTAAGCATTTGTGCCACTGCAGGCGACAGGAGCCTGGAATACAACATTGTGTGATAATACATACCTCATCGTAAGTGTACCGGTAGTCAGCTCTCTTTGATTTCAAATCCCACAGCACTACGATCCCAGACTCAAATCCTATTATGAGCTGAAAGAAGAAGAAAGATGTGGGGGGGGGAACAAGAAAAGAAGGAAAATATGCTGTGAGTCTGCTGAACCTGACCTGTAAACTGATGAGAGTTCATGGATGCGGTGATGTAAAAGTAAATGATGTGTTTCACCAAACAAAACATTAAGTCCTTTTTCTGATTATAAATCCAAAACAAACCTTTCTTCAGTCTCCAACAAAATCAATGAATCAGACAAAACATTCTACTCAAAACATGGAAGAAATGTGCAAGTTGTTATCACCATAATTCAACTCAAGAAAATGGCTCACCAGAAAAAGAAAACTCTATCATTTACTCACCCTCACGTCATTTCAAACCTGTCTTTTTCTGTGAATTTTCTTTCTCTCAGACTTCAATTTTATCCTGTACCACACAAAGTTACTGTATGACTTTTAAGATGCTTTTTTAAACTCTATAACTTCAGTCCTCAGTTGTAAATGCATGAGAAAGAGTGGTCAGGAAATCTTTTAAAAAACGACATGTCTCCTGTCATCTGAGCTCAAAACCTCTTTGTTTTTAAAAATTCAGTGATAGTCTATGAATTGATAAAATGTCAGAGTTCTGTCAGCCAAGAGGGAGGGACAATGTGTCTAAGGACTTTAAGACCCATTAAGAACTGAGTGATCGATGCCCCGTTCAGGGGCAGAAGTGGGATGGGTGAGAGAGAGTGGATCAGCACTGTAAAGGCGCCTATGAGGAGCTCCCAGCTGCCAGAGAAAGAGACAGACAGTTTGTCATCCATACAAAGGCAAAACCCCAGCAGGTGTGTGCCGGTCTCTCTGCTCCCCTCTGACTGTGCGCTGGCAATTAGCGAAGGTAAAATGAATGTCTAAAAAGATGCATTTGGAAGTAGCTGGAGCATTTGTTCATCTCCTTCATATCTCCTCGATCATTTGTTTTCAAAAACAACATAATTTGCTAACAAGCTGTGTGAGATTAGACCCAATTACTGAACTGTGCTGCACTGTAGGAAAGAAATGTCTTATGAGTTCAGAATGGAAAAAAAATCAAGAGCTTTGTGCGAAGTAAGGGAAATGAATTATTCATGTCAGGAAGTGTTGATTTGTTTTCATGTAGTTGTGTAGGCGTCGCCTTACCTTGCCCTCGTCCATAGGATTGTCACTAATGTGAACGACTGGGCCGGGGTGGGCCTTGGAGGACCTGTGAGAGAAAGACAAGTTTGGGATTGGTGTTAGTTGAGAAGACAGGATAGAGGAGTTCAAACACATAACAGGAAATACAGTATGAAGACAGTGAGGAAAGAATCCTTGGGGATGTGTGTGTTTGACTCTATGAGATAGAGGCTACTGTTTAAAAGTTTGGGGTTGATAAGATTTTTTTTTAAAAATACAGTAACTCTCAACAAGGCTGCATTTATTTCATCAAAAATACAGTAATACTGTGAAATATTATCACTATTATTATTAAAATAACGGTTTTCCATTTTATATATATTTTTAAATGTAATTTATTTCTGTGATGGCAAAGCTGAATTTTCAGCAGCCATTACTCCAGTCTTCAGTGTCATATGCTTTGGTAATAATTAAAAAAGACTTCAAACTTTTGAATTGTAGTGCATGTTGTTCAGGCCTATGTGGTGTGTTTATGAGTATGTTTCCCAGCATGCACCAAATATTAAATAAATCAGTTTAACTGGACAATTTGGTATGCCATACAACTAATAACTAGAAACAAAGATTGTCAAACAAATCCATTATCAAACATTTCCAAAGTTAATAACTATACAGTACATATAATGAATCATTTAATATCAATCTCTATTGGATGACAATCCCTTTCAACACACACCAACACTCAAATACACACTTACATATTCCTAACACATAAATATCCCACAGATAGCATAACAACACCCAAACACACAACCACATATCCTTAATGAAACAATAAAACATCTATCAGAGCAAATAAAACCATGATATATTCAATATTGAGAGTTTTTCATAACAATTCCAATCCCCCAAATTGTCAGATTTGATGGCATGAGTTCAGACAAGAAGTGCAGCACTGGCTGGGTCATAGAGATTTATCACTACTAAAATTGGATTTTTCTCATAAAAAAAAAAATATCTTCTTTAACAATACATTACAAAATCCAAGAGTGGGATTCTTGCCATGCATAGCTGTTCAAAATGAAAGGGTTTTACATAATGCATCGAATAATTCATGACAGGCTCCTATAGAGGCATCTTATATTTGATGTTGTCCAACTGAAACCAACCTAATCTGAATTTTTCCATCCAGATACTTACTCCATTAGGCTTTTGAAATATGAAATGTATAAGTCTCCAATGACATTCAGACAGTCAGTTTCAACCTTGGGATTATTCACAGTTAAAATTTCATTAAAATACATAAAAGAAGCTTTGAGATCTCCCCGGGACACAATGGTGTAAGTGAGAAATTTTACAAGACCACTACTGCCCACTCATTTGCAGCCAATGAATAATATGCCATCATACCTTAAGTTAAGAAACAGCCCAATAGATCGGAAAGAGCTAAATGTTTCATTCTAATAAATACGGGTCTAATAAAAAGGCAGTGTATACTGATACTCTCATTTACAGAACCCTTCTCTCTATTCATCACAGAACAAGCTGCTTTGCCATCAATAGGTGCTACTTCAACTAGCAATATTGTGTACGCACATAAGCCATTGATTGTACAGGCAGGAGTCTTATTCCTTTGTATCCTCTGACTACCCAGCAGGCCAACTGTGTTGTTGACGGCTCTCGGGCACAGCCTTAGACGCCTATAGTGGTGACAGCCGTGGCCTAGACAGGGGTCCTTCTCTCCCCTCCAGCTACATTCTGTTGAGCTACAGCGTGATGAGGAGAGACGGAGCCTTATACGTCTGTTACGGTGATGGAGGTTCGACAGACAGGGGTCCTGATCTGTGTCTGAGATGTGACTGACAGGTGCATGGGGAATAAAAATCTGTAACACAGGGCCCCTCACCTGCTCACCATTACAATATACTATATATATAATTTTTCATGAAATATTACAGTATTTATTATAAATTTTTATCTGTGCAACCTTCTTAATGTGCCACTAATCTTTAATCAAAATAACTTCCACTCCCTCTTGCAACAAAATCTCTGGTCTTTTCGGAGATCACAGCAATAGCAAACAACAATCCAACAATTTAATCAATTCCCTATGAATAAAATCCAGTCCCGCCCTTGTCAAGGTTATGCTACTGTGCTGGAGCAAGGAGCAAGGAACGCGGAGCATGCAGGAGAATTGTGATAAACAGACTTTAATCTTCTTACACAGGGATACAAGACAGGCAGGAACACACGTAGCACTTATTGACATACAATACCGGACATTAGACTCAGGGACACACAGGGCTTAAATAATCAAACTAAAAGAGATAACCACCAAACACATCTGGACACAAATGAACCAATAATGAAACTAAATGAGAACAGGAAACAGGAAACTCCAAAAATGGGCACAAGAGGGAGGAAAACACAACACGCCTGACATAACGCCCCCCTCCGGAAGGCACTTCCTCGCGCCATACAACAGGCAACGAGACCCATGGCGGATCAGGCAGTTCAGGAGGCCATGGCGGTGCAGGGAACTCAGGAGGCCATGGCGGAGCAGGCAGTTCAGGAGGCCATGGCGGTGCAGGGAACTCAGGAGGCCATGGCGGTGCAGGGAGCTCAGGAGGCCATGGCTGGACGGTCTCCGTGGCCTTGGCCTTGGCCTCGTCCCTCGGCCCAGCCACTACAGCCGGAGCCCTATTACCCCCACAAAAAAAATCCTTGGGGAAACTTATGGGGCTGAACTAAGGGACTGGAGCCCTTCCTGGTCAAAACGAGTAATCAGGAGCCCTCCTTGGGCTTAACTCGGGATCAGGAGCCCTACGTGGGCTAAAATCAGGAACAGGAGCCCTCTCAGGGTTATCCACAGGAACAGGAGCCCTCACTGGGCTAGGCTCGGAATGTGAGGCCTCCTCTAGGCCAAACATGAGACCCACAGCCCTCCTTGGGCTGAACGGGGTGACAGGGACTTTTTCAGGGGTGCACTCAGGAACCGCTTCCATCGAGGCAACCGGAGAAGCAGGTGGCTTGGGATTGGCCTCCGTGGCCATGACAAGAGAAGCAGTCTGCTTCTCAGGAACCCCAACAGACAGGACAAGACCGACAAGACTGACAAGAATAGTTCCTGTGGACAATACTTCTGGGGACATGACTTGATTCCAGTCTGGGGCTAGAGCCATCTCTCAACTCTGGACAGGAGCTAGAGCCATCTCTCGACTCTGGTCAGGGGCTAGAGCAGACACTGGAGCGCGCTTTCGAGGAGCGGCCACTGGAGGGCGCTCTGGAAGGCGCTTTCGAGGAGCAGGCACTGGTTTCGGAGCGGCAGCCGGCTAACCTGACTTCAGAGCTGCCGGCAGGCTTGAGTGAGCCGTGAACGACGGCGGGCTTGAGTGAGCCGCGGACAGTGGCGGGTTTGACAGCAGAGCCGCGGACGGCAGTGGGCGGGCTTGACTTCACCGCAAACAGCGGCGGGCTTGACTGACGAGTGGCCAGCGGACATGACTGATGAAAAGCTGATAGACTTGACTTTGGAGCGGCCGGCGGGCTTAGGGAAGCCACAGCCCCGCGGGCTTGAGCGAGCGTCGGCCTGTGAACTTGACAGATGAACAGCCGGTGGACATGACTGAAGAGCGGCCGGCGAACTTGACTGACAAATGGCCGGTGGACATGACTGAAGAGCGGCCGGCGAACTTGACTGACAAATGGCCGGTGGACATGACTTATGCTGGATGGAACGAATGGGTGATGCTTCTGGGCTGGCGGCGAGGAGACGGGATCCGCTGAGGGACCGAGCCAGGTTGATGTAATTGGGAAGAGTCCACCTGGACCCGGCCAGCGGCATTTGTTGAGCGATCCCCTCATCCAGACCACTCCAGAAACAGTCCACAAGAGCCCACTGGTCGAGAGAAGTCTGCCGCGAGCAGGTGAGGAATTCACAGATGTACTCCTCCAGGGGACGGCCGTCTTCATAGATATCACATAACCACTCAAGGGGAGAAGGTGCGCTGCTTACTCTCAGTTTGGGTTAGGGTCCGGTATTCTGTCATGGTTATGCAACTGTGCTGGAGCAAGGAACGCGGAGCACGCAGGAGAATTGCGATAAACAGACTTTAATCTTCTTACACAGGGATACAAGACGTACACACGTAGCACTCATTGAAGTACAATACCAGACATTAGACTCAGGGACACACAGGGCTTAAATAATTAAACTAAAAGAGATAATAACCAAACACATCTGGACACAAATGAACCAATAATGAAACTAAACGAGAACAGGAAACAGGAAACTCCAAAAATGGGCACAAGAGGAAGGGAAACACAAGACAAAACACAACACGTCTGACAGCGCTACAGTTTTTTGATTTGTTTTTTTGAGTGGCCATTTAACTCTGATATACATCACATTAGTGAAGAAAAGACTATCACAACTTCTGATCTATGCCAACTTTAAGGGTGTTTTCACATATAATTTCTTTAATAGCTGCTTTCTTTATCATTTTTTTTAACCTGTAGCATTTAAAATGTTTGGTTTTAGCATAAATTAGTTTGAAAATGACTGAATTTAATTACCCTAAATAGTAAAGAGTTTTATTATCAGCCATTTATTGAATCAGCCATAAAAAGGATGTGATTAAACATTAAAAGCACATAACGTTAAATTAATTGTGATACTGTATGTAGATTATCATATTCTAATGACACACTGACATTATTATTATTGTATTCTGTATCAACATTTGCTAAGAAATTCTCTTCAAAGATAAATGCTATGCATTATTGTGACAAAATAATTCATTCAATTGATAAAAAAGACTAAGATTAAGACTAAGTTCACATAGGACAGGTTCACAAAAAATGGAGGTATTTCACTTCAAGCTTGAATTCCTTGTTACTAAATTTTCATAGAGATTAGGAGGCATGGTTAATCTCGTTCATTTTATTGGATTTTTTAAACAATCCAGACAGTCCTAAAAATACACATATTAATTATTTAAAATAATATGTAACCACAATGTTCATTCGAGGTCCTAATTTCACCACATGAAAAGATATAAAACAGCATTTTGACAATTTAAAAAAAAAATCTTATCTAAAGCCTCCATTTGTAAGTAGTAGTATTCATCTTATCTGTCTGATATGATAAAATGTTCAGTAATCTATTTGAGAAGAAAAATGGAACCTATCCTCACCCGGCACAGTAACCAAACTCAGTTCATGAGGTCAACGATTACATTTGGCACAAACTGAGCCCTGTTTAGTTAAAAGACAGAGAGTGAGCGGGAGAGAAAAAGAGCGAAGGAGGGAGCAGTAACACCTCCACACAGAGGTCAACGTGGCAAATATGTTGATAGAGTGACGGATATTAACTACTCCATTCCCTAGACCTCGAAATCCTAATTTACGCTCCCTCCTATCCCTCAACCCTTACTTTAGGAGAAACAGGCTGGTTTTAGAGAGCTGATCACCATGGCAACAAGAATAGGATGGGCAAAATCTCATTCTGTAACTGCCGCCCTCACTCTGCACTGTGTCTTATTCACTCAAGACACCTTATGATTACATAATTTCACCGTTTCACCTACATATACCCTCCTACCCACAATCCTTTTTTGAGGTCCAAAATAATCATCACACTAAACGTACATACCTCTTATTCACACTCTTTCTCTCTGATTGTGAGGAGCGCATGTTGACTTGAAGTTTAATTTCCCGTCATTAGGAAAAACCACAGGGAAAGAGAAACACAGCACAGCATCAGCTTCCATCCCTACCAGCTGTGCGTGTGCACGTGTACACATGTGGAATCCAAGATGCAATTCGCTCACATTTTAAGTGAGTGCATCCATTTGCTTTAAGCAGTAACACCTGTCATGCAAATCAAGTCTCTGAAATGGATGTCAGTTGGTTAATAGACTCTATATAAATATCATAAAGGTGTCCGCTATATACTGTTTTAATGACTGTACGAGTACATATACAATCCCAGCATGCCTCAAGACCTACTGCTGTCTGCTTAACCTTGGCCAAGGAGAGATCCATACATCAGTGCCTTTGTTAGTGGAGATCTGGATTTATGACAGAGCACTGTCACACCAAAAGACATGCACAGACTAGTTGAATCGCAGAGACAATCTGTTTGTCCAGGGGGCATGTTGGCGTTTCCTTGCACCCAGTCTGTGCACCTGGGAACAGCTTAAAAATTACACCACCTGCTATTGTAACCCTTGTAACATGCCTTGATGTCCCCTTGTCAATGTGGCATCACACCACTCCATTATGCCCACCTTTAATCCCCCGACAGCCTACATAGTCAAAGTGCCAACCTACAGTTCATCCCCCCGTACTCTAAAACAACACTGTGCTACTGACACCTGCAGCAACAAACTGTTTTTCTCAATGTCTGGCATCATGCCTACATCACCCACCACCATGTTATCATGCCTACAGCAGAGTGGCATGCCAGATTTCTCTCTCTCAAACAGGCACAGACCATCTTGGTTAGCTGCTGTGGTGTAGCTACTACTGTGAAGTGCATTCTGAGAGTGTGTTTATGGAGAAGGATGTTTATGTGCACACTTGAATGGCACTGACAATTTCAAAGACAATTCCCTTGTTTTTGAATTATTATATATGTCTGATTAATTATGATAAGAAATTAATCTAGCATGAAAAATAGCTAGTGAGGCATCTCATGTGTTTTAACTTCTCAACTGTCATTCATTTCAAAATTATGTCATAAATTTGATCATGTACAAATACATATAATTTTAACTTGCATATAATATTTATTAATATTGTATTATTCCTTAAAAATTGTGGCACTCAATAAATAATATTATTTGATGAATTCATCAACCTCAAACATTGAAACCTGTTATTTAAAAATGATCGAAGAAGTACAGACTGTATAAATATTATATATTTTTAGAAAGACAAATAAATTATTTATTTTACATATTTGCATTACATTTTTACATTACATATTATTTTACATATTTACATTACATATTTTATTTTCTAAATGGTGTTTTTTTAATGTAATATTTATTCTAATGTATATAGCTAAAATATTGGTGTTAAATTGTATTTAGACATATTTAGAATTTTGAAAACTAAGAGAAAACAAAACTGGCCACTGTTGAAAAATGTATTAAAATATCCAAGTATATAAAATATTTCTTTATTTATTTTTCTTTATTTATTTTTTTAATTAGAAATAAGATTTTTATCTCAAAATAAAGTTCAGACCTTATTTTCTGCCCTTCTTGCGGAAAGTACATTTAACATTTATTCAATACACTGCCCAATAATAATCTTCCATTGTGCTTTAATTGTGATTTATGCTGATTTGATGTTATTGACAAATGTGATGTATGTCATGCAGTATATGTACATGTGTGTGTTTATGTGTGAGAGAGACAATGGAGAAAATGCCCTGCTCAATGACATGACAGTAAAGCCACGTTGACTTGCCCATTTAGTCTGTCGCTACAGGTTCAACAGTAAAGGGCGGAGCAGCTCTTTCAACAATTGCCCTTCCTGTCGCAAGGAACACAACGTGTCTGTCTGCGAGTGTTCGTGTGCGTAAGTACTAAAGCAAGAGGCAAGACAGGACATCTGTCTATACTAACACTGATCCGATCTGACACCTGTAAACACATGTGTGTGCGTGTCTGCACTGTCTGGGTCTCAAAGGCACTGCAGCCTTTTCAACGGGTCAGGGAGGAAAACAAAACTGCTGACAAAATGTTAGAATGAATAATTGAAGAACTCGTGGTACCTACGGAGAAGAGCGATGGAGGGAGAGCAGGTGAATTGACAATTTAAAATGGCATTTGATTGAAATGATCGCTGAGTTACAAATAAAACATAACAAGGCTACAGGAAAAATGACAGATGTGACATATATGATATATTACAAATCAGATTTCTGGACTCAGTGAGATTACATTTCATTTCAAATGTGTGTATGGCACTCACAGTTCAATGGCTTTGTTCCACATGATGGTATATCCTGAGAGGGTAAAGGACTCCACATTCACAATGTGGATGTTTCCTCGTTCCGAGCCGATGTACAGCCATTTACTTTGGAAGGGCAGATGACAGAACGTTATCCTGCAAAAGAGGAATGTAGAGAGAGTAAATTTGTTATTATTTGCAATTCATAAAAGAACAGAACCACTCCCGTACTCTTTACCCAGAAAGGCCTCATATGTCTCCATTGAAAATGTAATATAATTTCTTATCTTAATGATCTTTTTCATCTGAATTAATAAAATAAATTAAAAATGATGCATATTTTATTGTATTCTCTAGTGTCATATTAGGTTCTTTTTGTCTAATGCCATTAGAAAAATTGTTTAAATATTTGGATCAACACTGAATCTTGATCCAGCAGCCTGTATTCTAAGGATTCTCATACATCATACTTCAAATTATATGGTTTGGCTGCACACAAGTCACTGCAAGATGTAGCATATTGCTGTAAAATTAATATTTGAGCAACCTCATATAAGAGCACAATGGATTAGATACACTGGAACTCATGCCCTTGAAGGTTTTTTTCGGAATATCAAACCATTTCAGTTCTATAAAATAGTGGGAAGGCAATGTGAGGTAGAAAGATGGACTCTGCAGTCATGCATGTATGGACTTAACTGAAATAGGAATTTTGTATTAAAGGGGTAATTCACAACCGACAAGATGGGGTTTTAATAAGCAGAAACTGCATATATAGAGAAAAAGGTGGTGAAAAATGGTAGGAAAACTTTGACACCCATAATGCAATGTGCTCGATCAGACTTTCTATGAGCAGAGACATTTGCTGACAAATAAATGGTGATATCTTTGTGCAGGTAACACAGAAAAATTATACACATTGTTAATTTACTTTACTACAATACAAAGCTGGTTGAAAATCAGTTAATCTTATGATGGCTTTTTAGGTACTTGTAAAGTTCTTTACAGCACGTAGTTTAAATAGTGACTTTACATTTCCCCCTTATTATTTTTTTAGACCTCAGTGATCTCTAGTGTCTCTTAGAGTTTCAAAAGAGATGTCACAACCTGTGCCCAGATTTACCAAGATACCAAAGTCTGCAAATATACTGTGATTTCAATAAAACATTTTTACAAGACAAATTTACTGGAAATTTATTCAAATTTTATAGACTCTATGTCCAGAGGTGTAAAATACTGGAGTAATTTTACTTGATTACTTTACTTAAGTATTATTTTGGGGGATTTGTACTTTATTCAAGTACAATTTAAACTGACTACTTGTACTTTTACTTGATTACATTTCTGGAGAAAAAAACAGTACTTTTTACTACTTACAATTTTATTTAATCTTAAAAAAATACATTACATTTTTATTTTATCTTACGCACAATAAATATGGTAAACAGAAGTTCAAATGTGCGAACTTGACGTGAGAACCAATGATCATTGTTTTCACGCATCAAGCACACACATTTCTAATTCAGTTGTGACTTTCATCAGGTAAATGTCTGGCTTCAAAAGTTCACTATCAAATCTGAGGAAGCATATTGAGGTAGGAAAGTTGCGTTCACGCAACAAAAAAAGTTTATTCATTATTCTTCTTCTTTATTCATTATTTTTTATTAAATAATACAAATCTATCAATATTTGCTGAGAAGAAAACTCTAAATGCCCCAAATAAACAATTAAAAGTTTAATTATCCTTAGACAGTGATGTTGAATAGACAACACAAAAAAGTGGCCTTTCAAAATGTTAATGTTGTATGTTTTAATTCTATGACTCTCCTCATTAATGCAACACATTCTTGTATTCTGTCTGGAATATGTTTTAGCCTCTGCATCACATCTTGCTATTCAAAGGAATAGTTCACCCAAAAATGAAAATTCTCTCTTCATTTATTCGCCCTCATGTTGTCCCAGATGTTTATGACTTTCTTTCTTCAGATGAACACAAGAAAAGATTTTTAGTCTGTATAATGCAAGGGGACAGGACCACTTCAGACACCACACAACGTGAACACGAAGGTCAAGTTTAAAATATTGTTGTTTGTATTTTTTGTATTTATCCTTTCACTTAAGAAGACACTGATTCATTAACAGGGGAGTTACTGTCTGTCATATTCATTTTTGGACATCCCATACACTTGCATTAAACAAAGAGAGATGATTTTTCCTTAGTTTGTGTTCATCTGATAAATGAAAGTCATATACAGGTGCTGGTCATATAATTAGAATATCATCAAAAAGTTGATTTATTTCACTAATTCCATTCAAAAAGTGAAACTTGTATATTATATTCATTCATTACACACAGACTGATATATTTCAAATGTTTATTTCTTTTAATTTTGATGATTAGAGCTTACAGCTCATGAAAGTCAAAAATCAGTATCTCAAAATATTAGAATATTTACATTTGAGTTTGAATAAATGACCATCCCTACAGTATAAATTCTGGGTATCTCTTGTTCTTTGAAACCACAATAATGGGGAAGACTGCTGACTTGGCAATGATCCAGAAGACGAACATTGACACCCTCCACAAAGAGGGTAAGTCACAGAAGGTCATTACTGAAAGGTGTGGCTGTTTACAGAGTGCTGTATCAAAGCATATTAAATGCAAAGTTGACTGGAAGGAAGAATTTGGGTAGGAAAAGGTGCACAAGCAACAGGGATGACCGCAAGCTTGAGAATACAGTCAAGCAAAGCCAATTCAAACACTTGGGAGAGCTTCACAAGGAGAGAACTGAAGCTGGAGTCAGTGCATCAAGAGTCACCACGCTCAGACATCTTCAGGAAAAGGGCTATCAAGCCACTTCTGAACCAGAGACAACGTCAGAAGCATCTTACCTGGGCTGTGGAGAAAAAGAACTGGACTGTGGCTCAGTGGTCCAAAGTCCTCTTTTCAGATGAAAGTAAATTTTACATTTAATTTGGAAATCAAGGTCCCAGAGTCTGAAGGAAGAGTGGAGAGGCACAGAATCCATGTTGCTTGAAGTCCAGTGTGAAGTTTCCACAGTCAGTGATTTGGGCTGCCATGTCATCTGCTGGTGTTGGTCCACTGTGTTTTCTGAAGTCCACAGTCAACGCAGCCATCTACCAGGAAATTTTAGAGCACTTCATGCTTCCTTCTGTTGACAAGCTTTATGGAGATGCTGATTTCATTTTCCAGCAGGACTTGGCACCTGCCCACACTGCCAAAGGTACCAAAAGCTGGTTCAATGACCATAGTGTTACTGTGCTTGATTGGCCAGCAAACTCGCCTGACCTGAACCCCATAGAGAATCTATGGGGTATTGTCAAGAGGAAGATGAGAGACATCAGACCCAACAATGCAGAAGAGCTGAAGGCCACTATCAGAGCAACCTGGGCTCTCATAACACCTGAGCAGTGCCACAGACTGATCGACTCCATGCCACGCCGCATTGCTGCAGTAATTCAGGCAAAAGGAGCCCCAACTGAGTATTGAGTGCTGTACATGCTCATACTTTTCATTTTCATACTTTTCAATTGGCCAAGATTTCTAAAAATCCTTTCTTTGTATTGGTCTTAAGTAATATTCTAATATTTTGAGATACTGATTTTTGACTTTCATGAGCTGTAAGCTCTAATCATCAAAATTAAAAGAAATAAACATTTGAAATATATCAGTCTGTGTGTAATGAATGAATATAATATACAAGTTTCACTTTTGAATGGAATTAGTGAAATAAATCAACTTTTGATGATATTCTAATTATATGACCAGCACCTGTACATATTAGATGGCATGAGGGTGGAAAGGATAGAGTTTCTTTTAATCCCTTTCCTGTATTTGTGTGTGTGTGTGTGTGTGTGTTCCACTGTGCTGCATTTGAAATGTTGTTGTTGCACTAGATGTATGTTTTGGACATCTGGGCGTTTCAGAGATCACGCTCTGTATGTGTGCATTGCCTATAGTCATTCGGATTGATTATCATTAGTATAATCACACAAATACCATGGTGAAGCTAAATGGCTAGTATAGCAAAACCATGTTAATGTGTGGTTACTTTACTCTTACTTTAGTTATTTATTTGCAGTAAACCCATGCTAAATTTTCATAAAGGTACATAAGCTATGTAATTAAAACATTATGTAATTGAGTGCAGAAATGAACATGAATAATTTTACCTGACGCTGATATTACAATAGCCAGTCTTAACAGTTTATGTGATCTGGCTCTTGATTTTATTATTATTATTTTTTATTTATTTCTTTATATATATCAAATGTGCGCGCGGTAAGAGCATCTACGGTAATTAACGTTGGCCAAAACACACAAGGAAACGCGTTGTGGAAAAAAAATCAGCGGCAATCACAGACATCACATTCAGATGGGATTAGTTTTCTCAGAGGATCGCTGAGTTTGCTGAAAAACAGTAGGTAATTTGCTCTGGAATTATTACAGAGGTTGTGTGAGAAAAACACAGACGTGGCAGATTCGGACAGGATTAAAATCACCAAGTACGTCTGTGAAACACAAATTTATCTAACGACCCCCTGGAAAACTAGTCCCGTCCGAATAGGGCTTATGTCAATGATTGAATCATATGTTTACTTCTCCAAAGCAAAGTAGGAGACACATCTGAGAACTAGGAGACACATCTCCCTCAAGTCCCCATAACTGAGAAAGATCAACCTCTGAGAAATAGCATTTTTCTGTGGAAACTACGGGTAAGATAATCTACACCAAAAGCTAGCACAAGTAAAATGTAGCACATTCAAAAGTCGGGATATTGACAGTCACATGCTCCATCAATGAACCACACAGTTTTCTTCCAACCAAATATGTTTGCATGTAATTTACGTCATTTCTGAGTATAAAAATGCTTAGTTTAGCTTGAGCTGCAGTTCTGCTTGCTCAACTCAAATGTACTTTTCTGTACGTCCCAGAGGGATGAAAGTGCAGAAACTCAGCTACTAGAGTCAAAGACTGGGCTTCCGTTTAATCACCACTAAAACTACTAAAACTGAAATATTACTCAGTTTATGGTCTATCTAAAGTATTAGTTTTCCCAAACTCACATGCATCTTGATGAACAAGTGCTTTTTTAGAAAAGATGGAGCATATGGTATGATTTTATGAACAAAAGGCTTGTTTGTTTTGGTGCTGTGCAAACGGCTTGCCTCTCACCCCTTTCACACTCCTTTTTCCCTGCAACACAAGTGCACACACACACCTGCCCCCAACACTTCACACCAGCACCTTGCAGCATCATGAATATATTCATGAGTGGAAGAGTGTTGAGAGAAATACCATGCATCAAACTCAACACATTTCTTTCCTGTCTATCAGACAGATGCGCATTGGAGAAGACACTGAAAGACGACACAAGTTGGACTGCTGACTGCTCTCTATTTTTCTCTCCCCTTGAGAAAGGGCAAAAAGAAAAAACAATGTAAGAGAAAACATAAAAGGCTTTCAAAGAAAACACACATGCAATGTTATTTAAAATGTAAGAATGAAAAACACAAACTGCTTTCAGAAGGCACTCATAAACACATAGTTTAAATATAACTATGTGCTACAGCTCTACACTTGTTTCACAATTTACCTCAAACTATTAATTTAAATTAATCATTTATATTTTTATATTATACAATTCTCCATATCTTGATATTTATGCATACATTATGTCATCACCTCAGGTAAGTGAACATTTTGTCAAAAGTACTATCCATTTCTTGAACTGCAAAAGGTTTTAAGTGGGAAAAAAGTTACTTATTTGGGTCCTTTCTGGCACCTTTTCCATAATTAGCTAATGATCCTTCTTTAATTAATTCATAATTAGCACAGGAAAAATGTAATCACATCTATCACTTCACTGTGAGTGTGCGTGTGAGTGTGTCACATCAAAACACATATTTCTATATTTTTCTATCATGGCTTAGGCACTCCATTCACTTGTATTGTTTTTATACTGAGCTAATGATATTTTGTATCCTTATTTTTCATTAAGAAATTGCTGCTCCTTGTATGTAGTTGTATGTTGTATGCATGACTCGTATGTAGTTTTTACTATAATGTACCTTTGGTCTCACCAATGTCGGTGAAACCTGAGCCATACAGGTTTTCTCTCACCTTTTTTCTTTTTGTTTAGAAGCAGAACACACAAATATCAACAGCCCTCCACGTGTGAGAGCAAGGTGTGCATTTGTTCAGATGGCTTTTCTGTGACCGTGTGATAATGAGCTAAATGAGTGTATTAGCATGACAGACGGATGCCCTGCACTCCTGACATTTGGCTTGCTCTTTACTGAGCCTTCGTCCTGCAGGGACACACACACACATACAAGCAAAGAGCAAATCCATTCAGGAACAGCCTTAAAAACCTGCCAACCTCCCTGATCATTCGTTATGTTACAGCACAAGGATGGCATCTGTAAAACATTGTGTCTGTAGCTCATAGCGGCTTCAAAAAACATAAACGTTGCCTTTCATTGGCATCATATGGGAAAATTCATTTTAGAGCACTGATTGATTGAGACACCGGGCTCACTGAACAAATACAAGAAGATTCATAATCAACGACAATGTGTTGCTTCAGGCAAGCCAACCGTATAAAACACACAATTGACCAGCTGCACATGTACAACATGGAGGAAAAGAATCTGCTTTGAATGAGCTCTAATTCATTTCCTCCTGTAAACGTTTGTAAGAACAAATGTGCAGTGTTTAAATCAGTTGAATTTTTGTTTTTCTTATGCGTCAGAATGGCTTGAGTGCAGCAAAAGCATATGAAGTATACACAGTCTAATATCTTTTTCTTCCAAAATGCTTTAATGTGCAATCTAGAGAACATTTTCAGGGAACACTTTTAACGTCTATGCCAGGAAAGAGCATTTTTTAACAGGCTGTTCTTCTCTCATCCCTCTCTGGTTGTTGTAACATCTTCCGACAGCTTCCTGTCAGAACATCAGCTTCTGTGATGCCCACGGTGTCCTGACAGTAGGTCGGACTATGTTCCTCCCAAAAATATACTTTCCAAAAGAAGCATCCTTCAACATCACAGCCCACAAGCCTTTTGTGGGCCGATTCTTGTTCCTGAAGGGCAGATTGTTTATGAATATATATATTAATTTTCATGTTATTGTGAACAATCTGTTTAATTACTATACAAATGACTATACATTTTTTTGGTAATTTTTAAAATCTTATAAACAATTCATTCCATTACAAAGAATAAATAATTGCATACTTGCATTTGATAAAGGGGTCATATGATGCGATTTCAAGTTTTCCTGTCTTTGGAGTGTTACAAGCTGTTTGTGCATATATAAGATCTGTAAAGTTGCAAAGACTAAAGTCTCAAACCCAAAGAGATATTCTTTATAAAAGTTAAAACTCATCCACACCTCCTAAAATGGCTCATTTAAACACGCCCCCACATATCTAAGTCACTGTGTTGGAAGATTTACACATCACCAAATGTTTACGCAAAGAAAGAAGGTGTAACTTTTATTCTCACTGTAGTATTGTTGCCGCCGCCATGTCGTGGAAACACTGTGTGTTTCCCAAATATGGTAAAAGGGGCGTAACATTTCCGTCACATGCTTAGGTGTGAGGTATTCGGCCAATCACAACGCACTTGATAGCTGGCCAATCAGAGCACACCGCACTTTTCAGAACGATGAGCTTTGTAAAAATCTACGTGTTTCAGAAAGGCGGGGCAGAGAGGAGCAACAATAATGTACAGTATGTGGAGATAATGTGCTTTTTGAACTAGGCTAGGGTTGGCCACCCCTCTCACAACTGCTGTTTCTGTCACTTTTTCTCTTGACAAGAAGTGCATTTATTCAGTCGCAGAACGTCTATGACCAAACAGGAGACGTTTCAGACAAATATTAAAAAATATATTGTCTTTATGTTGTTTGTACATTAATTTGAAGATTGAATGTGGAATTATTGCAATATAAAAGTATATTTAAAAACTTTAATGTTAGGTGGGATTAATTGCGAGTAATTTCAGAAAAATGTGCGATTAATTACTTAATTTTTTTTATCGATTGACAGCACTAATATATACATACATATATATATATATATATATATATATATATATATATATATATATATATATATATATATATATATATATATGATAAAATTACTATTTTGCTATTAATAAGTGCACTTACTAATAATATTACATGTTCATTTCTTGTTTATTTAATGTTTATACACATTTGACAGTAAAGCACTAAGATTGAGTTGGGAAGCTTACAAAATCTATTTTATTAACAACAGTAACATGTGCAAAATCTAATTTTTATGTAGAAAGGTATATATTGTACTCTTATTAAATGTACCATTTCTCTCCTATAGTCTTATATGACAAAATCTGATTTCTTGATGATTTGATATTTTATAATAGTGATTTTATAATTGTTATTTTATCATTTCAAAATATAAAGGAAAAAGTATAAATTAATGAATAATAAGTCAATAAGTGCTCCTCTGCTGGCATCTACAGGTTATAATGGTGATTTGATGTATTTTTTATTTTTACATAAGTGTTTGTTCGCCGCAGTATATTTTGGTCATCCCACTGAAAATAACATTCAAGTTGGATCATTTAGGAGCTTTAAAGTGCTGTAAACAGTTGTGTGAAATGCTTGTACATCATTGAAAATTGCTTGAATTTCTCTCTCAAAAGGCTGTACAAACCCTGAAATGAATAATGTAATAACATTCGACTATTTCTGCCACAACACCATGGTTATAGACAGCGTTACTATGGTTCTCTACGTCAGCACTGTTTATAACAGAGATTTCTGTGCAGAATTTGAATGCTTCTCAGTAGATCTCGCAGCAATCTTTATTCATTCTGCGGTGAATTCAAACACTTCTCACTGGATCTCGCAGCGCTGTGCAGTAACAGTGACACAAAATCAACTTTGGTTACTGAGTAATGCTGTTCTGAGTTCGGACCAGTTTGTTTGCGTCACGGTCCGAGCTGATAAACGCTCCGCACTGCGCAACTCAAATGAGTAGAGAGATTTTGTTACGCTTTCGTTTCGTTTGCCGTTTTATGTTTCTCATATGCAACAGAAACGGCAACGCAAGTTAAACAGCGTGGTGGTCACGCCAGTGCGACCGTGCACAAAATTTACTCGCACCGGCAGAAAACAATTGTTGCATTTTGCGGCCATTTGGTTGCAGTCTGGAGCCCTGTAAAATAATTCTAAATTATGTAAATTATATAAAATTATATAAAATAAAGTTATATAAAATGACAAAATAATATAAAATAATTCTACATATATAAAATAATATCACTCATATTATTACTCATAATATACATTGCATTAAGCAAGTAAAATGTGTTCTCAATGCCAATTCATGTTAACTTTACAGCTCAACACAGAGACATTTTGTTGCACTCAGGGGCACAGCCGCCCTATTGCAGCCTCAGGGGTGAGGCAGGCCGCAAAGGGAAACACTTTCTAAATGTCAGGCACACAGACACATCAGTCCTATACCTATGACCCCTGCCTGTACTTTCTGAGGCAGATACACACATGCAGAGACCCGCACACACACAAACACACAGTTATGTGGTAAAAACTTGTTCGACCCTGAAAGCCGCTGTTGGCGAGTTGTCACTCTCATCAACAGAAGCAGTGCAGATTATAAGTGAAGGGCTGCCTCATCTCTTATCAGAGTCAACAGCTGTCCAAACCGAATCAGAAGGTTACAACCTTCCTGCACTGATCTATAGCTATGAGTGTGATTAAATGTCTCACACATTCTTCAATTCTTGCCATAGAGCCACAACGCTGATTGAAGTGTCCTTAATATGAACACATGTCACCGTTGAGGATACGGTTTCAAATAAGAAACTTTTTAAGGAGACATATAACGGAAAACTGGATGAAATAAAACAGCATGATATGCAATGTAAATCTACTCTATCTCTCTATCTTTGGACCATAAAAGTCAACATTAAACACGTTCCACAGAAGACATTACGGTGAGTAAATGAAAGAATTTTAATTTTTGGGTGAACTATTCCTAAACTAAATTATGACTAACAGTGCATGAAACCTTGATTTGATGTAAAAACTGAATAAATAAACTGCTTCTAAAAGAGTAAAATATGGCTTCTTTCTGCATTAGTTAAAAGTGTCTCCCTTCCCACTACTGTTTGCAAACATGACTACACATGTCGACTTGCTTCCCTGTGCGACCAACAGAGAATGACTGTTGTGTTCTGGGCTGCACCTGGGTACCAACAGTGAGAGAGCAAGTGGAAGTCAACTGGAATAATAAGGGAGTGAAAGAGAGAAACAGAGGTATCAGATGTGAGTGTGGGCCCACAGAAACACCAACCCCAGCTCTTCCACACACACACGTGGTCATGTATCGCTAACACTGATCAGCAGTCTACATGCACACACACGCTCAGAGCATTAAGTGACCGTGGCTGACCTCTCCTTGTTGAACTTGAGTGAGTGCAGCACAGCTGGTCTCTTCTGTCGCAGGTTCCACAGGTGAATACTATCATCAGCCAAAGCACTAACCAGCGCCCCCTACGAGACAAAATATAAAAAGATACATCATTTATACAACTTTTGGAATAAAGCTTTATGAAACACCTTGTATCTTACATTATCAAGCAACTTATATTTTTGTAACATTTTAGCATACATACATACAGTCATGGCCAAAAATATCGGCACCCTTTGTAAATATGATCAAAGAAGGCTGTGAAAATTAATCTGTATTGTTAATCCTTTTGATCTTTTTTTTTTTTATCACAAAAATCTAACCTTTCATTGGATAATAAGAATTTAAAATGGGGAGAAATATCGTTATTAAATAAATGTTTTTCTCAAATACACTTTGGACACAATTATTGGCACCCCTAGAAATTCTTATGAGTAAAATATCTCTGAAGTATATTCCCATTCATATTCACAATTTTGAGCACTCCAGGGTGATTATGAACATGAAATTATCCAGCCATGGTTTCCTGTTTCACAGAAATATAAATAGGAGGGAAAATGAAGCCCAAATTCCCTTAATCATTCATCACAATGACAAAAACCAAAGAATATATTTCTGATGTGCAGCAAAATATAATTGAGATTCATAAATTAGTGAAGTGGCTTTAAGAAAAGAGCTAGAGCAGTGAAAATTCCCATTTCCACCATCAGGGCAATAATTAAGAATTTCCAATCAACAAATTGTTACGACACTACCTGGAAGAGGACGTGTGTCTATATCGTCCTAATGCACGGTGAGAAGGAGAGTTTGAGTGGCTAAAGACTCGCCAAGGACCACAGCTGGAGAATTGCAGAAAATAGTTGAGTCTCGGGGTCAGAAAACCTTAAAAAAAAATGTGTCAAACAGCACCTACATCACCACATGTTGTTTGGGAGGGTTTCAAGAAAAATTATCCTAGCTCCAAACTCCAGCATATTCAGTTATCAGACGCGACTGGAACTTCAAATGGGACTGGCTTCTATGGTCAGATGAAACTAAAAAATGAGCTTTTAGCAGCAAACACTCAAGATGGGTTTGGTGAACACAGGGATAAAAAGTACCCCATGTGTACAATGAAATATACTGCTGTATTTCTGATGCTGTGGGCCTATATTTATGCTGGAGGTCCTGGACATCTTGTTTAGACACATGGCATCATGGATTCTATCAAATACCAACAGATAAAAAAATCAAGTGACTGACTCTGTTAGAAATCTTATAATGGTCCATGTTTGGATCTTCCAACTTTTACAATAATCCAAACACAAACCTCAAAAGCAAAAATGGGTCACTGAGCACAAAACCAAGCTTCTGCTGGCCATTCCAGTCCTCTGACCTAAACCCTATAGAAAATGAGTGGGGTGAACTGAAAAGAAGAAGCACCAACATGGAGCTGGGAATCTAAAGGGTCTGGAGTGATTCTGGATGAAGGAATGGTCTCTGATCTCTCGTCAGGCATTATAGGAGAAAATTTAGAGCTGTTAAACTGGCAAATGGAGGTTTCAAAAAGTATTGAATAAAAGGGTGCCGTTAATTGTGGCCAATGTGTATTAGACAAAAACATTTATTTCATAATGATACCCCCCCCCCCTTTTGATAAAAGATCAAAAGGATTAACAATGCATATTAATTTTCAAGGCAAGGCAAGGCAAGGCAAGTTTATTTATATAGCACATTTCAGACACAGTGGTAATTCAAAGTGCTTTACATAAAAATAAATAAAATAGTCATTAAAAAAAATTATCACAACAATAAAAACAAGGAATTTAAAAAAAATAATAAAATCACAACAATAAAAACAAGGAAATTATATAAACATTGATTTAAAACAGTCAAGAATAGAAAATGATTATACATAAAATACAGTGCAATTAGCTCGGACGTAGCACAGTGCTCATTCAATAAATGCACAGCTAAACAGATTTGAGTCTGGATTTAAATGTGGCTTATGTTTTAGCACATCTGACCTCTTCTGGAAGCTGGTTCCAACTGCGGGTGGCATAATAACTAAAAGCGGACTCCCCTTATTTTGTGTGAACCCTTGGTATTTCTAACTGACTTGATCCTAATGATCTGAGTGGCCTGTTAGGTTTATATTCAGTGAGCATATCTGCAATGTATTTAGGTCCTAGGCCGTTGAGTGATTTATAAACGAGTAAAAAGCTCAACATGGTCTTATCAAGATTGCGCTTTTTCAGAAGGGGCTTAACAACTGCAGTTTTCAGGGAGTTTGGAAAAGTCCCAGAAAGAAGTGAGGCGTTCACCACTTCTAAGAGATCTGCTTCTAAACAGTTAAGCACACTTTTGAAAAAAGATGTGGGAAGTGTGTCAAGATAGCGATTTAATGGGTTGTACTATTTCTTCCAAAATGTTGCTATCAATTGCTTCAAAAACAGACATAGTCTCTTCTCTTATGTGACCTCTGCATGACTTGAGGATGTGCCAGTCTCCTTTCTGATATTATTGATCTTCTCAGAAAAGGAGGAAGTAAACTCAATGCATTTGCTGTCGGAGAGCATTTCACTGGGAATCTGACTTGGGGGGTTTGTCAGTCTCTCAACAGTAGCAAAAAGAGTGTGAGTGTTGTTTAAGTTACTGTTTATAAGGTTTGAGAAGAAAGTCTGTCTAGCTGTGGCTAGTTCCACATTGAAAGCATGAAGGCTGTCTTTATCGATGCTATAGTGAATTTCGAGTTCCGTCTTCCGCCAAATCCGCTCAGCTTTTCTGCATTGTCATTTCATACTCTGAACTGCTGTTGAATTTCTCCAAGGTGATTTTTGTCTGCCAGTCTTCTTGCTGACATTTACCGGAGCAATATCATCAATAACATTCCTAACTTTTGTGTTAAATGAATCCAGGAGAAGATCAACAGAGTCTGCAGAAATGCTTGGTGTTAGAGATATAGTGTTCATAAATAGCGCACTAGTGTTCTCATTAATGCATCTCTTTCTGACAGACACAGATCTAGATTCAGTGGTAACAGAGATCAATATATCAAAGAAAATGCAGACGTGATCAGGGGGTGAATCAGAAGTGAATGCGTGGAGCACCTTTCAGCACAATACCTAGGTATTCAAAAGACAAATACTGACCAAATGACACTTGCTTGCATTGATAAACATCTTTAAACAGAGCAGCTACACCTCCACCTCTCCTAACAGTCCTGCAGACACTTGTAAAATTAAAGTTAGGAGGGGCTGTTTCATTGAGGACTGTTGCACTGCAGCTGTCTTCTAGCCATGTTTCATTTAGAAACATAAAATTTCACAGCCTTCTTTGATCATATTTACCAAGGGTGCCGATATTTTTGGCCACGACTGTACATACATACACATATATATACACATATATATATATATATATATATATATATATATATATATATATATATATAAGGGGTGTCAACGTTAACACGTTAACGCATGCGATTAATCGAAAATTTTTAAATCGCATTAATATTTTTTTAATGCAAATTAATCGTTTGATAAGGTTTGACCCCAACTTCTTCCCGTCATCGCAGTGCGGAAGGTTATCTATCATTGTGTGATGAGGGTACAGTGAACCAGTGTTGCCAGGGTAACGGCACAAGTGGGCTATTTTGAAAATACAGTCGTGGGAAAAAATTACAGAGCCGTGGGTTGCGGTTTTTTGGGCTACTTTTATAATGTACCACGGCCGCCCAAACTGTATATAGACAAATAAAAATTAAAAAAGATCCTATTACTAATGTGTATTATACTTGGAATGTATACCTGGCAACTTAAGAACGGAGAGGCGGTTGTAACATCACAAACAACTTGAGTTTCAGCCAGAGCATACATGTCAAGGCTTTTACACAGCAGAAATAAACATGACAACAGCCACTATAGCCACACACTGGCACGATAATAAGCCAAACACAGTAATGTGGAGGCACATTACCATCCTCACATTCATGCAACTGGATTTTAACGAAAACACAATAAACTTTGTCCCTCTGAAACTTTATTTACTTGATGTTGCTGTTTGACAGTTTTACTTAAAAACAACATATTCTGTGTGTGCGTGTTTAACATCATTCTACAGTGGGGGAAAAATTATTTGATCCCCTGCTGATTTTGTATGTTTGCCCACTGACAAAGAAATGATCAGTCTATAATTTTTATGGTAGGTTTATTTGAACAGTGAGAGACAGAATAACAACAACAAAATCCAGAAAAACACATTTCAAAAAAGTTATAAATTGATTTGCATTTTAATGAGTGAAATAAATATTTGACCCCTTCGCAAAACATGACTTAGTACTTGGTGGCAAAACCCTTTTTGGCAATCACAGAAGTCAGACGTTTCTCGTAGTTGGCCACCAGGTTTGCGCACATCTCAGGAGGGATTTTGTCCCACTCCTCTTTGCAGATCCTCTTTGGCAACTCAAACCTTCAGCTCCCTCGACAGAATTTCTATGGGATTAAGGTCTGGAGACTGGCTAGTCCACTCCAGGACCTTAATGTTCTTCTTCTTGAGCCACTCCTTTGCTGCCTTGGCCGTGTGTTTTGGGTCACTGTCATGCTGGAATACCCATCCACGACCCATTTTCAATGCTCTGGCTGGCTTCAATGCCCTGGCCCTGACGGTACATGGCCCCGTCCATCGTCCCTTTGATGCGGTGCAGTTGTCCTGTCTCCTTAGCAGAAAAACACCCCCAGAGCATAATGTTTCCACCTCCATGTTTGACGGTGGGGATGGTGTTCTTGGGGTTTTAGGCAGCTTTCCTCCTCCTCCAAACATGGCAAGTTGAGTTGATGCCAAAGAGCTGGTTTTTGGTTTTCATCTGACAACAACACTTTCACCCAGTTCTCCTCTGAATCATTCAGATGTTCATTGGCAAACTTCAGACGGGCCTGTACATGTGCTTTCTTGAGCAGGGGGACCTTGCGGGCGCTGCAGGATTTCAGTCCTTCACGGCGTTGTGTGTTACCAATTGTTTTCTTGGTGGTCCCAGCTGCCTTGAGATCATTGGCTACGTTTACATGCAACCAAATAATCCGTTTGAAATCAGATTGACGGCTCAATCGGAATGAAATTTCGATCGGATTGAAGGGGGTGGTTTATTCCTTTTCTAGCGATTCTTTGATAGTAAATGTAAACACTCAATCGGATTGAAAACTGAAACTGAAAGGACTGCGCATGTGCAATGATGCAGAAATGGCGTAATGACCAGTGATGGGAATAACGGCGTTATAAATAAACGGCGTTACTAACGGCGTTATTTTTTTCAGTAACGAGTAATCAAACGAATTTACTGACAATAAAATGTTGCGTTACTATATTATATTATTAGAATTAAATTTTTCAGTTCATCTGAATGGATGCGCAGTGTAGCTGTATTTGACGTACCATAAACTCTAGTGTGAAGGCGGACAACTCGCCGTCGCTTTCTCTCACATACACGCACGCAAAGAAAGATACAGAGCAAGAGAGTCTTTCATAACATGCAGAATTGACGTGCTACATGTAAACAATATTCTTTGTTGTATTTTCCTGTCAAAATAACGGAGTTCCTTTGGAATTCTTCAGCTTTTAAGAACTGCCGGTTTCTCTGGTAGTGGGCGGAACTAATGCGCAAACGACAATCTCACTGGCTGGCGCTCACCTATTATCGTCCCTGTTTTGATTTCAGCAAATCAATTTGAGCGAACGCAGACAACGTGATTAATATTCATGAACCCAGAAGCTCATTAATCCTTAGTGCGTTTTATATTGATGACAAATATGCATTCATACTTGATTATTCTAATTACTAATTACTAAAGTTCTATTATCATATAATATTAAATTATCATAATATTATATTATAATGCTTGACTGACTGATACTAAGTGTCAGTAGATAAATAGTGTAGATTAATGTACAATGTTTTATAATAATAATTTATTCTTTTTAGTGTCCATTTCATTCATTTAACACATTTAATATTGGGGGCATCCAAAGTTATTTGACATTTTAACATTTTTTAAAAAGTAACGCAATAGTTACTTTCCCTGATAATTAGTTACTTTTATAATGATGTAACTCAGTTACTAACTCAGTTACTGTTTGTGAGAAGTAACTAGTAACTATAACTAATTAATTTTTTTAAGTAACGTGCCCAACACTGGTAATGACATATGAAGCACGGAAGGATCGGTTCTTACTTTTGAATAAGGTGTTGTATAAATGCATGTGCTGTCATTATAAAACTCTCCTTTCACTCGGCAGTGAACTCGTCCCATCAGTTCTTGTTTTGGATTCATCCACAGCCAACCCGTTTTGTGCGCAGGGAGGGACATTTTTACTGCGTGATAAATATGAGCAGCACGGCACAACAGTTTATATGTATATTTATCCAGAAATAGATAAATATTAATTCTGTTGTTAAAAACAAATAAAGAAACAGTGTAGGAGAGTGGTAATTATGTGCAAACAGTTTGCAGTTTTGCCATGTAAAAAAAAAAATCAATTCCGATTTGAAGCTTGTGACATATAAACGCACACATCAACCCGATCACTTTATTTAGCGTTCATGTAAACACTACATTCAGATTCATCAATCGGAATGAATTCAGTCCAAATGAACTGAAAATTGTGCATGTAAACGTAGCCATTGACAAGATCCTCCCGTGTAGTTCTGGGCTGATTCCTCACCGTTCTCGTGATCATTGAAACTCCGCGAGGTGAGATCCTGCATGGAGCCCCAGACAGAGGGAGACTGACAGTTATTTTGTGTTTCTTACATTTGCGAATAATGGCACCAACTGTTGTCACCTTCTCACCAAGCTGCTTGGCGATTGTCTTGTAGCCCATTCCAGCCTTGAGTAGGTCTACAATCTTGTCCCTGACATCCTTGGACAGCTCTTTGGTCTGGGCCATGGTGGAGAGTTTGGAATCTGATTGATTGATTGCTTCTGTGGACAGGTTGTCTTTTATACAGGTAACAAGCTGAGATTAGGATCACTGGGGAGTGAAAAGACACCTGAGAGCCAGAAATCTTGCTGACTGATAGGGGATCAAATACTTATTTCACTCATGAAAATGCAAATCAGTTTATAACTTTTTTTAAATGTGTTTTTCTGGATTGTTTTGTTGCTATTCTGTCTCTCACTGTTCAAATAAACCTACCATTAAAATTATAGACTGATCATCTCTTTGTCAGTGGGCAAACGTACAAAATCAGCAGGGGATGAAATAATTTTTCCCCACTGTATCTCATATTACATATTACTTGTTAGACTTTTGTACAGTTGATTATCATTCAGATTACCTGCTTGGAAAAAAAGCCCCTGACATATACCATACACCGGTAGATATAACCTATTCATTCTGTAACATTTCTGGAGGGCTGGAAGATTCGAGATACAGTGGTGGGTGGTGAATGTATGTGTGTGAGAGAGAGAGAGACAGAACTGAGTGGAAAAATAAATCGAAAGAGAGACAGTGTGGGTGGGACAGACAGAGGGGATGGAGGAGGGATGCTACCACAAAATATCTCCTTTCCATCTAGGCACTGGCATACTCAGACCAAATACAGACAGACGCTGCCTTTCCTCTGGTTATAGACACTGAATATAAAACAGACAAGAGTCTGTGCCTTGTCCCAGGTGTGTGTGTGTGTGTCTGTCTGTACAGGCTCTGCTTGGTCTGTTGAGCCCCAAACAAACACATACACACTGAGACTGAAAGTGCATACACACAAGCATGAACTCACTAATGAATGTGTGACAGAACTCAAAATAACATTTTAGCTAAAAATAAAAGCTTATGAAGCCCAGCCATCTCTCACCTAAAAGAGGACTATCATACAACAAAAACAGTATTTTTAATCACTGAATTTGTAAAACATTCTTACACTAAGTCTAAATACATTTGTACATATTATTTACAAAATCATTCCATATTAAAAAAGCATGTTATATTTCAACTTTTTTAAATATAAGAAAATTTACAGTTACATTCATTTTATCAGAAAGACAAATAAGATCAATAAGATCAATAAGAAAATTAATTAGAAAGTAAGAGAGTAAATAATTTAATTCACTATTTTTATATCAAGTAGCTAAAATAAATAAAACAAATTAATGGTAATTGTATATGTTTTATATGCCTGCTTTAACTTTTAACATGATTACATTTTGGAATTTCCCAAACAGATTTTTAAGGTCTAATGTCAAGCAATCATCTTGAATGTAGTTATATTATTATTTCACATGATGCTACTAATAGATTATGGTACTACTAACTCAGAGGTCATGGTTTGATTCCCAGGGAATGCAAATACAGAAAAAAAGCACATTTTGAATGCACTTTGAAGTCACTTTGGATAAAAGCATCTGCCATCCAAGTGGTCTTAAAATAGAAGTACAAAAAAATACCATGTTCATGTCAGAAATAACTTGCTGGTGACTGCTGAGAAGTCTGTTCAAAATGACCAACTAATTTCAAGATGTTTATTTTATTCCGAGTTTTCGTTGTTTCATCAGAATATTTTATTTTTCACTTTTTTAGTAATAAACCTCACTAAATATATTTAAAACCATACACATACAATTTCTAATAAATTAAAATCAATTTATTCCTTATTTTCTAACATCTAATATTTTTTTTTTATGTTGCACAATAGAAATATGTTGATTAAAATGAAATATAAACACAGAAAAGTGCTAAATGTTCTATCTTCAACCAACCAAAGATCAACAAGTCAAGATGCACTTTTTAATTTAAGAAGAAAAGTCTCTATAAATAGACAAATATTCCCGTGAACGCAGAGTGAACTAATCGTTTTGACTTTAAGAAGCACAATCTACAAGGCGGCTTAGTGTAAGAGATCCCTGTGGTCTTCAATGTGGGCAACACTCTGGGGAGGAAATGGTAATATCAGCTTCCTCTGTTGGATCCCTCCAGGCCCACTCTGGAGCACAAGAGGGTTTGTGGCAGCAAAGGCTCTGGGTTAAGGGATCATCTAAGCCTCTTGAGGCTTCATCCTGGATTATTTAAACTGCCTCTTGGAGCTCCATGGGAATAGGCTCTTAGCATAAGGTTGAGCACGACCCAGAAAGAGGGGTAAAAAACATGAAACACTCACTTCATTTATGAGAAACTGTAGCTGGATGACGGCTGCTCCGCTCTCGTGCTGACAGTAACACTCCACACCGGGTCGGCCGAATCTGAAAGGGTTCTGAGTCAAGGAGAGAATCGGGAAAACAAGCTAACAAGATCAGGACACTTTTGGGTCAAAGTCTGAACATGCCACTTATTGTTTCAGCATTTTATCATAATTTTTTATATTAAAAGCACTGTTCCAGTAAATGCATGTCAGTCATTGTTCACCCTCTGTGGACATACAAGTTAATTATCTCTGCCAATCTCTCTGGCATGGCTGCAAGCAATGAAGTCTGTCAGTCACTGTCAAATCTGCTCTATGAAAGCCGGTAATAAAACACAACAGCTCACTTTATAAACATTATTGTTGTTTTGACAACATTTTCCAATGTCACAGACAGGCTCTCCCTGTCTGAAGAGTCTGAAACGACTGTCAAAATGTCAAAAGTCCTGATTTACTAGAACCCAAATAAAGTGTACTAACACTAATTCTGTCAGGACCACTATCGTCAAAGATGAATGACAATTAGCATACAGTTTGGAATGGCAGTATGGTTCTGTTCTGGGCAAGAACTCCCTGTGCATCCATGCAGCCTAGCATGGATAAGAGCAGGGTGAGCAGCAATAACCCCCAGGGTAAACAGAACAGAACCAACAAAGTATTGAAGATTTGTTAAAGTTCAGTAATTTGATGTACACATTTTTGAATTTGTCTGATTCAAAAGAGAATCAGAAGGTTGGATCCTGACTGACAAAGGAGCAGTTGAGGATGGAGGAGGGTAATTAGCTATTGAGCAATGCGAAAACTGCTGATAATACTGAGGGAGATTATATACGGATGCTTAGATAGGTGTCGTCTTCCTGTAGGTAGATGGGGATCAGCTGAGAGTCAGCTGATGCGAGCTTGACTAACGTGACCTGCCAGAACTAATGCTACGCTCGATTAACATATTCTCACTTGTGGCTAAATATGAAAATATATATATTGATAAAAGTATGATATTACATTTTTATATAAATAATGTAATAACAATAATATACAGCCTAATTATATAAGTATCTTATCATGTCTTTTTTTGTATTATTTGATTGTGAATTCTAAAAAAAATTACTGTTACTTGTTAAAAAAGGAATCATTAACATCATAAATCATTAATAATAAAAACCTGAATCACATAAAGGCATGCATCGTGTATATTCAAGCATCCTCTACTTTCATAAAAGACTGATCTAGTTAATATTAATGACTTCAAAAAAGGTTATTTTAATTAAATGGCAAATAGTTGGGGAAGACTATATAATTTCTCAGCAGGCACATTGGACGCCTGGCACGTGGTGTGTGAATGTGTGTGTCTGTGTTTGTGCTGTAGAGATATAATTTGATGATAACCTCTACTGGGAACTACACACTCATATTTCCACAGAACGGAGAGCGAGAAAGAGAAATGAAGGGAGGAGAGAGCAAGACGTGTATATGCGTATGCAATCAGGGTGGTGGAAAGAGGGAGGGAAGAACAATTAAAACAGATTAAAAGAGTGATCACTAGAGCTCAAACTTCTGGCACAGAGACAAGATGCAAACGGCAATATACAAGCATGCATTAAAAAAACGTGTAATGGAGTCTTACACTCAGGAGGATTATGAACGCAGATACATGTCTGATGTTTGTATGAGAGAATTATGAGAGAATGGTGAATTATTAATAGCACATATTTCAATAATCAAAATAAACAGTACATTTTATAATCAATATACTGGAATGTCACTTTTTTAGCTGCATTTTATAGTTGCACTGTGTGCAGACAGAGCAGCCTTCATTCATCACCTAAAGGAAGCCAGTACAGTCATTCAGTGGCTCATCCCGTCTATCCATCACAGGCACTTTGAAGTGACAGGGATGGAAGATACCGGAGGAAATTGTGCATGTCGATAAGGACACGCCTTGAATCCTCGTACATCCTCCAATCACCTGTAACACACGCAGTGGTCGGCTGATATGGTGAGGACAGGGGCAATCGTTATGGGTCAAACAATAAAGAATACCACTGCATAAATGACAGCACAGATCTGAAAAAAATCCCAAAACTCCCTGACATCACAAACATGTTGACAAGAGGGTAAAGCAATAGAGAAAGCGTGAAAGGGACCACTGGGAAGAGAAAAACACTGCTGACTCTATGCCCACACACACTAAAGTCCAGTGGGCTGTTCATGGCTGTAAAGAAATCACCTATTAAATCTTTTCATAAACAGCAATGAACAGCCTAAGATGCTGCCATCCATTACTAGACAGTAACCGTGCATTTAATGTATTAATTATGGCTCTGTTCCAAAACCTAGTAAGCTGTCTAGAGAGGCTGCATTTTAAGGCATTGTAGACACAAAAGCAGTTCCACTGACTAGATTATACCAACTTCTAAAACTCGCTTTGACCAAATGCAAAAGGCTTGACATATTGGTATCTTTTACAATGCTCAACAAAAAGGGCAGATGAGGTTAGATAAACATTGATTAGAAACTTATATTTCACTCAATACTAAAAAGTATTGATAAAAACAGTTCAGGGTCATTAAAAATTTATCTCTTTGTGTTTATCTTGCCAACATGCTAACCTAAAAATCTATTAAAGTCAATTGTGAAACGAGCCTCATTTTTCATTTCTGTAAAGAATGCTATCTTAGAAGGCAGCTTACTAGGTTTTGGAACAGAGCTAATGTCTGTGTTGCTATATCAAAGATATTAAGTCAGTCAAAAGTAGGCTAAAGGAGGGACAGAGAAAAAAAAAAGAAAGCCGCCTACGGGGTCAATAGTGACGTTTATTCTGTTCTGACGTCAGGAGTGTCCAGTCATGCTTTACCCTAAGAGAGACAAGACAACGTGAATATGCACATAGAGAGCTAACATGTTACAGTGAGCTCCAGTGATGATACCAACTGCGTGTGAAACACAAGCATACTCTCTTTCTCTCCCAAGCTCCTGGGAATGATTAATTTGTCTAATACGCTTTCTAAATAAATAAACTCCAGAGGCACGTTTGATTTATTGGGGACCCAAACAATTAAAGTTGCAAGCACTGTGGCTGTCGCTGCAACAAACTGCCTTCACCTTGAGCGTGCTTCAGTGCACATACACTCTCAAACAAGCCACTCTGCAGATACACTTGACATGCAGCGCGCTCTATTAAAACATCCTATACTCAGCAACACCGTAATCAGCTAACATGCAACCAGGGATGATTCATTTTAATACACTTACTAATGTTTCTCTGTTTTTCCAGCGCAGCCCTGTCTTGGGAAATTTGCATACGGGGACATTTTTTCTCCACAATCTTGGCTTCCTTCCATGTTATATCTTAGCAGCTTTTATGTGTTGAATCAAGCATGATAGCTTGCGCTTTACAGCCATGATTTTCACATAACATTTCAACACTGCTGAAAAAGATGCACACTATGTGGCAAAAATAAACTCACTAAGAGACCAACACAACTGTAAATCACACATTCTTTGTGTCTATGCAAAAAAGACAAACAGACGAAACAAATCAACAAACGACAAACGACAAACAGACAAACGATAGATAGAATGACAACAGATGTACAGACACATAAATGGACAGACAGAACTACAGACTGATAGCAGACAGATAGACATAAACCAACATACAGAGAGACAGACACATACAGATAGCTATTTTTGTGTATGTGATCATCTCATGAAGAAACATTTAAACAGTAAGAAGTATACAGGAGGACTCACAAATGAAAGAAAGTGCTGTGTGCATCATTAAAAGCCTCTCTCCCTGTAGGTGGGTGTGATTGATTCCTGGAGATTGGCCAGAGAGTATTAATGACCCTGTTCTTCAAGCTAAATTTAGATCTAGTGTTCACCACTCACAGATGATGATGTAGACCCTCTACACACACACACACACACACACACACACACACACACACACAAATACAAGAGCTACTGTAAGAAGCTGCAAAGGCAAGAGAACAGCGAAGAGAAGGAAAAGGGAAATGAAAAGCTATAGTAGATTCTTTTGATGCCAGAGGCCAAAAGAGAAAATATATAGTGCAAAGTAGAAGCAGGACACTCTTTAAACTTTCTTAAGGGCTTTCCAAAATTTGAAAGTGAAACCTTCTTGGTTGTTTGCCAATGAGTTATATAATCGGAATCGGTTAATTAAAGTCTCTATCATTTTTTTTTTTTTTTCAACAAATCATATTAACTACCATTTGCAAAGATAATGCACCAATTCAAATTTTAAAACTAGGTTATACAGCTTTACGACTTTGCTATAGGACATTGATACAGCTCAAAGTGCTTCATCTCATTCATATGAGTCTGTAAAATGTCTTTTGACTGTATCTCTCCTATCAAATGTGCTTTGTGTTTAAGATGAATAGATGAAGACATAATCGATGTCTGAAAGAGAGTGAAGCACACTGGGTATTGTGAATGAAACAGGATATTGCTACCCATGGGGAGCAACAAAAGATACTCTAAACATCAAATCAATCAACATTTAAACATTCGGTGAGACTGTGAACTGCTTATGATGCTGTGTCTGATACCCTATGATAAGTCTCAAATTCACACAAGTCATTATGGCTGTTGAATAAATGTTTTGATACAAGGTGTCCTATTAAAATGCATGGCCCCATGAGGGGAAGACAAGACTAGCGACCGCAATGCATTAGTCCAGAACACTTCTGTCAGGTATTCAAAAAAAAGGCAGAAATGAAACATACATAAGCTCATTTGCACTTAATGTAAGGAGGAGTGGAAAGAGGATTATAAGTAGAGGGTATTGAGATGTGCTAATATATTACACACCCCAAATGTCATTCACTGTTCAGGATGTATGTTATGCAGTACATTAAAGCTAAAAAAAAGTGTTAAATATTTAAAAAGATACTTTACACGATAAAACTAGTCAATGGGAATATTCAAAATTGTGTGTGTGTATTTAAAGTTACTAAAGTACATTTAGAAAGCTAAATAATTTATAACAAAGCCATTTTATCTGGGTTTTTGAATGAATTAATCTTAACTACAGCACAAAATTTGAAAAGATAAATTAGCTAATACTACCTTTAAAAAATGGGCTCAAAAACAGTAATGAACAGCAGCCTGAAATGAATGACCTGATTTACTAGAATGAATCAGATTTTCTAACTCTACTCTAGAGATAATAATTTAAGAGAATATGGACGCTCAACAATAAAGCTGCCTACACAAAATGTGGCATTAAAAAACACCACTACTTGTTGGAAAAAGCAACTGGTTACTAGAAAAAAAACTACACAATTTTAAAACACTGTCATGCTATTAAAAATGTGGTTAGAAGTGTTGCTTTGGTAAGATTCTCCCCAACACTGAAATGTCCACACAGACAAAAGCTCATGATTTTTGGCAGGACGATCTACTCTGACTTCAACAAGGTCATGACGCAATGCACTCGCAATAAAGATGGGTAATATTTAGCTTTTAATTTAACAAATGGAGAGCCAACTCCCATTAAGAGACTTCACGTTTTCCCCTGTGTTTCCTTCTAACGCTACAGCAAAATCAACTGCTCTTTCACTATCTTATCTGTCCAAGGACACCATATAGCACACACAGTCAAGAATTCCAACACTGGAGCAATTCCCAGAGCATAGTGCCGATAAGCCAGCCATTAAACGGATGGAAAAGAAGGAGGAGGGAAAAAGAAGAGAAGGTGAGTACGAAAGACAGAGGGAGAGACAAATGAGGAGATGGAAGAGATAGATGGAAACAGTGATGGGGGGTAAATGAGAGGGAGAAAGAGGGAAGAGAATAAATGAAGAAACGATAACAGGAGATAGAGAAGCAGGTATAAGAACAGAATGTCCTTAAGTGTTGGAAGGGAAAAACATTCTGTTCCGGCCGCTGAGGATTTAAGTGAGCTTTGAATTTGCCTCTTTGTTTTTCAAATTTGGCATAGTAGAAAATGATTAGCCGCTCTTAAATTAGCACTAACAACATGTGAATAAGTTGAAGCCTGTTGGCCACGCTAATCCAACCAACTCCATCCATTGGTGAAGACAGGAAATTAAAACAAATTATGAATGTGAATAAAAAAAATACAAGCATTGAAACGTGAAAGTGAAAGAGCAAGACAGAGAAAGAGAGAAAAAAGAAGTCATGTCACTTTTGAGTGCTTACAAATTGTTGCTGACCCCTCAACGAGCCAGAGGGTGAATCAAAAGCCAGAACATTAGCGAGCTTGTGCACTGACCCATAATACCTCAGCCTCTTCCAGATTCTAGAGAATTCCATCAAGGACAAAGACTCTGTGTGAAGCCAGCAGCACTACTCAGCTCTTCCCTCTGCCCATGAGTCAGCATGCTGCCTGGACAAGAAACATCCTTCAACAAAATCTAAGAAATGCCAACTTGCTGCACTATCTGTTCTTTCCTTTATCATGTTCTCTTCCCTCTAAACTACTAATGCTCCTTTATTCCTTTTGGTTTATATTAAAGGGATAAATTACAATTCTGTCATTCTTTACTCACCCTCATGTCATTCTGATCCTGTATGACTTACTTTCTTGTGTGCAAAAAAAAGGAGATGCTTAGCAGAATGTCTATGCTGCTCTGTTCCATATAATTAAAGTGGATGGGGACCAAGGTCTATTTAGCTCCAAAAAGTAAAATAAAAGCATCACTAAACGACTTGCATGCACTGCATTCCAAATCTAAGCCATCTGATAGTTTGTTTGAGGGAATGAAATTAGACATATGATTCACTGAAAATCTTGCTTGACAGCAGTGATCACCATTCACTTTCATTGTATAGATAAAAACAACTTTCACAATGTGCTATAAATAGCTTTTTTGTGTTACCCAATAGAAAAAAAAATAATTGTACAGGTTTGGAATGTCTTAAATGATTTCATTAATGGGTTGAACTCTTCATTTAAGCTTTTAAAAAAAAAAGACAAACAAAATAAAAAACAACCAAGCTGTACTGCTGTAAACAATCTGCCGATAAGCTGCTGCTTGTTGGTTAAATTGTGTTAAATATACACCTTTTTTTTTTGTTTTTTGCATTTTTATAATCTCCTCCAGCTGTGATCTCTTCAACTGCACCCCATCAGCAACAAAATAAACCAGAAAGAGAAAACAAAATGAGTTTTACGCTTCTGGAAAAGAACAGTTAGGCACAGCCAAAGGCTGCATGAATCCAACAACCCTCCCCTGAGATCTACTACGTCTCGCCTGCAGCAGACAGGGGTTAAGTGTGCATTTCAAGGACATGACTGTATCGCTCCCAGATACGAGATGTGTCCCAATGGGACAGGAATATTTCCACGGTTAAACGGTTGTTTTTAGCACCGAACACCTCCAAAAACTCACGCTCAGACTCAATGCTACCTGATGATACCCTTGCACACCACTTATATGGCATTTCAGCCAACGCAAATTACCGGGAGTGACAGTCTCCCGATTGTCTTGACCTTTACTGCGCTCGTCCTCCTGCCATGTCGCATTAGACGGCGTGTCTGCATCAGAGCATACGTGGGGCGGAAACATATGGACACCGCTGTGTATAATATCATTACCATCTCCATCAGTCCACACCGACGGTCCTCTAACACCTCATACGCACACCACGTGAAGGACTAATGGAGATGGATGAGATGAGGATGGGAAAATGAGAAGAGGAGTAACACTATGCAGTTTATATACGTAGCAGACAAAGACCGATAAGGAAGAAGACACTGAATAGTTTACAGTTTTAAAACAGTTCTAACTGGTGCTTCTTTCAATACTTTCACTTTCAAACTTTCAATTTCTATAATCTACCTCATCTATGTAAGCCAGCTAGGTAACATTAAAGAGGTCATGAACTGCCTTTGTTTTTTATTTTGTACTGTTCTCTGATGTCCACTTATAATGTTATTAGGATTTTTACATCAAAAAACATCATAATCTAGAAGTAATAAGCTATTTTCTGTCCTGTTATTTTAAGCTATTTTCTGTCCCCACCTGCATAAATAAATGCATAAATAACTCAATACATATCAAACGATCTGAGCTCTAGTAATGCAAGTCCCGCCTTCTAAATAAAGGAGCCAATCACCATTTGGTAAAGTCATTGAATCACTGCAGCTGGTGTTCAAAGCTCTGCTTTACATAGAAAACCTTTGCAAACAATGCTATTTGAGCATAAGAAACAACATTTATGAGACAGCACATTCTATTGCTGATTCAAAATGTGTTATTTAAATGTGAACTTGGCTTGCAGTTTTTGAGATTTCAGTATTTCCCCATTTAAAAACACAAGTTTGTCTTGCATGCCCAAAATATGGCCGTCAAGTGAACTGCTGTTCTCGGAAAGGGACTTTGTATCTAGACACATAGTCAGGTCTCTCAACAATAAGGATTGTTTCTGCTGCAATAATTTTGAAAGAATAATCAAATTTCAATTTTTAGCAGTGAATACTTTTACATTTGTTCGAAATATAAATACTTTTCAGTTTTCTTTAAACAATTTTTGTTCAAAAGATGTTTTGAAAATAAACAGAAAATCTGAAACAAGCTCCAACTTATAAAACTAACATATCACTCCATAAATTATAAACTACAGCAATAATGTAATGCCACTTGTTATGAAAAGCGATGACAAATTATGCAAAACATTATCGATTGGTTTGTGGCTTTCAACACATTCTTACTGATGCTTCCAAGATTATCACAAGTCATCTTTGCAACCTCTTCAAAAGCTCATCTGTTAGATAACATTATCAAATAAGGGGACTTTGCAACAACAAATTAGAATATATCACAGAAATCCAAACGCCTGTGCTTACAAGGCATAAGAATGGATATACAACACCAATGAATATAAACTAATGCAGCAATGGCCTGAAAGGGCAAGTGATTATTCCACCAACTGTCCTGAAACACTCTCGCACTGGCCACAGGCCAGCAGGCCATCCTTATTGTTGAGCCCTGATTGTACATGTTGAATCCTGAACAGTCATACTGTCTGAATTCTGTCCCCATCTGACTGACTGGATCCAGCTTTGGCATCAATGAAAACCTTCCAATCTCCCTTTCTGATATCCCAGTCTGCGTGGATGTGAGTATTATGTAAATGCTGTTGTGCTGTGTACAATGTCACAAGAGCCCTGAGCTAAAGCTGATGGGCTAGAGAATGAGAGAAGAAGAGAGATATGGGTGCACAACCCCCACCAGCCTCCTCTGCTTCTAATTCTCTACCCTTTTCTCTCTCATTATCTCTCTCTTCATTGCATGCTGTCATTTCCTCCTGCTATACATTCATCCTGTTCTCTTGTATACATGTGTAGCATGCCCCCTGTTTTTGTTCTGACCTTCATCCTCAATGCATGTCCTCCAAGGATATCAGCTTTTTGACTCTAAGACATCAGAGACACACACACACACACACACACACACAGTCTCTGTTCTCCAGAGCAATGTGTCTGCCGACTTTAAAAGCACCACCACACCCCTTCAGTGCTCTGCCTTCCCAAAGCTCCTCCAGGCTTGGTTCATAAACCTCAGTGTGACAGTTTGATTGGCGATACAAAACACAGCTGTTTACTATACCCACAGGATACAGAGTTAGAATCAGATAGAGGGAATCTAAAATCTTTTTAATGATTCAGGAATGCATCTACTTCTGTTAAAGTCCAAAAAAATAAAATAAAATCACATCTAATAAACAGTGGCACAGTGAACAAAGACTTGCACAGACATATGGTGCAGTACAAACGTCTGGGACTATTTTGAAAAGCTGTGATTCAAAATCTAATTTTAACCTGGAAATAACAGAAAGTTGCAGGAAAATAAAATGAAGAAAAAAAAGAAGAAACATCATTACATAACGTGCATTAAGAAATATTGAAAATGCTGTACTATTTCTAAGCAACTAATCAAATAATTTGTGACGTTTGTGAACTCATTCTCTTAACTAGTTGCTTATTAGCATGCATATTACTAGAATATTAGCTATTTATTAGTAGTAATTAAGCACATATTAATGCCTTATTCTACATGACCTTATTCTACAACCCTAATCCTACCCAATACCTAAACTTAACAACTACCTTACTAACTATTAATAAGCAGCAAATTAGGAATTTATTGAGGGAAAAGTCAGAGTTAATTGTGAATAAGTGTTCCCTATTCTAAAGTGTTACCAAGATGCTATATGTAACATTCTCAAATCATGATCATCAGGTTTTACACAAACACCAAATACTTTTTTAATTAGAAAAATGGAGATGTAAAGCATACATCAGCACTTTATTTATTTGTTTATTTTTTAAATCACCTCGACATTATGTAAATATCTTAGCGTTACAAAATTCTCTGGTAAAGGAAGCTGACACAGTATCCTTCACAAACAGCAAGAAACGATTCTGCTCACGCTGATTTTACAATGTTTATAAAAGCAGTATTTACTAGCAAAGCTTTCACACTCACCTGCACCATTAACTCTTCAATACAGAGGGCACACGGGCGAGATGAGCTTTTGTTCAAACACACACATACACATACTCATTGAGCACAGTGTGCAACTTTGGGAAGTGCATTAAAAATGTATGGTTCTGCAGCAACTGTGTAATAGAGTAAAAGGCCAGCAGAGACTAACAGGAAGACTCCTGTGTTCTTTTGGTGTGTCGGTGTACGGGTGAAAGTACATCTGATGGGGACAATAAGATCTGAGCACACAGAGCAATTCTATGAAAGTGACTTCAAATATTTAATAATACAGAATAAATGCCCAGATGTGTTAGCGAAAGGCAAACAAGATTTGAACCCCTAAACCTAAGTATTTCAGCAGATAAAACGACAGATAGATCAATATGATACGAATGATAGACAGAACGACAAAGAAAATGACAGACTGACACATAGGCTGAACGACAGACAGACTGATAGAATGATAGATATTACAATATACAGAACGATAAACACAGCAACACAGATATAGATATTAGCCAATAAAACGATAAACAGAACAACAGAAAGATAAAATGGTAGAACACCAGCTATAGCACGATAGATATATAGACAGACAGATAGATACATACACACATACATAAATGATAGAGGGAGAGAGAGAAAACTCAGTACGGATTCTTGTTAAACAACTGTTCAGTTGGGCTGGTCCTTGTTTGTGTGTGTCTGTTTGTGTGGGTGTTTGCCCTGTCATAGGAGGCCGCTGTTCGCCAAACATGGCCAAAGAAGCAGCATGTGGGAGGTTGCCGAAAAAGCAACACTTGGACCAGAAACCCTGTTTAAACTGTGACACACACACACACACACACACAATGCCACCCACATCACACTTTCTATCACAAGTGACAAGATTCTGAATACTGAAATAACTGCCCTTCTGTCTCGATTCAATCCTTTCGCTCTTTGCCATCTTCCATCTCTATCTTCCCTGTACATTTGACATCACAGCCTAATCGGCAATCCGAACTAATCAGACGTAAACACACAAACATCCCTGTGGCCATGAATGTCCCAAATCATACAGGTTCAGCATGAGTGTGTATGTATGTGCACATTTGAGCGAGATATGCCAGCCGTGTGCCTCAATGAGCATTAAGAAAACAGTGACTCATCATACCACACATTACGTGTGTACCTCTCTCTCTCTCTCTCTCTCTCTATAGGGTCTCTGTATGATGTCATGACAGCAGTAGAGCAGTGCTCTCAGCATAGGACAGGAATTAACATCACAGTCGCTTACGTCTATAATGCGTGTGTGTGTGTGTGTGTGTTTGAGACGTGGGGGAAGGGAGGCATGGTATTGCATCTGAACTGATTGCACTGTGTACTTCATGGACTAATAGCACAACAAATTAAAATCAGATTCTAAAGGCAGCAGTTTGTAGCATTAGATATCAGTCTAGTCTAATGCAATCATGCAAAAAAAAAATGCAAACAAATTTATACAGGTGGTAAAATTGCACAGCTGGTAGAGACAATTATGTTATTTGGTCAACTCTCTTCTTTTTATTTCACATTTTATGTTAATCTTTCTAGATTTACTGTCAAGTGTAAATTTAGTGATATACAGCAAGTGTAAAGGGGGTTAGTGCTTGGGATTTAACTTGTGTGATATAGTGAATTAGCACACAGATTCAGCCATAAATACACGGCTTAGATACAGATCCTGTGTCTTCCTTGCTATGTGAAAAAAGTCCAAAGTCCACATCCGTTCTGCACCTTTCTCGTGCACTGGTTCGCCAGCTGAACAGCCAATCAGAATGATCAGATGGCCCGACTGACCGACGAGCTCCGACGTCGATTCAACATGTTGAATCGGCTGAAAAAAAGCCGATGAGCACCAACTTCAGCCGACGGTGCGCAACACACTGAGAAAACTTAGTCTGCCGACGAACAAAAACTGCCCCACGGCTGACTGTCGGCTTGACGTGTTCCGGGCTTTAGCAAAATATTACTGGTTCATAACACACATAGCACATATAGATATCTAGTAAGATTTTAAACAACAGCAGAATGCTATCCTTCAAGGAGCCTAAGAGAAAGCCATTTGTAATGCTGTTTCAAAAACGGCTCAGGCTATAGCAATATCTTCTCTTAGAAAATCAAAAAAGCCTAACTATAAACAACAATTGAACAAATCCATAGTTGTAGTGTATTAGTTGGTAGTATGCTAAGCTAGCAGACTAGTTAAGGTGTGGTCACATTTACCATTGTTCGGCGAAATCCAGTCATTTTAATATAAATCTGCAAGATTAGGAATTTAATTTGAGGACGGAAGATTTCCCAACAAAAAATGTCCCCATATTTTGCTACTCTTTTTTGGACATATGGTTATAAATTTATCTGCAGTACAGAGGTGTTCACTAGGGCTGCAACTAACGATTATTTTAATAATCGATTAATCTGTCGATTATTTTTTCGATTAATCGATGAATCGGATTTAAAAAAAAAAAAGCATTCATTTCCAACCCTTTATTCAAAAACAGAACTAAAATCTTTAGAAAGTGCACAAACATGTTGCTCCTTGAACATCCCTGAGCTGTTATAATAATAATAAAATAAAATAAAAATGGACTAACACAAAAAACATACACATGTATGCTTTACATCTGGGGGAGAGAGCAAAAAATTAAATAATTTAACAACACTGCGTCGTTAGCGTTGGTATTGTATCAGACACCTGCACTTAACATTATATGAAAATCAAGCTCAAATGGAGTTAATAATGTTTTTGACCAGAGAATGACGGAGATGGAGTGTTTTGTCTGTCGTTAGAACGGCTGTAACTGTTATGCAGTGCATAAGTGCATTAAGTGCATTATGCTTTCATCAACTTTACAGGTTATATAACTTTGATTGTAGCTATATGGGCGCTTAGTTTTTCTTGTTGTTTAATACACTTGGCCAAAATCTCAAATTAAGCGCTTATGCACATAATGCACAGGATATTTAAAACGTATATAGACAGCAAATAACTAATTCTTCTCCACTCTTCAAACACACAAAAACATTATCCTTTACTGACATAGTGTTTGAGTAAAGAAAACGCTGTACTATTCAAACACCAATTATTTATTCACCCTTGCATTGCGAAAAAGCAGAGATCTCATCTTCTCCAGGCTGTGCGCGCGCGTCAATCTGAACGGAGGCGGGTGAAGTTACGAGGTCTCGCTGAGAGCTCGATGATCCAATGGCGTTACGAAGTTTTACTGACAAGTTATTTTAATGCTTATAATTGGTTTACTATTTTTAAAACTCTCTGATTTAAAATAATAAAAACGAATTATAAGCGACTCAAGTTTGGATAATTTTTCACAGCACCTGACTGGGCTAGGGTATGGCAACTGCCATACTCTGCCATACGCAAACGCCGCCCCTGCTCCCACACCTTGGATGACTTGGGTCGCACGGATTTCTCTGCCTCCGCCATGTATCTTTCCTCTACCTCCGCTCGTTTTTTTTTTTTTTTTTACTTTTTGTTTTTTATTTATGAGGCGCCAAACTCTGCTAGCATCCGTGCGCGAGAGACCGAGTGTGTTCACTCCGCTCCGCGCTCAACTAAAGTTTTTTTTTTTTTTTATATATAATCAAACGTCTCCGCGTCGCGCGACACAACGAATCGATTATGAAATTCGTTGCCAACGCTTTTAGTAATCGATTTTTATCGATTTAATCGATTCGTTGTTGCAGCCCTAGTGTTCACAAACAGCACATGTGATCAGGAGCTGTTCATTACTAACAAACAATAAGACATTTAGCAGTTTTGTGTCCTACAATGGATTCTAAGTAAATATTCATCTCATCCAGTGCTCATTTTCTGTATTATACAGTATTTTGTTACTATTATGGTGTAAGAAACCACTGAAAAAGATTCAGCATGTCAGTAAACTGTACAGATGAATCAAACTGAATCACAAACAATTTTAGACCTTTTGCAAACCCTTTTGGCCGATTAAATTAAACGAGTGACTTATTTGTGAATCTGGCAATGCTGATTCGGATTCATGATGTATGACTGCAGAAGTATAATCAGGGAAAATGATTCTCTGGTCAGCAAACAGTAATCTCCATTGTCAGACAAGGATATATCAACAATATTTTACTAGGGCACAGTGGTATTTCACAGAGGCTTGTGTCCCAGTAAAAAGGGTCTAGCGACACCCCTGGGTCCAATAGGGGATATCATATAATGCGGGGGGATAAAATCCTGCACAAACACAGGTACTCAACCACACTGCAGGAGCTTCCCATACATCACTGCCCATTAAAAGCAATTAAACATTCACCAGGTGCAACTGTCATGAAATAAAACCAATAAGCAAATTTAAAAAAATGCTGTCATCACCAACACCCTAAACTGTCATATGTTCCTGTACAGACTTATCTCAGTACCTATATAAACCAAAACTAACATAAGCTTTCAACACAAAGAATCGCTGTGAAAGAAAAAGCAGATTAGACATATGGAGCAGAGGCATTAGGATATGAGCGACAAATCCCAAGAAGTGAGGATATGATTGTTGAGGAAGCTAGATGACTCTTGGATCATATTGAAAATGACTTGCTCTGATAGCACAGAGATTTCCCTAAATACTGGCACATATTTGAGGAATAAGGTCATGAACTTCCAGTGATCTGTATGCACTCGTTTCCATTTTCAGAAATCACTGCTGAACAAACTCCAGATTAAGTTTTTCTCCTCTATTTCCGTGTTTTCATATGAATATCCTTACTTTCAATTCCTGAGGCAAAAGGGAGTCAAACACAGTTAAGAGCGTGATTAAAGATGAGGTATATTTAGCTGTTCCAAAAGCCCAATGACGCTGACTGTGGTCTTCCTTTTGCTGAGTAACGGAATGAAAAGCTAAGATAAAGCAAAGGAGAGAGAGAAATAACAGAAATTATAAAACAACGTGTGGGAGGAACAGGCAGAGAAAGGGAGAATGAAAGAGAAGGATATTTCTGTTGTTAACGCTTGATGTGAGCGGTTCTCAGCCCACAGGAAAGCGTGAATGCAGAAAGAGAGAAAAATACAGAGTGGTTTGACCTGCACACCCACACTACCTCCCTGTCAAGGTCACACCTGCTACTGCACACTCCAGTACAGTGTGTGTTTGGCTGAAAGCCACTCTTGCCATGAGGTCCATTCAGGGACTTGGATGGTAGTACTTAATGATCAAAGGCCATCTCATGGGTGTTACATGCATCGAATCCCACGACTGCTGATGGGGTCACCAGGATCACAGTCCAGCTGCTAAACCAACAGCAGGACAATTAGCCCTCGTTTTCTCAAAGGTGGGGCTGTTCTGGCAACTGGCCGATGGTAATCTGTCAGCATAACACTAAATGACAAACTCCAAATGAGTCAGAAGCCCCGCACAGTACCTTATCCAAAAATTTGTTTTAAAAAAATGCCAGTTGTTTCCAGAAATTTATTGTGAAAAATATAGTGATATTTCAAGCTTTTTACATTTTGGTGCCAAAAGGTATATACATATATATACATATACATACATACATACATATACATACATTATATATATATACATATATATATATATATATATATAGAAAAAGAACAACTGCAACAAGTTGTAACATCTGCTTATGATCATTGATGGTCGTTGGGACTTTATGTCTTAAGAGACCCTTTTCGCCTTTTGACATTTGCATATAATTCACAGACCTGGCCCCACATTCTACCTTTATATGAGTGCTAAATTGCCAGTGGTTGTCCCCCCACTGTCAAAAAGATGCTAAACAGATCGACTCTGTTCTCTCCATCGGACTTCAAACACATTCCAAAGAGAACTAAATGACCCTCGGTACCAGGCACCAACGGCCTGGCTGACCAGTGGACTACCTCCACGATTACAATACACATAACACACACACAGAGACATTTTCTTTATTTAGACCATAATTAATCAGTTACAAATGTATCTGGTATATGCATGTGTTGTTTGTATGTTTCCTTATTATATTAGCCTAGTTACCACTCGTTATTCGTATTAGTAAGCTCTAAACACTCATATTCAGGTGTATGAATGTATCTCTGGTTTAATATCTTCTAGATGTTTCTTTCTTGGTATCAAAATGATCTGCTCTTTATTCCTCAAACAATGATATACACCATGTGATCGTGAAATGCATCATACTATTTTTACTGTACTGTGGGAAAAACTACACCGAGTCTTCAGACCAGTCATAAAACATGCAAATGAGGTGTCAAGTGGGACAAAGAAACACTTTCCCGCTTAAACTATGCACCTTGTTATTGGTCAAACTAACCAAAATGGGTGTTACAGGGAAACCAGATAAAACTTCTCCCACACCCAAAAGGTGAGTTCTTCTCTTTACTTTCGGTGCCCTGGAGACACCTTGGAAATCTCGCGACTCCCTTTCCAGTTTTAAGTCCAGTAAATTTGTCGATTCACTTCGGACCAATCAACCCATGGCTGGAATGACGAAGCTTTCACTGCTAAAGGAATTCATCAGGAATCTACGCATTATACATGTACCAGAACACTTTACTCAGCACCAACAAAACCAATGCAAGTAACCGCTTGTTAACTATTTAGATGCGCTTCTAGGCTTCGACCCCTTTTAATTAAGGTGATGTGATTCTCTGATGGTTCTTAACAGGTTGTGGTTCGATGCTGTGTAAATCCTGCCATCACCCCCCCCTCTCTCTCTCTCCCTCTCTCCCCCTCTCTCCATGCCTTCCTTGTGTTGGCATATATGTTTAATGTGTGTATGTTTGTGTCTAGTTAGATGTTGCATGTTCCTCTGTAGTGTAGTTTAAGAAACATCCTTATGTATTCACGCTTGGTTGTCTGTGTCAGCTGCTCACAGAACGAGGTCACTTTAACGTTCCGGTTTTGTTGCATGCTCTGTGAGCAATGTATCAGTAATTTATTTTTCGTGGCCAGAGAAATCATTTTCCTTAGAGTCAATAGACAATTAAAACTGTCCGTACTGAGAACGAACAAATCATTTTATTGTAATATTAATGCTACAGTTAATTCCTGAAGATGAATATAATTGATAACAACCTGTTATAATTAATTATGTTCATCTCACTTTGAGCTAATTTGCTACAAAGTAGTCACTAAACTTTTGGAGATCAACCAAGGTTTTTATCTTATTTAAATAAAGTCTATAAATCTATAGTCTATAAATAATAACAACAACATACAATAAAAACATAGTACGCACTATAAATATTGATAAGAATTATTATTATTATTATTAATTTGCAGAGCTGTTTTATGGTCTAAATTACCCCAAATTTAAATATCTACATATTTGAAAAGTACACAGTTGAAAATTGTGAATGTCAGTAAAAAGAATTACTAAACAATTAGCGATTTATCTTTTTTTTTAAAAATCACTCAACATAAGAAAACACACCGATGTATACAATATGTCACTGAAATAAGAATACATTTAATCATTTCAATTATATAAATTATAAACAAACATTTTCTTTAGAAAAACATAGTTTTAAAAATTTTTTACTATGAAAGTACATTGGTTGAACAATGTACATGTTCACAGTAAAATACATTGTAACTTAAGCTTTTACTTTAAAAACCTCAAACCTCAAATATCATTTTCAGTAAATTACTGTACATTTATTGTTCTAGTACATTTATAATTCTTCACCATACTGGGCATGGTAACTTACAGTAAACTAATTAAAATTATTAACATTTAATTGTTAAAAGTTATTATTGTTTTTTTTTGTACTGTATTAAAATTGAAATTATTTAGCATTTCTACATCTTACTTTTTCTGATGAAACCACAAACACTTTCAATGATTTTCCAAAGCTATGTAAACATAACCCTGATAAGCAAAGAATGCTGTCCACTTACACACATGCTGTGACACAGACATTTGATGGGGAGAAGCTCGGCTGAAGAGGCTGGAGTAGTGCAGAGTGATGGAGGGGTGAAGGGGAAGAGGAAAGTGGTGGGGGCTCTGGGACTGGAAGCCTCTTTGAAGTGATGAAACAGATCAATGAGCCAAAGACAGGCTTTGATGGCGAGAGAGATCAGCTGACAGACAGTTCAGCAGAGCCTCGTTAGCGTGATGAAGTGTAAGCTGGGGTGTGTGATCACGTGTGTTGTGACTGACTGACTGACTGACTGACAGACGCCACTTCCTTGCACACATACAGTATATTGCACCGAAAACAAAATGCTGAGCTTGTATGTGCATATGAGTGCGGCAATATGTTTGTTCGTTTGCCAAAGAGCCAATGAAGCACGATATTCTATCGTTTGTGTATAATTAATTACAGAGCAGGTAGGTGACCTCAAAGGCACAAGGGACTCACAATTCTGCCGAGTTTACCGTGAGAAAGCAGGAGTCTGTCTCGCCTGGCAACCGCATCCCATAAACTGCACCGCACTTTCTAAACTGCATAGCAACCACTTAGCACAGAGAGAAACAAAAATTCACTGCAGTGACGGGGGGAGGAGGAGGTAAAGACACAGAAAGGAGAGAAACAGAAGGCGTACGGAGGAGCAAGCAGGTGCAAAACAGACAGCGCAACGTCAGAAACAATGGACAAGGCCTGAATATTTGGCTCTACGTGAACAATCTGCATTGTTTATCTTGCTAAACTGGTGTCAGGTCTCTGCAATTTGCTATTGTGTCATTTGTTATTGCCTTTTTGCCTTAATGGAAAGGGAATGTGTCTGAACTTTGAGAGACATCGCAAACAAAGGCATTGTTTTCTGAAAGTGAAGACAATATTGAATCCTTCGGCAACTTTTCCATTACCCTTTCCTTGAAAGTGGTGACTCACAAGTGCCCTTACATGAGGGTGTCAGCCTGCTCCAGTTCAGCCCTTTTTTTGTCCTGCATCCTGTCTGATGGGCCGACACTCCTAGACTGTACCAGGAGGGTAATTTACTGTAAATTATTTAATAGCTTCTCTGCAAACGTCACAAAGACCATATTTCTATGACGACCAGGTACCGGCACACGCGAGGCCTTTTTCATGTCTCTGTCGTTAAGAGGTTTTCTCATGCAAGCCTCAGGGGAAACGGACTGCGATATATGCCGTGCTTATTCGATAAGAGCAATAAAAGAGAAGCATTTCAGATGGGCCGATTCGGTTTCTACTGCACAGAAAATAAAAAGCTATTGTAAAAAGTATTGTGGGACCTTTTTTTGAAAAGGTTAGCATAAAAATGAGCTGATAGACTTGAAATTCCCAGGGCCAGGATGGGGTGAACTGAAGTGAACCTAATGTAGACAGGGCGCGTTGAGATGCAGAAATGACAGATTAATGCGGGTGTAGCATTATAGTGATGTGAGTGAGGACCTTGAGAGCTGAGGGAGGGCATAATTAGGTTGGGCTGGAGAAGTCAACTTGAAACAATGTCCCGAAACAATGCAAAGCCAGCACACTGTCCCCTAAAATCACTGAAGAATGGCTGAGGAGTCCGTAAGAGACCAAACAAGGTAAAATGAAAATAACCAAGTTACGAATTACACATGAATACATTTTTATAAATACAATATATATATATTAGGGGTGTCAACTTTAACCCGTTAACGCATGCGATTAATCTAAAAAATTTAACGCATTAATATTTTTTTAACGCAAATTAATCGTTTGATAAGGTTTGACCCCAACTTCTTCCCGTCATCGCAGCGCGGAAGGTTATCTATCATTGTGTGATGAGGGTACAGCGAACCAGTGTTGCCAGGGTAACGGCACAAGTGGGCTATTTTGAAAATACAGTCGTGGGGAAAATTACAGAGCCGTGGGTTGCGGTTTTTTGGGCTACTTTTATAATGTACCACGGCCGCCCAAAGTGTATATAGACAAATAAAAATTAAAATAGATCCTTTTACTAATGTGAATTATACTTGGAATGTATACCTGGCAACTTAAAAACGGAGAGGCAGTTGTAACATCACAAACAACTTGCGTTTCAGCCAGAGCATACATGTTAAGGCTTTTACACAGCAGAAATAAACATGACAACAGCCACTATAGATTATATAAGATAATACACACTTTACAATAGGATATGTTTTGTATGTGATTTTCTTGAGTTGAATGTGTACATCTGAAATGTTAATTTATACAGCGATATAAAAGGCTATAAATTGCATATTTTAACAACAGTAAATGACCAAATTCCACATGTGATTGCAAAAGGAAGTTATTACAAACACTCGATGGTGGCTTGAAGTGAGTTCTGAGTAAAAGTGTACTATTAATATCATAAATTGTCTTATGTAGCTTGATGCTAATATTAGCTCTAATGCAGCTGCAGAACAGGTCCAATTCTTCTTCATAATGCACTATGTTATAATACTTCATGTAAGGTCGCAAGAAAATGTTTTGTTGTATTTATTTAGAAATACTTTTGATAATAGTTGGGTAAATGTATACTGGGATTGAAGCGATGTGGCTTGGTAAACGTTTTATTGCCAGTATAAAGTCTGATAATGGCTGAATAAAAACAAAAGAATAATGATAAAAGAATAATAAGGATTATGTTTCCTTAAACTATTTTGTCATGCATTTCTTTATTTCAACACATTTACAGGTAAATCCTAGTATTTAAAATTTGTGATTAATTATGTGATTATATATACAGGTGCATCTCAATAAATTAGAAACTAGAATGTCGTGGAAAAGTTCATTTATTTCAGTAATTCAACTCAAATTGTGAAACTTGTGTATTAAATAAATTCAATGCACACAGACTGAAGTAGTTTAAGTCTTTGGTTCTTTTAATTGTGATGATTTTGGCTCACATTTAACAAAAACCCAATTCACTATCTCAACAAATTAGAATACTTCATAAGGCCAATAAAACATTTTTTTTAGTGAATTGTTGGCCTTCTGGAAAGTATGTTCATTTACTGTATATGTACTCAATACTTGGTAGGGGCTCCTTTTGCTTTAATTACTGCCTCAATTCGGCGTGGCATGGAGGTGATCAGTTTGTGGCACTGCTGAGGTGGTATGGAAGCCCAGGTTTCTTTGACAGTGGCCTTCAGCTCATCTGCATTTTTTGGTCTCTTGTTTCTCATTTTCCTCGACAATACCCCATAGATTCTCTATGGAGTTCAGGTCTGGTGAGTTTGCTGGCCAGTCAAGCACACCAACACTGCTTTTGACAGTGTGGGCAGGTGCCAAATCCTGTTGGAAAATGAAATCAGCATCTTTAAAAAGCTGGTCAGCAGAAGGAAGCATGAAGTGCTCCAAAATTTCTTGGTAAACGGGTGCAGCGACTTTGGTTTTCAAAAAACAATGGACCAACACCAGCAGATGACATTGCACCCCAAATCATCACAGACTTAACACTTAACACTGGACTTCAAGCAACTTGGGCTATGAGCTTCTCCACCCTTCCTCCAGACTCTAGGACCTTGGTTTCCAAAAGAAATACAAAACTTGCTCTCATCTGGAGCTTTGGACCACTGGGCAACAGTCCAGTTCTTCTTCTCCTTAGCCCAGGTCAGACGCCTCTGACATTGTCTGTGGTTCAGGAGTGGCTTAACAAGAGGAATACGACAACTGTAGCCAAATTCCTTGACACGTCTGTGTGTGGTGGATCTTGATGCCTTGACCCCAGCCTCAGTCCATTCCTTGTGAAGTTCACCCAAATTCTTGAATCGATTTTGTTTGACAATCCTCATAAGGCTGCGGTTCTCTCGGTGCATCTTTTTCTTCCACACTTTTTCCTTCCACTCAACTTTGTTAACATGCTTGGATACAGCACTCTGTCAACAGCCAGATTCTCTGGCAATGAATGTTTGTGGCTTACCCTCCTTGTGAAGGGTGTCAATGATTGTCTTCTGGACAACTGTCAGATCAGCAGTCTTCCCCATAATTGTGTAGCCAAGTGAACCAAACTGAGAGACCATTTTGAAGGCTCAGGAAACCTTTGCAGGTGTTTTGAGTTGATTAGCTGATTGGCATGTCACCATATTCTAATTTGTTGAGATGGTGAATTAGTGGGTTTTTGTTAAATGTGAGCCAAAATCATCAAAATTAAAAGAACCAAAGACTTAAACTACTTCAGTCTGTGTGCACTGAATTTATTTAATACACAAGTTTCACAATTTGAGTTGAACTACTGAAATAAATTAACTTTTCCACGACGTTCTAATTTATTGAGATGCACCTGTATATGTATGTATATATATATATATATATATATATATATATATATATATATATATATATATATATATATATATATCAGTGGCGGCGGTGACTTTTTAACGGGTATGCTGAGTGCTAAGATTAAGGACTCCCCCACCCCACCCCACCCCAATCGCTTTTAGGACACACTCAAAGAGGAAAACACCGTGGCAGGTGTCGATTTAAAAGTATGCACATTCCTACCTTAGGCTATTTGTAAATGAAATTCATCTCCAATCCTTCTTCTATCGTTTCAAGTTTATCCATAGTTATTCGAATGCTAGAAAACAGCTGATTTTCCAAGTAAAAACCACCAAATAACGTTTACACGTAGTTACGTTATGATACGTAATATTCAGAGCGTGGGGAGATGGGGGGGGATTTCCCTGCTCTACGTCTCTGCATCAACTGAATGAATCTTTTTTTTTTTTCCATTTATTTTTTATTCCCAGTGAATAGGAGTTAAAACTCCCACCTGGATGACAATAATAGACCATGCAAAATACAAAAAAATAAAAATAAAAATAAAATAAAATAATATATTTAAAATATTGCCAAGTAACGCTGCAAACAACAATAAAATCACAGAAGGACTTTAACTGTAAGCGACAAGTATACGGAAAACAAAGGTATTGTTTCCTATTTTTTCCTGATGTTTGTTATTATTTCAAATTTTGTATACATTTTTATAAACTTTTTTTAATTTATTTACTACTTAGGCATGTTGACAATAAATTAATTTTCGGCAATCGAGATCTGGCAGCAAAAGCGCATTTTTCCACCTGGAAAGTGCTTTGCGGACAGCTTACCTCGCTCATGAAATCACGCGCATAGCAGCTAAACACTGAAAACGCGCTACAATCCTGACGAGTCATAGCCACAGAGCGGAGGCGCCAAAGCTGCGGAGAATCCGCTTACGTAGATTTACAGAAAATGACCATTGTTTTCAAATAAATAATTTTACATACTTATTCCCAACACTTTATTAAACTTTAAGTCACATCTCAAATGACAAGAGATCAACTTATAATCATGTTTATATTCATTAGCCTGTGAACTCATTCTCTCAGACGGCCTGGGTATGCGGCGCATTCGCAGCTTATATGGACGGAACGCCACTGATATATATATATATATATATATATATATATATATATATATATATATATATACACATATATATATATATTAGTGCTGTCAAAATTAGCGCGTTAATGCAGGCGATTAATTTTTCAGTTTAATGTGTTAAAAATATTTAACGCCGTTAACGCAGGGCGGGCTAGTGTTGACCACCCTACACACAACTGCAATTGCACACACAAAGGCGCCGACGCATGCTGTAGCCTTTATCATTTCATATCAAAGCTTGAAAGAAACGATGTGCATACAACGTCGTGGTCAGTTAAGTCATGAAGGCGATTAAAGCTGCCTGTGCATGCATGTATTAGGCTATATGTTATATATGAGTCACATTTAAGAACTTTGAAATGGATTTCAAAACTGTCCTGGAGCAGCCCAGCATCTCTCTCCCAGATCTCAGCTCAGATCTCCCTCATCTAACACACCCGATTCAACTCGGCAGCTCATTAATAGAGACTTTAAGACCTGAAGTGGGTCAGAAAAGGTAAAGAGAGTTGAGAGAAAACATGATGTGTGTCAGATCCATGTTATGTTCAGCAGCGGCAGCTCTTAAAGAAACAGCACCCAAAATAACCTATTAACCCAGCTGCTGTGATGTCTGTTCATCAAAGAACAAAAGAAAAAAAAAAAAAAAAAAAGAGGAACTCAATAACGTTTATGTCTCGTTTGGATATTCAGAGGCTCCGTAGCATACATGATTACGTCATCACATTTTGACAACATTGATTGGTCAGAAGAAACCAATGCATTTCGTCCCTCTGAGCCAAACAGGAAGGATTGTTGACGCTTAGTCCCACCCCCGTGCCCAGATTGGTTCAAACTGTCACATATTCAACCAATAAACATAGGTTTTGGTCTTTTGAACCATTGTTTAGCGAGTTTCTTTGGAAATCGGACCAAACGCAAAGTAAAAGTAAAGTGTATCGTGCATGCATAAAAACAAACACAAAATAACACATTTGCATGCGAGCACTCTCTGAAAAAGCCCAGAAAAACACAGGAGAGAGCACTTTGGCATAAAACAAACCAAAAGCAAGGATGAAAAAGCAGTACATATCAGATAAAGCGCTGGAATTTAGGTATTCGCGTCGCGAGGCGATATCTCGGTGAAATCAATTCTGACGCAGAGTGCAGCCAGCGGATCGATCCATTTGGCTGTTTTATTATGTAAATAATACTTATATAGTTCATAAAGATCATTTGCACTATTTCTTTTCTGTTGCACTCTGTATATTTTGTTATTATAAAACACTGTTTCCATTTTCTTTACTCCCTAAATGTTTTTGGACACATCTATATTGTTAGTAAAGTAAATATACCTGTTTTTCACTGAAAAGCGCCTATAACAATATTGTAATAAATGGCTATAACTTGCTTGGGGAATGTTATATGTAGAAAAATAAATAAAAATTGGAAGTGTAAAACACACAGATACAACTTTCTAAAGAAAAAAATCCAAACTTAAGGAGTTTTTGTTTGAGTACACAGTAAAAAAACACCCAATTATTGCTTGCGTTTTTCTTAAAATCCTGGAAATTCATTAATTCTTAGAGAAAACAAATGGAAAATTGGGACTTTAAATTAGCTAAACTGAAACTTCAAGTTCTCCTGTTTATAATGATATATAGCACTTAATGTTGACTGCTAGAATAGGTCTGAAAAAACAAAGAAAAGTACAGGTATATCAGGTGCCCCAAAATTGTTCTAGGTCTTTAAGGGTTTATCAAAGAATCCTAAAAAAAATATCACAGGTCCCCAAAAATATGAAGCAGCACAACAGTTTCCAACATTGATTATAAATCAGCATATTAGAATGATTTCTGAAGGATCATGTGACACTGAAGACTGGAGTAATGATGCTGAAAATTCAGCTTTGATCACAGGAATAAATTATATTTTAAAGTACATTAAAATAGAAAACTGTTATTTTAAATTGCAATAATATTTCACAAAATAACATTTTTTTCCCCTGTATTTTTGATCAAAAAGATACAGCCTTGATGAGCAGAAGAAACTTCTTTAAAAATCTTTAAAAATCTTACTGATCCCAAACTTTTGAGCGGCAGTGTATATATATATATTTATATATAGAAATTTTAATCAAATATTCTTCTACGTCTCAAAGAGGGTTTTTAGCATGCTGACAGCATGACAGTAAAAACGGTAACAGTTACTGTCAACATGCTAAAACCCTCTCCGAGTACTTGCGTCACTAAATGCATCCCATTTAAAGCACCGCCGACACAGCCAACAAATTCACCGCCTTCAACAATAAATTTCAAGACAATTACTGTCAGAATACAAATTCACAAATGTCTCTCGCTATGAGCATCGCATTAAGACGATTTGTCAAGTTAAAAACTTCTTTCAACTTTAAAAAATGCATCTTAAGACCTCTGAGTTCAGTTCTACTGCATTCTATCTAGGTGCTAAGAACCCCGTCTCATGACGTCTGGTCTGTGAACAAGCCTTTAACCTGCACAATTTTACAGGGCGTACCATAACCAGCCGATTTTAAAGTTATCTATTTTGCACATTCCTAATGTGGACACTGTGGAAAAATTTGCATGTACAATAATTTCTCAAAAACCACCAGGCACTGTAGGTTCTTCCCTGTACCGTTCTATCCCTAATGCAATGAGGTTTGAGTGCCCTAGTGAATCTGATCAGATTTGTCTGAATTGGTGGCCCTTCCTGCAGTTACAAGTACAGTGAGTTATACAGTGACACACTCAATCATAGATGGCTACTGCTGTGCCATTATGGACTTAAACTCCTTTGCTTGAGCCGACCACAGCATACAAGTGCACATACACACACACACACACACATACACTGCTGCCAAGCTCTCCAGATGATGAGCCTCGCTCCTGTGGGTTACGTAAGAAGTGGCATAGGCGTCCTCGGGCAATGTCTGTGTGTGTGTATATATGTGTGTGTGTTAGGCTCAGCTCTACATGCCTGACACTAAAAGCAAAACAAGTCACAAGCACTAACACACATAAATAACCACCACAGCCATGTCACAGCCAGTATATTTCATATCTCATGTGGAATCGTACAATGGGACGCATCACTAGTTTAAGCATTCTCAGCAACAGTGTAGCATCGCTACTACTGATCGTTAGAGACAAGATGAGGTACCTTCGAAGCTGATGTGTAGATGATAATGTGTGTGTGTGTGTGTTACTCTTCAATATCCATTTTCCAATGGTCAATAGATGTTTCCGGCTGTGTCAGTAAGCTGAAAAATGTTGCCTTCTCAGGCAGTATACTGTGGAAGTCAGTTTTTGCCTCAGAGTACAAAAACTAATTAAAAGGTTGTTGAGATTTAATTTCTCATAATTTCGACTTTTTATGTCCCAACTGAGACTTTAAACTGCTGTTTGTGGTCAGAAAGATTTTTTTGATGTTTTTGAAAGACATCACTTATGCAAACCAATTTACAATAACCATTTTCAGATGTTTTAAAATTTAACTGATTCCTTTGATGCCAAAGCTGCATTTTCAGCAGCCATTACTCCAGTCTTCATTGTCACATGATGCCTCAGAAATCATGCTATATGTTGATTTGCTATTTCTTATTATTATTATCAGTTAAAGCAGTTGTGCTGATTAATATTTCTGTTAAAATTGTGATACCTTTTTCTGGCATTTTTTCAAGAATATAAGTCTTTGCTGTCACATTCATCAATTTAATGAATCCTTGCTGAATAAAAGTATTAATTTCTTAAAATTAATTAAAAAACATTTCTCATAATTGTTAATTTATCTTATGTAGCATACTACCTAATAAAATGACACCATCTGGTTGTTTTTTGAAGGAAGCATAAATGTGTCCTTCACAGCCCACAATCCTATTCCTGAAGTTCAGTGGTTGGTTGAAAACATAAGAACAGTTTCTGAACAAACGGTATACAGGAATAAATTAATTTAGAAATGTCATTATTTTCTGCATTTTTTGTCAACCTATGACTTCATGTCAACAAAGAAATAAGTATCTTTAAATATTTGCTTAGTTATGACCCAGACAGCAAGCAGTGTCGGCCCAGATTCGGCCCACATCTGGCCCGCATGGATTTCACGTGGGCCAGATGTGGGCCGGATTTGGGCCAACACTATGTTGCTGTCTGGGGACTAAAGCTTACTTGAATTTGTTGCATCACTAGATGTGATATTATGATAAGATAAGTTATCTTCATTGAAAAACATTGTCTGATTTGGACACAGCCTTCATATCTTTCAATGTCATTTAATTCAAATTTATTTATTACAAGCCCTGAACATGATCTGTTCAATAATCTGCAACCTATAATGGAGAACAGGCTTGATCATTGTGACATATGTCTTCTTTAGAAATAAATACCCTTCATTAAATTTGAAGAGATGATCATTGTGAATAAAATTATCAGACTCATAGTGGGTTATATTCTAAATTACAGTGATTATGACTGTCAGCAATCAGTGTTGGAGACATATTTGTGCACTGCAGCCGACAATCTCACAATCTACTTCAAAAAGAGGAAGTGCAAATACTCAGAAGACTATTTAAAATGTATCTTCTTTACCATGAGGTCATCACACCACTTTGTGCATGTGTGTGTGTGTGTCTGAGAGGTTGATCAATAGATCTGCGTGCGAGCCGCACAGTCTTGGGACCCGCGAGGCTAGTTGAGTTATGAGTCTGCCATTCTCTCCCCTCTGCGCTTGAAAATACAATTCTCAAAGGACAGGGACCACCCAAAACTGTCTGCTACACAATAACCACCATTTCACCACCCACAATTTAATTATTCAAATGGTAGACCACCAATAACAATACCATAGCCTATAAAATGTTGTTTAAAGCAGAAGTCTGTCATTTTTTTTTTAACAACAGCAAAAAAAATCCCAATACTGCAAATTGGCTCAACCAATGGAGTTTGGGGGTGGGATTATATGTTTGTCCGACCAACGGTAGACAGTGGGAGTGTTTCGTTTGGTGGTGCAGAAATTACACACCTTTGATGCCAAAGCTTAACAAAAAAACACATTCTCTCTCGGTCTCTGCTCTTATTCAACATCTGACTGTCGTGTCACTTTCTGCAAGCGAGCTGTGGGAAGCAGAACACTTTTGGGATCGCAGTGCATTTGCCCGCTGGCCTGAGACTGAAGACTCTCCTCTCCCTCCCTCTGCTCTAATCTTCTGGATGATTTTGCCAGGATTCTGCCATTCTGGTCTCTTGATCTGCCACTTTCAGTTATTCTCAACTGGGGAGATGTTTACACAACTGCAAAACAGATCTTCATAGCGCTATGCAGCTCACAGCTACAGACACACACTGTGTGGCATAAGCTACACATACCAATGTGCTCTCATTAGCATTCAAAGGTATTCACACATTAATTGTGCATCTAGCACATTAACATTTTAATATGTTTGAACACAGACTACATTTTACAATATCAATGCGATGATAGCATCTAAAACTTTAGATAAAATTTTTGAATAAAAAATTATTTGGATTCAATTAGCAGATTCAATTATTTGGAATTAATAGGTTGGTTTTATTGTAAACCAATGTTCAAAAGTTTCAGGTCTGAAAGATTTTATTTAAATTTTTTTATGTTGTTGAAAGCTGAATTTGAATGATCAAAATACAGTTTTAAAAAAACAGTACTACTGTGAATATTATTACAATTTAAAATAACTCTGATCTATTTTAATATATTTTAAAATGTAATTTATCGAATGAGTCCATTCGGGCCGGGCTCAGGCCATTTTTTGTTTTTTTTTACAGATCGGGCTCGGTCGGACTCTGGCTCATTTAGCCTCTCTCTTTTTATTGTGCCCATATACGCGCAGAGCACACATGGCTACTGTATGAAATATTGATTATATTATAAATAATATACATCACCTACTCAATACTCAACGCATATACGCACGCATTAGCATACAGGTGACAGTTGACCATGCAGAGCATCAGGGCTTAGAGCGTGGGAGTTACTAAAAGTTCTCAATGCTTCGGGAAAAGCTGCATTTTGGATCATCCATGCATTTGATGATGATCCTGACTCGCCATCTCCTCATTGGATGTGCCTTTAGAGAGAAATGCATCTTTAGGGATTTTATAATGAAAGAGTTTTTGTTTTCAATTTTAATTATTTCGTTTTAAAGTAGTAATTCAAAGCTTTCTATAGATACTATATTTATCAAGTCAGTGAGGCAAGTATTCTCTGTGTTTCGGTTTATCAGAAGCGCTCATGCTCAAAACCGAAACTGCAGAAAGCGCATCCTGTGTTTTTATTTTAATTTGTAAAAGCACGTTTGTTGATATTGTGAGTGCACACAAATAAAAGTAGACCCTTTACAGTTCCGAACAATGTAGCCTATTATTCTTACCTTTATGAGCAAAAATGACAGCGTATTTGGAAATTTTTCCAATGCAAGTGATCGCGCTGGCGCCTCCATGTCCTGTAAAGCGCGCTTCAGCTTTCACTCTCCGCACAAATGACTGGATATGCGTCAGTGCACAATTATCTAGGTTAAGCATTTAAACTAACATTGTGGAGCTGTTTTATAACTACAGGTGCTGGTCATATAATTAGAATATCATCAAAAAGTTTATTTATTTCACTAATTCCATTCAAAAAGTGAAACTTGTATATTATATTCATTCATTACACACAGACTGATATATTTCAAATGTTTATTTCTTTTAATTTTGATGATTAGAGCTTACAGCTCATGAAAGTCAAAAATCAGTATCTCAAAATATTAGAATATTACTTAAGACCAATACAAAGAAAGGATTTTTTGAAATCTTGGCCAACTGAAAAGTATGAAAATGAAAAGTATGAGCATGTACAGCACTCAATACTTAGTTGGGGCTCCTTTTGCCTGAATTACTGCAGCAATGTGGCGTGGCATGGAGTCGATCAGTCTGTGGCACTGCTCAGGTGTTATGAGAGCCCAGGTTGCTCTGATAGTGGCCTTCAGCTCATCTGCATTGTTGGGTCTGGTGTCTCTCATCTTCCTCTTGACAATAACCCATAGATTCTCTATGGGGTTCAGGTCAGGCGAGTTTGCTGGCCAATCAAGCACAGTAACACTATGGTCATTGAACCAGCTTTTGGTACCTTTGGCAGTGTGGGCAGGTGCCAAGCATCTCCATAAAGCTTGTCAACAGAAGGAAGCATGAAGTGCTCTAAAATTTCCTGGTAGATGGCTGCGTGGCAGCCCAAATCATCACTGACTGTGGAAACTTCACACTGGACTTCAAGCAACATGGATTCTGTGCCTCTCCACTCTTCCTTCAGACTCTGGGACCTTGATTTCCAAATGAAATGTAAAATTTACTTTCATCTGAAAAGAGGACTTTGGACCACTGAGCAACAGTCCAGTTCTTTTGCTCCACAGCCCAGTTAAGATGCTTCTGACGTTGTCTCTGGTTCAGAAGTTTAAAGTAACAGTAGCCCTTTTCCTGAAGACGTCTGAGCGTGGTGACTCTTGATGCACTGACTCCAGCTTCAGTTCTCTCCTTGTGAAGCTCTCCCAAGTGTTTGAATCGGCTTTGCTTGACTGTATTCTCAAGCTTGCGGTCATCCCTGTTGCTTGTGCACCTTTTCCTACCCAGATTCTTCCTTCCAGTCAACTTTGCATTTAATATGCTTTGATACAGCACTCTGTAAACAGCCACACCTTTCAGTAATGACCCTCTGTGACTTACCCTCTTTGTGGAGGGCGTCAATGTTCGTCTTCTGGATCATTGCCAAGTCAGCAGTCTTCCCCATTATTGTGGTTTCAAAGAACAAGAGATACCCAGAATTTATACTGTAGGGATGGTCATTTATTCAAACTCAAATGTAAATATTCTAATATTTTGAGATACTGATTTTTGACTTTCATGAGCTGTAAGCTCTAATCATCAAAATTAAAAGAAATAAACATTTGAAATATATCAGTCTGTGTGTAATGAATGAATATAATATACAAGTTTCACTTTTTGAATGGAATTAGTGAAATAAATAAACTTTTTGATGATATTCTAATTATATGACCAGCACCTGTATAAACTGTTAAAAATTGCAGTTAATTTACGGCAGAATTTCAACAGTATAATCCTGTTATGTTCAAAAGCAGTACATTACTGTTTTTTTAGGTTTTGTGAAATGACGTAGCTACAATATAACGACATTCTACTGTATTTATAACTCGAAGGAAATAAAACATTACTATCCAGTATTTTTGTAAACTGCAGTGAGCACGCGGGGACTTCATCCGTCTTGTTAACAGGTAAATTCCCCTTTGTTTTGCGCGATTTCAGAGACAAAATACATTCATTTGCTACTGCAACTAATCTGTATAGTGGATATCGGAAGTGACATTATCTTTTATTTGCTCTTTTCAGTGATAAACACGCCAAATATGTCATCATCGAGTGCAACTGGATTTCTGACTCTGTGACTCGGATTATATTATTCCCAATTAAAGGGTAAGTTTCATTCGTCATGAGATCATTCTTATGCAAAGTTAACTTTTCAAACACTGTTGCATTGAAATCACATTGATGTCTCTGTAACGTGCTGAAATGGCCGGTGTTGTTCGCTAATAGGCTAACAGGCTATCAGTTTGCAGAATTCGCTAATGTGTTAAACCTCCACTGTTTGAGAAAACAAACGAACAAACTCAAAATTTCGGGTGTCATTGTGATTGCAAATTTGGGCAAGCATGTTCTAGTATGACATGTTTATTCTAAGGGGGATTTTTACTGTTGTGCTTGTTTTGTTGTTTTTATGTTGGCTATGTTTTTGCATCAATCCAAGTTGGTTTTGTAGTTAAGTGATAGAATACGTATTAGCTGGATTTCTGAATGGGAAATCATATGCTTGGAGCACTTAAAAATGTAAACACGAAAGCTAAGTATGAGAACCAATGTTTTAAGCTAGCATGTTTGAAATTGAGTTTTTATTTACCATGCACTTGTGTGGACTTTCAGTGGATGGGTTTTCTTTGTTGTCTGAATATAAATGAAAATAAATTTTAAAATACACAATTTACAGTATACACATTTTGACTTAAAGATCTGTCCAGACCAGTCCATGTTGAAATGCTTTTCTTATGTTAGAAGTGCTGAACTCTGTGACGGTTTAAAATGATTTTAGTTTTCCTTGCATTCATTTGTAATCTGGCAATGTCAAATTAATGTTATGTCAATGCTGAAATTAAATACATTAAATGTGTTTTTCTTTTTAAAGGTTCAGGTGAAACACCAGGAAGAAGAATCCAGCACTGGATGATCAGCCTTGAGGAGCACATCATTTGTGAGGGCATCCAGCCGGCTTTTCTGTCTGGGCTTGCAGCTGATTTTTCTACTTTCAACAATTTCAATCTTCAATACCATGCTGAAGACGCATGCACGTTGGAATTTATTCAAAGGTTAGATACTTGGATGCATACATTCAATTCGCTTCACATTTTATTTGTATATCACTTTTTACAATACATATATTTTTAAAGCAGCTTTACAGAAAATGTATGTTTCATTGAAACATTTGGCCCTAATAAACAGGGAATCTAGCATCAAATAGAGAAATTTCCTATCAAATATCTGAGCCCCAGTGAGCAGTAGATAAATATGTCAAGGAAATAAAATGTCTATCGGTGGTGAGGTGTTGGTGGAAATCTTGAAAGGAAGCAGATTCATCTAGGACCCATCCTTCTTTAGCATTAAACTGATGATCATGTGCATATATTACAGTTCTGTCAGACATGGCTAAAATAGTAGGGTATAAGATGTGTTATGTCAGTGCTTGAACAAAGAGATATCTTTAATCTAGACTGAAACACATCATTCAGCCCAAAAGATCTGAGTGTTGGAGCTTGTTAAGAATGCTTTCCTTTCCTGACAAAGTAAAGCGAAGTGTTCTTGATACAAGAATAGACTTTTATATACTTTTAATATTTATATGTTATCCATGAGTACCCTTTTTGGTAAAACTTTAGAATAGGGACCACTTATTCACCATTAACTATGACTTTTCCCTCAATAAATTCCTAATTTGCTGCTTATTAATAGTTAGTAAGGTAGTTGTTAAGTTTAGGTATTGGGTAGGATTAGGGATGTACAGTAGAATAAGGCATTAATATGTGCTTAAAGGCATAGTTCACCCAAAAATGATAATTCTGTCATCATTTACTCACCCTCAAATAGTTCCAAACCTGTATGAATTTCTTTGTTCTGCCGAATACAAAGGAAGATATTTTGAAGAAAGTTTGTAACCAGGCTGTTTTGGGGCACCATTGACTTCCATAGTTGGGGAAAAAATACTATGGAAGTCAATGGTGCCCCAGAACTGCTCTGTTTCCCATTTATTCAGAATATCTTCCTTTGTGTTCAGCAGAACAAAGACATTCATACAGGTTTGGAACTACTTGAGGGTGAGTAAATGACAGAATTTTCATTTTTGGGTGAACTATCTCTTTAATTAATACTAATAAATGGCTAATATTCATGCTAATAAGCAACTAGTTAAGAGTAGGGATGTAACGATTAACCGCGAGCAGGTTGAAAATCGATTCAAATATGTGACGATTCAAATCGGTTGAGATGCGAAACAAATCACGATTCAATTAGGGTAGTTTATATGAATGCATGTCTGAGGGGAACTTGCTGTCTTTAGAAAAGTTTAGATGGTATTTTTCTTCTCATCTTGCCTCTGTATAATGCATATTAAAGTTCATAAGTGCAGCGCTGCTTTGTTTACAGCGGAAACCAAGGAAACGCTTAAAGCGCCACCTGCTGGCAGAGAGTGAATCTGCGTCTCATTCAGCTCGTCTGCTGTTTCTATGTATAATTTCACAAAACTGAAGTCATACCATTCTGTTTTTGCTTCAAATTTCGAAATTATACAGTCTAATTTAGGTTAAAAACTGCTCCTGCTGCATGTATGCAGCATCTTTGTTTGGATCATGATTAAAATGCAGTGGTTGCCTCTCATTTTAAATGGAAAGAGCACAGACAAAGCCTTATTTAGTTTTTATGAAGAGATTTCTTTTATTTATGTTACTTATTTATTTGATTTGGGGCTTGTTTTAAAATTTCAGTTTAGTTGTTATTTACATTTACATTATATTTACATTTTGTTATTTAGCAGATGCTTTTATCCAAAGTGACTTACAAATGAGGACAATAGAAGCAATCAAAACCAACAAAAGAGCAATAATATGCAAGTGCTATATTAGTATATTATTATAGTGTTATATTTCAATTTCACAAAGAAACGTGCAGCATTTTGTCCAAGCAATAATAAAAGAACATATTTAATTTATAATTTGTCTTAAATCTCATTTTCTTAAAAAAAATCATGACTTGTGAATCGAATCGTGAAATCAAAATTGCAAATCGAATCGAATCGTGAGTTGAGTGAATCGTTACATCCCTAGTTAAGAGACCCTAAAATAAGGTGTTACCATCTTTTTTTTCCTCTACACTAATTCTAAACACACACATTTGTTTTTCAGGTGGTTCATCGAGATAAATCCGGAAAAGGGGACCAAGGCTGGAGGAGTCATATCAAAGCGGACGAGGAAGGTCACACAGAAAAAGAAAACCGTGAACCCTCGTGTCTCCAGTTTACTTAAAATAAAAATGATGTTTTTTTTGTTGGACTTTATACAAGTATTACACACCACAGACCACACACACACACACTCACATCACACACATGTTTGTTTTTGTGAAAAGTGGGGACATCCCATAAGCATAATGGTTTTTATACTTTAAAACTGTATGTGCTATTGCCCTACACCAACCCTACACCTAACCCTACCCCTTACAGGAAACTTTGTGCTATTTCAGATTTTCAATACACTCCATTCTGTGTGATTTATAAGCGTTTTGAAAAGTGGGGACACGAGGTAATGTCCTGAAAAGTCACCTTCTCCTTGTAATACCTGTCATTATGCAAATTTATGTCCTCATTTATCACAAAAAAAACACACACACACAGTCTGTTGAACTCTTTTTTTTTTTTCAGGTATTCATTCATTTCTATTCACTCAAAAACATTTACTCAGGTGTTCTCTAAGTTTTTCACTTAATCTTTGTGTCCAGAGTTAATTTTTTGGACAGCCTGCATGACATATTATGAATTGTTAAAGAGTTAAAGCAATTTATTTATCATTTATACAGCTGAAATGTACATTTATTATCATAAATGTAATAAGCTTTGGGATTTATTTTACAATTTGTTTTCATTTTGTACCAATGTTCTGTAAGTCAGAATCTGATTGGTGGAATATTTTGAGTTTATTTCTGTTATGACCACTTCTTCCCCTTAAATTTTAATTATTGATCTTTAATGTTTTTTCTAAGAAAGTATATTTTTTTTTTAAATAAAGAAAAACAAGTTTTGAATCAACACTTTAAAGCTGCTTTACTTGTGTTACATTTCAAGTCACTATTTCAAAGGGTACAAATAGATATTAAAAACCAAGAAAATGTTGTCCTTTTTACTAGCAGGCCATTACTCAATAGCGTACACAATGGTATAGCATATTTGTATTGTAGTTCACACGTTGTTAGTTTAGTTGTGAAGAAGAACAAAAAAAGTGTTATGCTGTATTTGCAAAAACTGTAGCCAACTGTAAATTTCACCAACAGTAAGACAGTTAATTTTACAGTAACTTGCTGGCAACCGTGCTGCCAGTTCTTTACCGTTTTTTAATAAACAGTAGCCAACTGTAATTTTACCCAACAGTAAGATTGTTAGTTTAGTTGTGAAGAAGAGCAAAAAAAGTGTTATGCTGTATTTGCAAAAACTGTAGCCAACTGTAAATTTCACCAACAGTAAGACAGTTAATTTTACAGTAACTTGCTGGCAACCAAGCTGCCAGTTCTTTACTGTTTTTTTAACAGGACAATTTTTAACAGTGTAGATTTAATTTCAGACAAGTCGTGATGATTTGAGAAGGCTAAATTGATCAAACATAGGCTATGATCAACTCACTGTCTGCCACTGGCTACTTGATTTGTTACTTTAAAAAACAAAAACTTACATTTAAAGGGTTAGTTTCACCCCAAAATTAAAATTCTGTCATTAATTACTCACCGTTATGTTGTTCCAGACCCTTAAGACGTTCATCTTCGGAACACAAATTAAGATATTTTTGATGAAATCGGAGAGCTATCCGAACCTCCATAGACAGCAACACAACTGAAATGTTCCCAGGTCCAGAAACGTAGTAAATACATCAGTAAAACTCTCCATGTGACATCAGTGGCTCAACTTCAATTTTGCAACGCTACGAGAATACTTTTATTTGCGCAAAGAAAACAAAAATAACAATTTACTCAACCATTCTTCTCCCCCAAGTTATGTCTTCTGCCATTTTGGAGAGTACCTAAAAACGTGTTTGACGTAATCAGCGTTGTTTACGTTCGGGGGGGGACAGCTCGCACATGAACGCAATCTGCGTAATAAGCGTTGTTTACCCTTAGGGAAAAGCGTGTGTATGCGTTATAATACTTTCTAAAATGGCGGAAGATGCAACTCGGAGGAGAAGAATGGTTGAGTAAATTATGTTATTTTTGTTTTCTTTGCACAAAAGAAAGAAAAAAAAAGTATTCTCATAGCGTTGCAAAACTGAAGTTGAGCCACTGATGTCACATGGACTGTTTTACCGATGTGTTTACTATGTTTCTGGACCTGGGAACATTTCAGTTGTGTTGCTGTCTATGGAGGTTCAGATAGCTCTCCGATTTCATCAAAAATATCTTAATTTGTGTTCCGAAGATGAACGAAGGTCTTACGGGTCTGGAATGACATGAGGGTCAGTAATTAATGACAGAATTTTCATTTCGGGGTGAACTAACCCTTTAACGAATAAAAAAATGCTCCAAACATTTTTCTAAATTAACTTAATAAAATAATGAAACGAAATACAATCACTTTGCCATTTCATACAAAACTGAACTATTTTAATAGCTGAAACAGTAGTATAAGCTGTATAAGCTGGGGTCGGACTCGGGCCGAGAATTCTGATAAGCTGTCGGACACGGGCCGGGCTAGGGCCTGAGCGTCTTGGGCCAGGGCCGGGCTAGGGCCTAGATTTTAGGCCCGTGCAGGGCTCTAAGTCTCATGTGTCACATGTCACGTGATCCTTCAGAAATCATTCTAATATGTTGATTTGGGACTCAAGTAACACTTCCTATTATCAATGTTGAATACAGTTGCACTGCTTAATATTTTTAATAAAAGAACAGCGTTTATTTGAAACATAAATGTTAACTCTTAACTGTCACTTTTGATCAATTTAATGCATACTTGCTGAATAGAAGTATTAATTTCTTTAAAAAAATTATATATATATATATATATATATATATATATATATATATATATATATATATATATATATATATATATATATATATATATATATATATAGAACTTTTGAACATTTAAAAGGCTTCATGTTTCAAAAGCTGTTAATCATGCTTCATTGTCAATCCAAACACAGACATTTTAAAAAATATGTATCTACAAATATGAATGAGATAATATTGCAAATACTACAAAATACTATGAGATTTGTACCATGTATATCTGACCAGAAATACCAGCATAACCTAAGTCAGTCACAGTTTTGCTAGTTCATCCAAGATTTGTCAACTAACTCTAGGCTTGTAGCTTAGGTACAGAGACCAAAATCAGTCATAAAATCAAAGGTAAGACTTCATTCATACCATCTCATTCAGCTGAATCTTGAGATTCGTTTTGCACTGCCGATAGCTCGGGATGAGATGTGAAGAAAGAAAGAAAGGACGGTGCACTAATCACAATTTGGAGTCTCTTAGGGAGATTTTCATTTGCCCTCATCTCACGGCAGTCTGCATTTATCTGATCACAGTCGCTCAAAGAGGCTAAGTATCACCGAACTCCTCAGAGACCAAAGACGATCAGTTTCTAAAGAGGCTGTTCTCTGAAGAGCCAGCGCATGTATCAACTTCCACCAATATCATTCAATATCTGACAAAGGGAGCTGTTCTTCCGACTTGACTGACAGCAAATTATCCCATAGTGATGGCAAAAGAAATATTTTCAATTAGAGCTGCGCTAACTGTGAAAAGTAATGTCATGCCTCTGTGTGTACGAATGAGTCGTGGAACGTGGAAATTCATTTCAAAATCAAAGGCCATCTATCTGAATATAGAGTGTGAATGGAGATTTTGATTAGACAGGAAGTTCTTTGCCGTCTCTGAGGTGGGAATAGACCTTAGTGACTTGTTCAGTATAATTAATATCTGAATTTATGTACTAGGATCATTCATGAGGGTGATGAGAGAGTCACTGAACTAATGTGATGTGCCTTAATGATCCCAAATCCCAATCCAGTAACAATAAACGTCCTTTTACAAAAGACTTATGACGGGTCTGACTGACAAGCCATGACAGCGGATCAACTCAGTTAAGCACAACAACTGGCATCACTTTAAAGCAGATGAAGCTTGTTATGTTGTGGTGCAGTATAATGTAGTCACATTTCAGAAAGGCAAAACTAACAGTGGGTCATCCATGTCCTAATGAATTTGTTTTTAGCTTGACAATGCCCTTAAACACAACAGTAGTAACACCTAATAACACAACCGACAAAGAAACTAAATACTTACTAACAGGTTCACAATGCACCTGAAACAGAGCAGAGATTATTTAATTTCCATTGTGAAAAGGATACAATCGTAACGCTCCACTCTGAGTCCCGATGGCAAGGATTTTCTGGACAGGGTCGAATGCCATAGAGGAGGGCTGATAAGGGAAGCCATGGCGCACAGTCTGAGGATAAAATCAGAAAAGAAAAATGTTTTAAAAAGTACACAATGTAAAGCTTGGGGGCATAACCAGCACAGAAATTTACTTTAAAAATTCAGCCAGCCATTAAGCTAATTTACATTTTATTTATTTGTTTACATTTTTATTTATCTGTTTTTGCTTATGATGAATGTTTCATCATTTTTAATGTGACAGATGTTTTACAGTGTTGTTATTGTTAACTTTGTTAAACAAAGCTGAAATAAAAATACTAGATTAACTTATATCAGTTAGTTGCCAGGGCAAGATTTTCATTAAATTGAAATGCTAAACTTACCAAAACTGAAATAACAATACATTTAAGATAAATAGAAACACAATTCAAAAATATATAATAAATTCAAAAATAAATTTAATAAAATTCAAAAATATATAAATCAATATCACTAAAATAATACTGGCTTTACACTGTAGTATTTTTACAGTCTTGATTTGAAGTGTAGTGGTAAAGCATGTGTATGTGTGCAGCACAATGGAGTCAAACTTCCCCTCAGGGACAATTCAATATAAATTTCAACTGAATATATCCAACTATTTAAATACCCAGCCCTTTGAATTGCTCAAACAATCCTGATGTGCTATAGATAGACAAAAACAACAGGCAGTGAGAACAGACCTTGCTGCATTGTATCCAGATAACAACAATGGTTGACTACAGGTTTACAGCACTGGCCTCTGCTTAACAGCTGTCATCGTCGCACTCTATCTGTGTTTTAAAATTTAGAGGGTGCCTACACTGATAGCACTTCTGAGCATCAAGACGCACCTATAATGCTGTCTAGCTAAGCAGCTCAGTGTGTTTTGAGACGCAGCCTCTGTGTCTGTGTATGTTTGTTTAGTGGCTAAAGCGGGTTACGTAAGCGGCGCTCGCGGGGACGGGTAACCTGTCGACGAGCAGTAGCAACAAGCTTCACTTCATCCCTCCCATCTCTCTCGTTTCTCTTTTCATCTTTCCACTAATTATGAATTACATATTAACGTAATCCAGCGTTCGTATGGGTCTATTAAATTTCAACTTGACAAAAAGACCAAAGCCTCAGAAAATGCACCCATGTAACCTCGTTTCAAATTATTAGATTAGTGATTATTAATTAGAGAGCGGTATTTAAAGAAACAACTGTATCAATATCGTGCGTGTCACCATTTTTCTAAAAACGGAAAGATTACGTGAAAATTCCCTTCTCTTCAGAAATTATTTAGTGCTTAATAATAACATACTTAAAGATAATGCTATGTAAGCTCTTGAAAATAATTAATGTGGAATAGATTTCAAAACTTTCTCCATAGCACAATTATTAGACGGCGTCAACTCGTCAGGATCCTTGGTACAAACGCGTTACTTTTTTCCTGCCTTCAAAGACAGACAGCTGCGCGAGCAAATAGCATTCGAGCGCGGGTTGTGAAGAAGCCGTTTATTGGTTGGACCTACTGAACGAATACGCCCCCTTCAATGAACAAGTCGCTGTTCTGCTTGCCGTTCGTGATTGTGTGCTGAAAATGAGGTAAAATATTCTACATTTTTGACCTAAATGATAAAGTAATGCCCAGCAGTCGACAAACATGGAGGCGAAAATGAAAATTATGCTGTCATTTGGGATTTTTGTAGCGACTCAGCAGATCTCTAGATGCAAACTTTAATATAACGCAATAAGATTTGTGAACGACTCGGTGTTCAAAAGAATCGGCTGAGTAAATGATTCAATGACTCACTCATAACACAAAACGAACTTGTCGCCACCTACTGTAGTAACAAAGTAACCTGTAGCAATGTTGACTGAGCGAACCGATTCGAATCTTTGAGATGAATTAAAATCCCAGCTGCAGTGCTGTCATTCTCCTACAGTTTCCGCACACATGCATGTGGGTTTATAATCTAATATGGCATTCGTTTGGACGTGGTTTTGCGCGAAGCGAGATAGATGAGAAGAGAGAAGCCTCGACAGATAACCCGTTTCTCACCGAGAACTATTAACTCCATCCATTGTGCTGCCAGATCTAATCCAGAGAGAGCAGCTAAACCCTTCAGTACTTCAAATTTGGCCTATTCAAAACACACTGCACACTCGCAGTCTCAAAACCTAGACAACAACCTAGTGATCTGCCTACCTAGAAAACATTTGGGTACCTATCATGGCCCAAAATTATCCTTCGATACACATACAGTACAGCGGGTGCGTGTGTCCAAAAAGAGTCAAGAATGGTTCTGGGTTTACAAGAAAATACCAAAATGACACGTTAATCCCAGCACAGTACATTATGCAAGAAACGGGTTGTATATCCCCCCTCCCTCCACTCAAGCATCACAGCTTCATTCTATAACCACACATGATACAGACGTTTCAATAAAGTAGCATGTTTAACACTATGAGGAGGAGAAACGGAAGATATGGACAGCAAAAGTAAGCGTGTGGGTTCAAACGAATCTCAGTGTCACGCATGAATATTTTACGCATTTGTGCGCATTTTCCAAACACAGAGTCAGCTCTTTCCACGCACAGCTTGAGAAAAAAATCATTTAGTCTGGGTTTGAGGGGGCAGAGTATGATAGTACAGTGTGTATACAGGCTAACATACCAGCGTTTTAATGTAAAAACGCATTCCACCGGTGCGCAGTCAAAAGATACTGGACACTGTTATTTGCAATAAAACATACTTATGACATCATAACGCTTTCACTGATTAAAATTAGTTTTTTTTTTTTTTCATTACAACATTATGTGATGCATCGCATCTACCTTCCAATCAGAAAAGACACGCGTTATCTATATTCAGGCTATAGCCTATCTATATTCTAGTAAATCTGTGGGTAAAGTGAAAACAGCATGCACAAAGTGGCAAGGTTTATTAAAGAAAAACACACACATCAGGTGATGTTACACATTCACTTGAAAGCTTCCCCACCTTGCAGAGCTGGAAGTGTTCAGACTGGAGCGTCTCCGGGATGAGCTCGTTCTCCTTGGCCCCGAGCTGCGGGGATGTAGAAGGGGACGACACGGCCGTCAAGCCGTCCAGCACCTTACGGATATTAAACTTCTTCATTTTCCCCCCAGTGCGAGAGACGGAGGGGGACGGGAGCACCGAGTCGAGATCAGCCGTGGATGATGAGGGGGAAAGCCGCTCTCGCTCGTTTCTGCAGCACGTCTCTTTAAACCTCACATTTTAAAAGTGTTTTTCACCGTGTCCTCCATGGCTAAAAGCTTGGGTTGTGATCGTTGATATTTGTTGCTTTTTTATTAGCGTTTGTGAGGTGTCCGTTTATTCTGACTCGGCGTCCCGCTGCGTCTCAAATTCCCTCTATCCTCTCTCTCTCTCTCCCTCTCTCTCCTCGCTCGCTCGATCCCTTCTGCTCTCCACTCAACGCGGAAACACCGCTGCAGCGCCGCGCATGCGCACTCCAGACTGGATGACTACTGAAGCTGCCTTCCAAACGCTTTTCCCGGTGACCAGGCAATACTGTGGAGCGCTGAGTGAGCCTAGCGTCACATTGCAGAAATGAGGGGCGGGACTCTGCACCTGGAGCCGCAGGGATGCAGGATGGAAAGCGCATCAGCTAACACATAGCCTAACAATCATAATATGCATCAATTTTTTTAGGTTAGACTAAACGCTGTAAAATAGATTTGATAGGGGAAATATTTTTTCAGAATATGACTATTTTTTAAGGTTAATTTCTCCATAGGCACATATCTCACATTTTTGGCTAGAAAAAGCTACCCATGGTTGTTCTCTAGGAAGAAACAGGGCTCTCACGGTCATGGAAATTCTGCACATTTCAAGGAGTCAGAAATTTCTTGAGATAATATATGTTTCTAGTTATTATTGATATTATTTCTAGTTATAGTTGTTATTCAGCTCCAAAATATTTAATTGGGTTGAAATCTATATTATTAAAAAATATATATTAGCATCATTATTATTTTAAATCCTTACCTGGTAATCGGAACGAAAATGTAAAAGTCATAGAAATTCATTGGTCAAAATGTATTAGTGCAAAAAGAATAGGCTACTTGAAAACATGTTAATTTGTGACTATGTACTCCAATAGTGTGACACTGTATGGGGTAAGTTGTCACAATGGAACCTGCTGTTTAATATTAAACAGCATATTATTTTACCTCTGAAACAAGCATTTTCTGTAAAGCTGCTTTAAAACGATTTGTATTGTGAAATAAATGTGTATTGATTTAAGCAACATTAAACGGGAAATCTGTTCAAGATAAAAATATTATGTGTATAAAATGTATTTATAAACTAGTCTGAATGTATCTCAGTGTGGCTTCGTGTTAAATTGTTACACAAAAGCTATAACTATAAATATGATATGCAAATGTTAGTTTGCAGGATATAATTGAGGTATTTCTCATTTAAGACAGTTTGAAATAAACATGAATACACCACTACAGAAAACAATTAATTGTGCAATTGCAATTAGATTTTTAACTGAAAACTGATCATTATAAAGGTTTGTCAGCTATCTTGCTCAGTGTTTTCTTTCTTATGGCTGATGTAAGATAAAGAGAGAAAGTAGAGGTCACAATGGCTCAACCGTCAGTCTTGCCACTGCTGTTTAAAAGTGTGTCGCTAGCAATTGATTTAGACACCTGTCCCTATTTAATGAAGGCCAAGTTTACTCTTTGCGATCTGCAATGCGTGTCTGGTAGAGCCCGGTTTGTCTCTGTCCATGAGATGAAATTAGATTATTTTGGGGAAAATGTTAACACCACTTAATCAAACCAGCTGCTGAGAAGAACTGTACATGCCGGACAGCAAAATTGATCAAAATATTTATCCAATTCATCCAAATTAAAAATGTTTAACTTTGATTCAGTTCTAAAGGATAAAATCATCAATAAAAAGCCAATGCATAAATGTAAATTTAGGGTAACTATTCACAGTTTAGATTACATATACCTCATTATAAAAATAGGGTATTATGGCCTGATCAGTGAATAGATTTAAAATAAAAAGTTAGTCACAGTATATGTAAATAAAGTCACTGAGTACCCATGACAAGCACACTGATGAAGACAAACACTGAGGTTTGGAGATCCCTTTGATTCTCTACCCTTTCATACTGTAACGATGGAGATAAGCGTTGCATGCATTTCCTTATCAGGCCCTGGGAGAGGCTGAAGAGACCCTTATAAGGTATGGGCCGTCCTCGTGTACGTATGAGGCACTGACCAATCACCTGCTCGCTACACACACAAAACACTCCATAAACCACACACGGGAACATCAATGACTTCAATGGTTTCTCAATCACTCTGCTCCCTTTTATTCATGACAATAATAAGAGCGAGAGAGAGAGTTTAGTATTCAGCATTAAGTGGGTATGAGACTGAGATTTAAGACCCTCCCACTGATGAATGTTTGGCTAGTTCACTAAGGAGGGGCCAAAGTTTACAGAAGCATGACTAAAGCAAGGTACTCCTTTGCTGACGTGGGTTTCATGCAAGAAGTTATAAAACCCTCTAATTACAGATGCAGCATTGCAATTTAGTGCACAATCACAATTTAAATTTAAAAAAAAACTTGTTTTTTTATTTAGTCATAACTCAGTATTTTCATAACTCTATAGAAATGATTTTTTAAAACTTAAATTATATTATAATTCACATCTCTATTTCTCACTAATCAAAAAACATTGACACGCCTTTTATGAAAATATCAGATAATTTTGACAGTAATAAAGATAATCCTCTCTGCATCACCACAGAAACTGCATTCATTACAACCTATGATGTCAATTGCCTGTCCAATCTAATTAGATGTCCCTTTCCCCTTGGCATACTTAGCCCCGCCCCCTTTTAAACCAGGCACCTATTTTACTCTGATGATGATTACACAGCGATTGTGTGATTTATTTCATAATCAGAAGGCCCATGTCATTATTAGTTTGTTTTGATGACCTCTAACAAGTTATGAATAATTCATAAAGTGTTTCAATATGCAAATATTCGTCTTCTGTGATTGAACACAGGGTTTTAAACTGAGGGGAATGTAAAGTGTGTTTAATATTGAACTGTATTATAAGGAACAGTGTATTCAAATTAATCCACCCCTAATCCTACAAAGAAAGAACTGAATGTGACATGGCTTTAAAGGGACATCATTGAGACTATAATAACAAATAAACTCACACATTCACACAGCACAGGGCTTTAGCAAAATGCACTATGAGAGCTACATTTACATTTCAAATAGTCACAGTTATGCTTCCTAACACGAATGCAGAATGTGATCAGATTGCCAAATTGTTTAAAGTCTTTGGTTTACAGGTCTGTAAGTGGCTCTCACAAAAGAGATCTTCAGAAGGATCCACATCTATGAATGCCAATTCAGTCTGTTTGCATCATCTGCTTCATGAACAGATGTTGATTCTGTATCACCGCCTTAAATAATGCATCAACAGCATCTTAATGAACTGAGAAGGCATGAAGAGTTTTTTTACGATTTGGAGAGAAAGTAATATTTGCAGCCACTTCAGCAAACAATCCCAAATCCATATCCTGATGTTTCTCAAAATACAGCTTTTTTTAAGGGATAGTTCAAAAAAACAAAAAATAAAATTATGTAATTATTTGCTCACCCTCATGTAATTCTAAATCAGTTTGACTCTCTTTCTAATATAATTTGAAGGCATTTCTGTTTTTGGATCGTTTAGTTTTGTAGTTGCAATGGGTGAAATCCTCATTTTGGGAAAATTATGTATTTATAATTATTTACGTTTTATTAAACACCTCAGATAAATGCATTATTAAGCAGATAAAAGATGAAAATGCAATTGTTTAGGATTTCCTTTCTATTGCCCAAGTATTTGGGGAAAAAAAATTATACTGTTTGTTCTAGTGTAACACCTAATTACTCTTGCATGAATAGGTTTGATAAATTGAATTTGTTGGACAGTACTTTTACTTTTACCAAAATAAATCCTATATACAGAAGTCTTAAAGCTCATTGAGCAACTTAGCTCTAATAGTGTTAGAAATAAAACTTGCTTTGCAACTTATATTACCGTTCTTTGACTATGCTGATGTAGTTTACCAAAATACAACTAAAACAAAATACAACTAAAAATTTTTTGTCTCTTACTACAGCCTATAATAAGTTGTGCAGATTTGTTATTGTTTGTTTATTTATTTAACAGGGACAATACACTAGGCATTGTTACACACAGACCACCGATGCCGTGTACATAGGGCATATAGCATAAAGTTAGTTTGCAGCTCTCGTACCTGGTTAGGATTTTACATAAAATCAAAACAACCAAATAAAAAACAAGCACAATCATCACAAGAAACAAAACGAGTACACATAAACATATATACAGATAACTTTGTTGCATATGGGCTCAGGTATGACAATATGTACAACATATACACACAAAGTCACAAACATAAAATGTAAATCAGCCTGCATACAGAAAGAAAATGTAAACTACACCAGCCTGAGGTACGTACTCAATGTTCACATTGCTGTAAAGATTTCAGCCATTGTTTCAGCTTTGTAGAGAAAACTGCAACTGCAATTGCAACTTTAAATCAACAGGCATGGTATTCCATAGATGTGAACCTTTTACTGAGAAGGATGATTGACCCACAGTAATTCTGCATCTGCACTCTACAATTCCCACTTACTGCCCCTCCGGTCTTTGCCCCATCGCTAATGAGTTTTTGTATCAACTGGCAGACTATATTGGGGGCAAGGCCATGTATACACTTAAATACTGTTTTTATAAATGAAAACTTTAAAAGATTATCAAAACTTAACAAATTATACTTTTGAAGAATTTGACAACGATGCCATTTCATTGGTTTCTGATCCATTACTTTTAAAGTTTGTTTGTATAGTGGCATCACAGGCTTAACGACTGATTGAGAAGCCTGACCCCAAATTATCGCACAATAGGTCATATGTGATAATATCATAGCATGCATAAACAGTTGAGCTGCTTTAAGGGATATACATGGTCTTATCATACGAAAACAGTTCAAATTTGTCTTGATAGTCTTAGACATTTTCTTAATATGGGCATCAAACTTAAGTTTAGAGTCAACTATAACACCTAAATATTTAAATTCACTTACTACCTTAATTTCCTTTTGGTCACTTTTGATTTTAAATACATCCAGTGCTTTGTTCTTTAATGAAAAACACATTGAAACTGTTTTGTTGTAATTTAAAGTTAAACAGTTATCCTGCAGCCACTGGGAAATACAGACCAGTGGCCTGGTTAGCATTTCTGCAGCCATATTAGAAGTTTCTGCTGTTACATAAATAATTGTGTCATCTGCATACATTTGACAATCAACCTCCTTGCAACTTTCAGGTAAATTATTTTTAATGCAAACAGAAGAGCAACGGACCTAATATTGAACCTTGTGGTACACCTAGTTTGCATTTTTGAAGTGATGACATCACACCATTAATTTTAACACATTGCTGTCTACAATCCAGGTATGATTTGAACCAGTTTAGAGCTTGTTGAGAAAAGTTCATTTGTTTCAATTTATTTACGAGTACTGCATGATTTACAGTATCAAAAGCCTTTTTAAGGTCTAGAAATACTGCTCCCATTACTTTTCTTTGATCCAAACTACTTTTTATGTTATCTATAAAATGACATATAGCCATTTCTTTTGAGTGCTTTGGCCGAAATCCAAACAGATTAGGGTTCAGCAGATGTTTTTTTTCCAAATAATTCATTAATTGTTCAACCACTAACTTTTGGAAACTTTGGAAATTACTGGAACAATTGAGATGGGTCTATGATTACACACCTCATCAGTCTCCCCAGACTTAAAAACGGGGGTCACCACAGCTGTTTTAAAATTTTGTGGAAACTCACCAGTTTTAATAGATAAATTTGTCAAATGAGCTATTGGGCTTACCAACGTTGCACTATGTTTTTTAATAAAAGAAGTATCTAAACCAAATATATCTTTAGCTTTTGAACTGTTTAGTTGATTAATAATTTTACCGATTTTATCTTTGTCAACCTGTGAAATATAAAAAGATGATGAGTTCTTAATTGGATGTTCATATGATACACATCACTGTATTATATATGATTTACTTAAATGGTTTCCACTCAATATCAGAAGGCATATCACTGGTTGCAATTTATTTTCAAATGTATACATTTTAATTATCCTAATTATTTGCGTCAGAATTTGATATTATTCTTGTCTTCATATCATTTAAGACACTCTGCAAATAATTTTTTCACTCCTTTAGTTAAGAAAGTGTTTGGGGAAAAAGGCATTTAGGTATAAGGCTCCAACAGATTGGAATAATTTACCTTTAAATGTGCGATCTTTGACTTCATTTTATAATGTTCAAAAAAGGTTTGTTTTCTTGTTTTGAAACTTCTTGTAATTGCATTGGATGATATATTAAGGTTTATATCGATATGTGCTAGGTAAATATGAATATAAATATAAATGTATTTAAATATTATTATTAATACTTCATGTGTTAATATTGTAGTAGGGTATATTGTTTTGATTGTTGTTGTTGTTTGTTTTGTGTTATGTTTTTGATTCTTGTGTAATAGCACCCCCTTGAAAATGAGATGATGCATCTAAAGGCGTTTATCCCAAAGAATAAAATTTGTTGCAATTAGCATTACATGAAAACAACAGAAGACTACAGTATGGTACAGTATGTCCCCATTTAGATAGCCAGGTAAATGCGTGTGTGGGTGTACAGACTTGACAAATAAAAGTCGGTGCTACAAGGAGGAACATTAGGAGAAGGGAGGATGTCTCATTTGCACTCATTGCAACACATCTGCTATCAGCGGGAATAATCAACAGATGCGATAAGACACCCATCAACAATTCTCAGCAGACAAATTCACACACACATACAGATCAACTCACTGTGATGACTAAACTGCAGGCTGCTGGCAATGACACTAAAACACCCATCTTTGAGCTTTGGGGGAAGGACCTGTAACGTAAATAGCACGATAAGATACAGAAGGATAGAGAAATGATGCTAAACATAAAGGAGACTCTTTCGAATGACAGAGGAAATACAGATACATATTATCATGAGCTTCATTAATTAAGTCATAGAATTAAGTCATTATTCTTAGACACTGGAATATAAATCCTGTGACTGAGTGAAAGGTCAATCTAACTGATAAGGTCAAGTATGGTGTCAAAAGTTTACATTTTTTAAGTGTTCAGAGGGCTTAATTTGAAGCATGTGTCCTGATATGGTCTAAAGTGAGGAAGATTTTTTTTAAATGTGAACTCCCAGGCCTGTACTGCACTTTCTGTCTCTAGCAATTCATCTGTTCACCATGATGATTCAATTTGGGATCTCATTTAAGACAAAAGCTATTACTGAACTTAAGGAAGTTTCTGTAATATTTGGCTCTGAAAGCAGTATGAGTCTACACTATCTCAAGCACAAAAATGAAGCAAAGAGGAAAAGTGATTTCCAAAGGTTGAATGGCATACCTCATGTGTTGTCAGGGTTTAAAATAATACCATTACAGTTTCCACTTACAGCATATAAGGGCAGCCCCAGCGCAACCTCTGTTCTTTCAGCTCTCATCATTCTCGGCCAAGTCAGAAAACTATTTCAAAACATCCTGTCAACAGCATCTCTCAGCACAAGTGTAAGATGGCAAATGGCACTATGTAAGGGCATTTTCTAACATCTATACACATCATTGCCAACAACCAGTCTGATTAAACACCTCCCTGGTTTTAGATAACTTTAAACGACAGCCATCACTCAGTCTAATGGGAGAGACAACCTGTCCACTCTCTTCCCATTTTTCTATTGTTTCTGTGGTTAAGACACACTATATGGTTAATATTATATGACTATTCCTCTGAGCTTGTATGCTTCAACTAGGGGTGAGAAGAAAACCAAGACAGCTGACATTAAGTTAAGGGTTAGGGTTTAGCTAAGGTGAACCTGTGAATCACAGTGAACTGTAGAGGTCATTAACCAATCATATCTTGGCGTTGTCCCTGAGTGCATCCAATTCGCGCTAAATAGTCTTTTTGGCCCATAAAATGTAAGCATGAAGCTATTCTTTACTCCAATTAACGCGTTTTCCATTATTGAATGCCATTTTAGTCTCCTCTCAAACACCGAAAAGAAATACAGCACGTTAAGCGTTTCTCTGACCGAGCCTGTGAAAATGCATTGAGTGAAATTATGTCCGGTTTTTGCTTGGTTGTGTGTTGCTGAAACTGGACGTGCCGTTCTCACGTTCTTCCGTTCCGTTCAACTTCGTAATCGGAATACTGTGGTTTCATAACCAAGGGTTAAAAATGCTAGAACCTTTTCAAAATTATGAGAGCAAAACCCTGCTTTGGGCCATTACTAATGCAGTTATGAAACCTTCTCAATTAAGTGCTGTCATTCAGATTGTGTTATCAGACGCTGTACAGAAAGTCCCATCATAACACATCATGTGCCCAGATGATGCACCATTCCAGATGGGGATTCTGTCTTATAGCTGTCAGCACACAATCATTTTCTCATTACATAAACAACAGGGATTCATCTCATAAACCAATATTGGTATAGGTTCACCTGGATATTTAGGTGTCAAGTCACTGCTTTGAGAGTCTTTGCACCACACACATAAATATTCCTGGTGGAAATGATCAGGGCTTAGTAGCAGTTAGTAGAAAGTTATCATTTGATTTCATTAACTGAGAAAAGATTTATCTTTCGACAATGTCTTTTGTGCCTCTCAGGATTAAAATTTAAAGCCGTACTTATCTTACCTTCACTCCAACGTGACACAAAAACCAATATAATGTCAGTCACTGCCCTTGTTCAGTTCCTGCGATAGAGGTGAATGTGTGAGAAGACAAAGATATGGGGAAAAAACATGGACACTACAATTAATATTTGAGCCCTTTGTCTAATCTCCACAGTGCCATCAACCAGAAGAGGCCACGTCTGGCTAATATGAGGCATTAATGATTTTTCTTTTTCTTGTGGTGTGTGGCACTCAGGGACTAGAATTAAATCTTGTGCATTTGCTCAAGCACTTCCTCATACCTTATATTGAGCTGACTGGACTGCAATGCAAGAAAGAAGTCATGTTTTGCGAGTACATGTGCAAATTCTGACTGTGGCTTAGTGGATTAGCTCCCTCATACGATTTCTGGGGAGGTGAGGGCTGGTATAGCTGGAGGAGAACTGACTGCAGACTGAGGAGAAAAGGGAATACACCTACACACAGACACACACACATATCCCAGACCCTATCACTTCAGATGTCTTGCTTCACAAACAGAGAGAAAAACACCCAACTCAAGTTTGTGTCTGTGTTCGTTGTAGGGATGAGACAACAACAGAACAGTGAGAGAGAAAAAGGACACAGAGAGAGATTTAACCTCAATTATCCTTATGAGCAGAGACATCTTACGAGAGGCTGTGAGTAATGCTCTAACCGTCCACTGGATTGGAATAATATCTCCTGGAGCAGGCCTCCCAAAACCCCTAGAAAAACAAAAATACAAAGGACTGCAATCCTACAGACAACTGAGGTCACTTTGCTGCATGCAGCTGGCAGGAAACTTTCTGATTCAATCCAGCGTTCCATTTAAAGATACAGAGGCCTCACACATTAGGTTTGAAGTGCAAACTGAGGAATCATGGCATGAATCAATACATGTTGTCAAAGAAAACAAAAACCTTGATCAAATTAAAATAGGAGTTTTGCCATATATATGCTTTATGTTCTGGAAACTGATCCAAAAATGTTGATGACTCATCGTGCAATATGCAACTTTGTCCAATCAAATGCTCATTTGACAATGCACCTTCACTTAACAGTAACATGTTGGAATGATTTATATATTTCTGTTGTAACACATATCCTCAAATATCTCAAATGATGGCTAAAGAGTAATACATAGATAATTTATCACAGCTTAATGTAGTTATCCATTCCTATAATAAAAGTTATTTAATTTACTTGGGAGATTCATCAAGTGTTTATTTATTTATTTTTTTAATCACATCACATTGTCATTGTGTTTGTGCTTATGTTCCAGTACTCATGTGATAGAATATATAAATAAACTTTTTAACAAGAAAAAAACTTGGAAACCATACAAGGATCTAATTAATTTTAATTTAATTTCATCTGTAAAGCATGTAATAAATTGGCATTTAGTAATTAGCTTGAATGTATAGGAACAATAATATTCCGGAACTACTCTTGCCGTGTCTTCTGGGAAACAATATCCGCCACTCTGAGACAGGCTGTCCTTCAGAGCTGCTCAAATCAATCCTGACAGTAACCATTTAAATCAGAATCACAGAGGAAGATAACCTGACAGTGAAAGGTGACTCTGCATGCTAATCTTACAAACTGAATTCACTTGTTACAAAAGAAATCTTATCTTAATATATTTTCAAAAAGGACAGGCAATGCAATATTCTTAATAAAATGAAGAATAATATTAGAATGAGTGACTGCTTATTTTATTGCTATGAAATTTTGGTCAGTCAGATCACTTCCTCTTGCCCCCACTCTTACGTCCACTTGACTGGACCGCAGTAGGGTTTTTCTCCAGCTCAACCTGATGGACTGTTTCCATAGGTGGCTCTTCCTTTTTCTTATGTGACTGCTCCTTTAGGATGCGGGAACAGAATGCCTCACGAGCCTGCAGCATCTTTTGCCGATATGCATCCATTGTGTCCTATAACAGGAAATCAATTTTTTTTTTCTAATGACTGCTCTGCTATGGTACAAATACCAACAATAAAAACAACGATTTTGTGTGGTGTAAATCTGCATTTATAGTATCGACACATCACAAACCTGAAAGCCAATGTAAGTCTCTAGCTGTCGTTTCATCATTTCCTTGCGTGCAATTTTTTCCTGTTTACGCTGTTCCAGAATATTGTCCCAGATCAGGCGGAAACTTTGGAACTTCTCAGAGCGTTCCCTCCTCTGCTCCTCCTCCAACTCTTCATCCTTCAGACGAGGCTGCATCAAAGACTTCCTTCAGAAAGAGAGTGAAAAAATGAGAGAAAGAGATCATATATATATTACCGTTCAAAACTTTGGGGTCATTTTTTTTTTTTAAATTAGTTTTTTTTGAAGCAAGGAAGCTTTTCAACATTGATAATAATAATAAATGTTTTCTAAGTACCAAATCAGCATTAGAATGATATCTGAATTCATGTGACACTGGAGACTGGAGTAATTCAGCTTCGCCATGACAGGAAATAATTACATTTTAAAATGTATTAAAATAGAAAATAAAATATAAAACAGTTATTTCAAATTGTAATGTCACAATATTACTGTAATTTTGATTAAATAAAAAAATAAATGCTTCCTTCATTAACATAAAAAACTTATTTTTTTATATTATCGACCCCAAATTTGGAACTTAATATAATATAATATAATATAATATAATATAATATAATATAATATAATATAATATAATATAATATAATATAATATAATATAGGTACCTGATAAATGGTGTATAATCAATATAATTTTTGTCAGTGTTCTGTATGAACTCTCCACTCTGTTGGGGCTGAGGTTGATTGTCTACAAAATACAAACATTGAAAATATTAGGCCATGTAATAAATATGCCCATATAAAACTGTTTAAAACAATCTGGTTGTGTGTAACCGGTTTCATCTGTGACAGGCTCTTTACTCTCCGCACGTTCTTGCAGCTCTTTGAGATAGCGTAGCCGGGTGTGATGAGCCTTCAAAACAAACCGATCAGATACACATGCAGCAGTGTTTGAGCACAGAGAGCAGATTTACTTCTACCTTTCCCGTTATGTGGTACCTTTGCTGCTCTGCCGGGCTCAGCTGCTTCCCAGGCCAGTTTCATGGCTCTGATCTCCTCTAGTTTCTCAGTGTCTTTCTTCACCTCTATACTTCCTGCCTCACTGTGGTCACTCACCACATGCAGGGTCCAGTGGGGCTTACTCTCATCCAAACTCTGCACACACAAATAAACAAGCTGACATTTATAGTACTGTTCAAAATTTGGGGTCGGTAAGATCTAAAATAAATAAATAAATAAATAGTCTCTTAAACACCACTTATTTGATCAAAAATAGAGTAAAAACAGTAATACTGTAAAATATTATTTCAATTTAAAATAACCATTTACTTGTTAAATATATTTTAAAATTTAATTTATTCCTCTGATGGCAAAGCTTAATTTTCTGCAGCCATTACTCCAGTCTTCGGTGTCACATAAACCTTCGGAAATAATTTTAATATGCCATTTTGGTGCTCAAGAAACATTTCTTACAATTATCAATGCTGAGAACAGTTGCTTAATAATTTTGTGGAAACCATGCTACTTTTTTTTTTTTTTTTTTTAAGAAATATAAAGTTCAAAAGAACAGCATTTATTTGAAATAGAAATCATTTTAACAGTATAATCAACTTTACTATTACTTTTAATTAATTTACTTGCTGAATCAAAACAAAAACCATATAAATATAAAAACTGACCTCAAACTTTTGAACAATAGTGTATACTCATCCTTTTAAAAATGTGATAATATAAAGTCTCTTTCTTACATTTCTGACAAAGAGACACTGTATCAGAGCTTAACCTGAAATGTATTCAAATGTATAAATGTAAACATTATATCTTCATCCATTCCAAGGTTAAAAAAAAAAAAAACTTGTGGGAGAGAAATGTGCACTTCTGTAAAGCACAATGAACAATATTAACAAGAGAAGCTCTTTCTACAGGAGAATATGGGGGCGAATGATTTAAACACATGGTGAGATTCGATACTGACATTAAAATACATGCACAGACACACACATATACAGTACTGACTTGATCCATAATGGAGCTTGACTTAGATGTTAGTTTATCTTTGTCCTTGTCTCGTTCTTTGGCCTTTTGGGTTGATTTGGGAGCAGATTTCTGGCCCTCTTTGTTTTGTTGGTCTGTACCCAAAGGCGTGGATGTGCCATCCAAAATATCGCCAAACACTGCAAAAGAAAAATAGATATCAAACAGACAATATGATACAGAATGAAAAAATATATATAGAGGTCAATCAAAAATGAGCCAAAAGTATCTCTATAAAATAAAATTAATGCTGTTATTCTGAATACATGATTAACATTTAAATACAAGATTTATTTTTGTAAATATAAGGCATGTAATTTGTCAATATTTATATTAACAAGGAAGTTCATATTAATAAGTAAATTTGAGTAATTGTATAATAAGTACAAAATTAGTACTTATATATTTATAAAAAACGTTTATAATAAGTACATTTATATTACTAAGCAAGCCATTTCTGGGTTGGTAAAAACTTGGCATTGGCTCAACCAGTTGTCATTTATTATTAAAATTAATTAATTATTTATAAAAATTAGAATGCAGTAACACAAAAATAACACGTAAAACCTTTAAAGTAAAGTGTTTTATTCAAAACCTCCTGATGCTTTTAGAAATGTAAATGCAGATGTAGATCCTGCTAGATGGCAGTGTTGCTCTATTTAAAAAAACAGAACTAAATCTCTTTTACCTTCTTCAGTTATTCTATGTGTAAGGGTACATCCTACTGGACAGTTTACTTAAGGCACCCTCAGTATCCATAAGGACACCATGACAGAACCCTGATCACTGATTTAATCTGAAGTCACACTGTGCTCGCTGACAGCACAGTGTTACCAACATGTCACTTAGTCTCAACTCACTCTTTGTATATCCAAACTCACTGAGAATATGAGACTGAACCAGTATAACAGAGCGCTCTTTTGGGTGTTTGAGTGTGGATTGTCTATTGCCTGTTAACCATTATGCATAGATTAAGTGTAAAATAGAGTCATCAGCAGGGATGTGATTTGCACTTAATTTAAGAGAGGTTTCATGTTTGAAAAGAGCATTAATCCATACACACACACACACACACACACACACATATATATATATATATATATATATATATATACACATACATATATATATATATATATATATATACACATACATACACATATATATATATATATAAATCTCAGACACAGGGCATTGAAAGAAAGCATTGAGGTCATTCCAGTCAGAAGCCCAAAGGGCAGCCATACTGCATGCCTTCTATATGTGCCTAATGAACATCCGGCAGAGTTCAGTGCACTGGGCCTGGTTCCCATGTGCATTTATTGATTGGTGTGTGTAGTAACTGTTCAGGGTGGCTCCTGCTCCACTGAGAGCCACTCAACTGGGTTAATTCAATTCTCTTTCCTCCAGAAATACTTCCCAGGGCACCAGAGGCCAAGAGCCAACTTCATTTGACTTCCCATTGACCCATTTACACAAGCTTATCAGGAAATGAAACGAGAGGCACGTGTGGATTGTGACGCACACGCTTGCGAAAGTACAGTGAGCACACGTGGATCTACACACACTCACACCAGTGATAAAAGCCCAATCCGAGGCATTTAACCACCTAGATTCATTTTAATTATGGACTCATAATCAAACAAAAAAAGAAAAGAAAAAAAACAAGGAATACATTTAATATCAAGGGATCAGGAGAACAAAAGAATCTTAATATTATTACTGGAGCCAGGCCAACATGCAAACTAGTTCATCTCCACCACCACTTCACAATACACAAGCATCCAATAGACTAGCTCTCTCTTTTCCTCTCCCTCCATCTCAATCTTTCCCATTTCCAATTCTATGAGCTTCCTGCTTATTCATTTTTCCTCAATAAAATCAAGGTTGTTTTCAGCTCTTCTACTGACCCACAGCAAATGGCCTTATGTCACCCATCCAAGGGCAAAGCAAATCGCATCTCCCTCTTTACCACAAGCAGATGAATTTAGTAGGCTTCCATTATATTTTTGACGGCCAGCTCTCAGTTAATCAAAAGAAGCACAGGTGGGACGAGAGTCAGCCTATTCAGTACGCTTCAGACTGAATGAGAAAACATGAGCAGAGATTCAAATCACATACAGCCAGATGAGTCTGGGATAAGGAAGACAAAAACAAGCAGTGAAAAATGTTTTAATTAAAGAAAAACAAAAAACAAAAGTTATATTAAAATATTTTATAAAAACAAAAGTTTAAAATTATTAACGTTAACCGCTAATGGTAATCAAAACAGATTGGAATGGCAGACAAAATGACAAGCCTGGCTTCTACTACTAAAAAATAACAAAAACAAGCAGTGATAAATTATTTCGATAAAGATAAAAAATTATATTAAAAATAATAATAAAATAATAAAAACAAGAGTTTTAAATTCTTAATGTTAACTTGCTAATAGCAATCAAGGCTAAATAGAATGGCAGATAACATTACTTCAATCTTTAATTTAATTAATTTTCCCAAGCCTGGCTTGTACTACCAAAAAACAACAAAAAAAACAACAATATTTTAGAATCTTGTTTTGCTGATACAAACGACCTCAAAAAAATGAGATTCGATGGCATGAACCTCACAAACTTCAGCAGGCAGTTGTTTGCCAAACTAAGTGGATCCAGTCTGAATCATCAGGGCTGGATCAACCAGCAAAGGCACGTTTTTAGCACATTTCGCTGTCAAAAAGTACTCCAGTGTCCTGTATTGATGTGCTTTGGCAAAAAGAGACAGAATCCAATCTTTATGGTAATTTGGTACTATTTTATGATGCCTTCTTATAAATTGTTGTGTCTGTCATCATTTCTGTCATTGGTCCAATTTCTGTTGCTATTATAATCAATGAAAACTAAATAGAAATGTAAAAATTAGTCACTAAAACAATATGCGTGTCCGATACACTGCATTATTCACTTGACATCTTCTGTATGACTGACCGTACCTCTCATTTCATTGCGCTCTATGTCTCTGAGTTTCTGGATGAAGGAGGCGAGAGATTCATCTAAAGGCCAGCTCTCCTGTAACACCTCCGCCTGAATGTAATACTTATGAAACTGAAGACACATACACGCAATTATAAAACGTCAGAAAGAAACTTCAGTGAATGAACAACATAAAGGACATGTAAACTATACAGCAATCCACAAACAAACAGACTGATTTCAATATATAAACACAATCAGAAAAAAAGAAAAAAAAAAAAGCATTCTTTCTTTGCAACCAGAAGTTCAGATGCTACCACACACACACACACACACACACACACACACTAAAGTGACAGCAGAAGCTGTCTGTGGTGACAGGTACCAGTGTGTCTGTAGGGTGCTGGTCAATCCCTTCCTTTCCTCCGCCCCCTCCTGTCACTCTCCCTTCTGCTGTAAGGCTGCCCTGATCCTGCCTCGCCCCCGCCTGGGCCACAGAACCGCCTGCAACAAATACACACACACACACACACATACAGACACAAATGAACACCCTATAAATACACTCTAGAGCTGGCAGAGTCAGGCTGTAGCTAAGTAACTGAGACAGTGACTTTATAAAGTGAATATGTGTTAAGACAAAATGTGGAGTGGGTGGACAAGAACACTTGGACAAAAGGAAAAGAAAGGAGTACAAACTATACCTTAGTTTTTGTGAGCCCACAGGAACATCACAGTCTATGGGTGACAGACTATCTGTGATTTGTTCGAAATATGTGCAAACGTAAATGTGTCTGTTTAAAAACGCCTGCAGTGGCCCCAAAATAATTAAAATTACCGACAACTGACAATAAGTGAATAAATATTTTTCTTAGTTTTATCTATGAATTATAATTAATTTAAAGTTTAAGTTGATCAATTATTAATTACTGTTCACATCTATTTCTAATCTAATCTAAAAAAAAAAAAAAAACTAATCTGTAGAATGCAATGACATTCATACCATTTTTAAGTGTTTAAATTTTCCAATTACTTTTTGGGGCCACTATAAATATACTAGCATTAAAAAATTACTTAATTATTTATTTGAAAGAAATACTTTAATTCATCAAGGATTCATTAAATTGAGGCAGTAAAGACATTTAATTTGACAAAAAAAAAAAAAGTGTGTTTTGCAGCATCTTGCACATGATGCAGTGTTTTAAAAACATGGAGCTTAAGTTAAAACAAAAACAACAAAAAAAGCATCTGGACACCTTGTGTTTCCTATTGATTGAGATCCAACATTTGCCTCACATTTCAGGATGAAAAGACAAGATGAAGGATAATCCACTTCTTACCTCCGAGACTGTGTTATGATCTATATGACCTTATTATTTTTATTGTGAGTATTATATTAGGCTTATCATTATTGCTCATCACTGTTGTTGTGCTATGATATTGTAATATTTACCATTATATAATCAGAGGAGCATAGAAACGTTTATGAAAGTGTCACCCACAATACAATAGCAAAATATATAAATATGTAGTATTTTTATGTTACATAGCACACCTTCCTTAGGAAAGGATATGGACCAGAAGACATTGCAATTACTACATGATATTTAGACAGACTTAAAGAGGACTATACTTGTGCTCTTATTATTTCAGTTATTTTTGACACACCCACCAAATAAGAAAAAACATCTCAAACTCTGTTGCACACCGTTTCCAGGAAACATGTCGTTCAACCCGCAAACCGCAGCAAAACGTTGGGCCTGAACATGCCCCAGGTCTATCAAAACTTCTAGCAAACCTTTTTTGGCTTCCAGGTTCTTTTCAATGTAGCCTACTGTGGCTTCTTTATTTCTTTATTCTTTATTTTTGACTACGCTAATTGGCACTGTTTTGGAATTGCACTCTCGCACTAATTTGCCCTGCCCCTGTTTAGTAAAACTGGCCCAAAACCGTTATTACGAGTGGGAAACTCAAAATTTTCTTTAAGCCCCGAGTTTCTGAGTTGGGGACGTGTCAGTGAGAAAACATGTCGGATGCAATGGACGCAGCTGTGAAATGAATAAAATGATTACTTTTTTGTAATGTTAAATGAAACTATATAAGTTACATACAGAATACAAAATGTCATATTATTGTATAATTAATATAGAATATATATTCAGTTTACATCACCTTCATAAGTCGAATAAAACAGAAAAAAGCAAAAACAAAATGATGCACATTTTTATTCATCATTTTGTAGATGTAAAGTTCAAAAATAGTTGAATTTTATGTAGAAAAGTTTTATGTAGAAAAGCTATCTTGTTCTGACCAAAGTGACTTGAACACACCTGACGTCATAATTAAGACTTGTCAACTCGTAAGTACGAACGTCCCAGGATAACGTTAACGAAGCAACAGACAGACAGACAGACAGACAGATGTTTTTGTGTGTGTGTGTGTGTGTGTACAAACCATTGCTGGCTGAGAAGCAGTAGACTGGAATTATGACATGCCCTTTGCCCTGACTGCTGGCGACCTCTTTCTCATGGTCTAGGATACTGAGTTTAATGTAGACGTCTGATTTTGAAGTCTGAAAATGCACAGTAGCACTGTGATCACTGGAGACTTTTACCACATGCCTGGCAGGAAAAAAACACACACAGTTTAGGTCAAACTTGATGCAACAACTGATTGTCCAGCTTTACAGTGCTTTTAATATAACTTCAATGTTATATATACACATAAGCTATTACTTATTACACTTTATGCATGTGCTAACCTGCAGATGATGTCCTTTTGATTAGGGATATAGTAACCTTTCAACTCTTTTACAGAAAAGTTATTGTTTGGTGTTTCTCTGGCCAGCTGTGGCAGGGGTTCCCGGCAGCCAATTAGAAGCATTCGCCATTTTCCTCCAATCACAGGCGTGTCTCCAGTCTGCGCCTCAGCTACAAATGTATAACCATCCTATGAAAAGCAGAAGTGAAGCAGAAGACATACAATATAAAAATGAATGTATAAGTTTAAAAAAAAAACATGGAGAGGAGTTGTCCCATTGACAGAGACAAACCTTGTTTGGGGTGTATATGTATGGCTCCACCCTGTTAAAGACTTTGGGTATCTCCTCTAAAGTGTCATTATTGATGACATGCACAATACATACAGGAAGAGGGGAGAAGATCTTAGGAACAAGCAGAATGTTCTTAGGAACATGAAACACCTCCCTGGAAATAAGAAAAGACAAGAAAAATCGCTGAAGTGTAAGAATTAGAAATCGCTTAAAAATACAAGCAAACTTTGAGTTCAAAGTTTGTATTTCTTAATAAAAATTCATTTTTAGTAAACTATTGGTTTGCTAAAAGTGTAAAATTAGCGTTTCTGACCTGAAGATCAGAATCCAGGAGTTTGCTACCTCTGGCACAGGCACTGAATAGTCAGTGAACGTTATTCTGTTGCACTCATCCTCTCCACAGGGGTACAGCTCTGCTATTCCTTCACCATTAGCAACCATGTGTCTACCAGAAATGTACACTTAGTACTGGATAAAGATTCAAGCAGACAAAAACCGACCTATGACACCCAGATTGTCAGAGTCGACTAGGTTAGGCTACAAGAGCTGGGAGAAGATACCACCCACCCACTGAGCCCAGACACATGCCACATTCACCCCCCAGGCCAGAGGTCACTCTCTACAGACCCTCCCCGCATCTAAAGCCAGGCACACAGACAGTAAACAGCAGATGGTACCACCGAGAGATGGCACCACAATGGAGGAGAGAAATGATTCTTTAAAATGAATAATTCACCTCAGTAAAGATACAGCATGTTTCTCTAGATCGGATTCCACGGGAGCCCACATCTCTTGCAGAGTTTTAGCGACGCTCAGATTTTCCTTGGTGCCTAAGAACACACAAACAAACATGAACACACCGTAATAAGCATTCATAAAAATCCACAACGTTCACCTTGGAGCTGTGAAACTGGATTGGATAACATGGATAGATTTGGCCCAGTTTTAGATTAAAAGATGATGCAGAAAAGCCTCTGTGACAGATAAATGAACTCAACAAATCTCAGTCCCTCTGCTTCTATAATGCCAATCATTTTACCAGCCAGGTCTGGCTTTGTTCATTGAAATATTCTTCTCTCCTCTCACATAAAATGATATTTATCTGCCCATCTACTGCCAAATGAGTGCTAGAAAGAATAAATGCCCCTAAAATGAAATTAATTTCATACTGACTGGTAGGAGACAAACCGTTCTGAGGCTCATTTGCAAATGAAAGTCGTAATGACAGAAACTCTTTCAGAAAGATATAGAGAATGACATCAGCCAAGAAGAGGATACAATGTCACCTTGTACCAGCTCCCACCTGGCTGTGAAGATAAAACATATATTTAAAAAAAAATAATAATAATAAATAAAGGTTTTTTGCACAACTAGACCATTAATCCAATTTTGACAGTTTTTTATTAGCTAAAAACACACATATACATATATATTAGGGCTGCACGATATATTGCATGCGATATATCATGCAGCTCTACTATATATATCTCATGATATCTAGTTGAGATATATTATATATTATACAGTATATCTCAACTAGTCATTTTTTTTGTTTTATTTCAGGTGATCCCTGTTCTGGATATGCACACAAATTGCATTGCAATAATTCCCAAAATGTAACTTGTGAGGAAAAAAGACTAAGTCTGTAAACAGAACACTAACAGAGGCCAGAATTGGACACACTGGTGACTGATACAAAGAGGAGAGCACAGACGCACTACCAGACAAACCACTGTACCTAGGCAGAGCAAGCTCTCTTAATGATGCTCGAAATATTGGAAGTATTGAATTACGGCTGGGGGTTTATATGAATGTTTTTCTGAAGGAAACTGTTTTTGTTTTGTGCAGGTATGTTTTACGTAGCATAATTTCACAAAGCTAAAGCCATACCATTCTGTATTGGCCTTAAATCTTGAAATTACAAAATCTAATTACAATTTTTTTTTAAACTTCTCATACTATATGTATGTCGCATCTTTGGTTGTCTCTAATTTCAAACGGCTACAAATATGTTTATTAACAGCCAGTTCAGCCTGTAAAGATGTTTACTTGCTAGTTCATTCTTTCTTGTCTCTTGCTTAAAAAAATGGCAGTCGAAATCATCCCATTTGCTCGAAAAAAAATTAGTAATCAGCCGTGGAAAAACATGACAGAACTATATTCAATAGACTTCAGAAGTAGGGATGGACTGTTTTGTTTATCTATGTGTGACTGCTGGATCTACACTGTAATTTTCACACAATAAATGAGTTGTTTGAGGTAAATAGAGCTTAATGAGCAATACTAGGATCTTTAGAGACTGCTTGCATGTTTTGACTCTCTGAGCTTCCCGGATGCTATTGCTTCCTGAAATATACATTATCTTGCTCAGAAACATTCTGCTCCTTTTATCCTTCCTCTCACACTTTCCCTTCATCCTTTCCGATACTGCTGCATCTTTCTTTCTTTCTCACTTTCTCTCGGCCACTCTCCCTGTCACTCATGTTGTCAGGCTGGGGATGGAGTGGTGCTTGGAGGTATGGAGCCAGATGGAGAGAGAGATGGAGAGGTGTGTTATTCTCTCTGCTGTCATACTCGCTTAGAATGACTGGCAGCTTCATTGATAAGTATGAGCTCCAGGGCCTTGCACTCTCTCTCTCTCACGAACATAAAAACCCATAGAACAGATGTCAGACATAACTGACCACAAGAGAATGGGTATGAATCAGATCGCAAAAACAATTGGCATAAATTCTTGAATATAGTGTCTCCACTCTTCCATTTCTACCAGGTATCATTATATCTATTTCAGGAGAAGCTGGACTTTACCTGGTCTTGCTGCAGTGAGGATCTCTCTGACTAGGTATCCTTTCCAACCTGCCTGCAACACTGTGGCTGCCTGCATTTCCTTGTCTGTGGCCTGCCTGCCATTCCAGCACTCCGGAGTGTCATCTTTTACAGGGAGAAAAAACACATGGGTACATAAAGTCAGGAGGAGCCACATGCTATAATAGGTCTAAACCCAAAGAGAGACTCTGTTAGCCCCACATTCACCTGATCGTGCATCCAAGGTTCTATCATTGCTGCCATGTGGCGATGGGTCTCCTGTCAGAGTCTGTACCGCAAACAGCTCCTCAGAGGTCAGTTTCCGCCCCAGAGCAGAGCAAAACATATGATACACAGCGTCACTGAACACCTGTATGGGACAAAAATAATAAGTATATAAATATGTTTGTAAGCAATATACAGTCAGTGCCAGGACAAATGGCTCAATTCCTCTAACTTACTAAGGGGTCTTTGGAATGCAAAGTCAAGTCAAGCCACTTTTTTTATTTTAAATATAGTGCTTTATACAGTACAGATTGTTTCAAAGCAGCTTCACTAATAAACAGGAAAATAACAGAACCAACAATGCAAGCTTCATCAACAAATTCAGACAAATCCAAATTCTAATGTAAAGCATCGTCAATATTCAGTTTAATAGTCAGTCCCTCCAGTTTTTCGCGATTCCGCGATCGCTGAATGCAATGCAAAATAAACAAAATGTCGCATTTTTTTGTGATCCTGCATAATTCGTCATTTAACCGCAAAATAATCGCAAAAAAATAAATAAAAGACCTCACATAACATAAAATTATAATCATCTAACTGAATTATTTTACGTTACGTGGATTCAGATGTTGTTCACGTGATGACGTCTGTGTATGTGAGCGGTCTGTCAAGAATCAATGGCGGCAAATTTGTCTCACCTGCCTCCTCACATCACATCAGTGCCAAGGACCGGGCTGAGCAATATCCCGATATACTGCACGAGCAGGGGCGGCGTTTCCGTATGGCAGAGTATGCAGTTGCCATACCCTAACCCAGTCAGGTGTGCCGTGGAAAATTATCCAAACTTCATATCTCTATTATAATTCGTTATTATTATTTTAAATCAGAGGGTTTTAAAAAAATGTTTAACCAATGATAAGCATTAAAAAGAGCTTGTCAGTAAAACCTCGTAATGTCATTGGATCATCTCTCAGCGAAACATTCACCCGCCTCCATTCAGATTTACGCGCCGCGCACAGCCTGGAGGAGACAGATCTCTGCTTTTTCGCAATGAAAGGGTAAATAAATAATTGATGTTTGAATAGTACAGCGTTTTCTTTACTCAAACACTATGTCTGTAAAGGCTAATGTTTTTGTGTGCTTGAAGAGCGGAGAAGAAGTAGGTTATTTGCCGTCTAGCCAATATACTTTTGTACGTTTTAAATATCCTGTGCATAAGCGCTTAATTTGAGATTTTGTCCAAGTGTATTAAACAACAAGAAAAAACTAAGCGTCCAAATAGCTACAATAAACGTTATATAACCTGTAAAATTTGATGAAAGCATATATTGCGATGCACTTGCTGCCTCAGATAACAGTTACAGCCGTTCTAATGACACTCCATCTCCGTCATTCGCTGGTCAAAAACTTTAACTCCATTTGAACTTGAATTTCATATAATATTAAGTGCACACTGATCAGTAAAGTAAAGTCTGATACAATACCAACGCTGACTACGCAGTGTTGTTTAATTATTTAATTTTTTCCCCTTCTATTTTTTATATATCAATATATAATATATATATCAATATATCAGAATTTATTAAGAGACCAAAATACCAAATGTATGAATTGGATTTACAAGCATGTACAGCTACAATACTTCTTTGTTAATGTTTACATAGGTTAGGTCCTAAGGTTGTTTTAAAAGTTCAAATGTTTCAGAACTGAAGAGACCAAAATAAACCAGCTTTATGCATTGTTTGTTATTTTTGAATATTGTGCATCTAACATAATACATAATCTGCACGTTTAATAAAGTCCAGCTGATTCAAAATCGCATGGGATTAATCGTGCAGCCCTATTGGGGACACTTAATTTCCAGTGATATCGTCGAATTGATTGCACAAATACTATTAGAACTGAACTGAGCTGGATTATGACATCACTGAATTCAATAATGAAATACCTTTAACTGAAAATTGAGTGTTTACTATTGTCCTTCTGCACTACTGACACACTATTTTCCTATTTGATACTGTAAAGATGCTTTGACACAATCTGTATTGTTAAAAGCACTATATAAATAAAGGTGACTTCACTTGAGTTAATTTGGTAAATGTGATATCATAATTTAAAAAAAAAAAAAAAAAAAAAAAAAAAAATCGCAAATTTGTCACACATTTATGGAAATTACCACCACAAAATCAGTCATTTTGATCGCAAAAATCACACAAAAAAAATCGTGAAATCCTGGAGGGACTGAATACTGACAAAATAAATGTAGGTTGCATGGTTTTGACAAAACAAAACAAAAACTAAAAACCACAACTAATCCTAACATTTAATTTAAAATGAACTCAACTCAAAGTGGGCATGAGCACAAAACAAATAAAAAACTTTAATTAAATTTTTAGTGAAGTTAATTTTAAATTAAAGATTAAGAATGAAAAATGTAAAGAAACAATGAGTTTTTAATTAAACTAGAAATTCAAAAGATTAGCAATGGCATTTCATAGCTGCTCGGTGGTACAGTGCTATGAACATTGGTGATGAGTCATAAAGAGCTCAATTTCAAATTCTGAAAGAGCACATATTTTATTAATTAAAAAATTAAGGTGTTTCTGTGGCTGTTAAAATTCAAAAGGAAATGCAAAATAGTTTGTTCAAATAGAATGTTTTGGTTACACAGTGGTCTAACAGAGGGTGCAAACCAGACCTGTGTTTAACCCACCCTTTGTTGCTGTATGCCTACACCATGGGTCTTCTCAAGTTCTTTGGTGGTTGATGGTAGTTCCTCTGGATCTGAGAAGCAGCTGATCACTCGACCCAGGGCTCTCACGATCATTACAGCCTGCTCACAGAACCTCAGACTCTCCTTGACAATTCAGAAGAGAAACATGAATTCACAACAACTGAATTTTTTTTTGTCATCCGGTTGCTGCTATAAAGAACTGATGCACTGACCAGTGGCAAGACTAATGGATTAATTGACTAGTCAATGCAACTTCAAGCAAATGTGACCCTGGACCACAAAACCAGTCATAAGGGTAAATTTTTTTTTAAATTGAGATTTATACATCTGAATAAATAAGCTTTCCATTGATGCATGGTTTTTTAGGATAGGACAATATTTGGCCGAGATACAACAACTATTTAAATATCTGGAATCTGAGGGTGCGAAAAAATCTAAATATTGAGAAAATCTCCTTTAACGTTGTCCAAATTAAGTTCTTAGCAATGCATATTACGAATCAAAAATTAAGTTTTGATATATTTACTGTACAAAATATCTTCATTGAACATGAGCTTTACTTAATATCCTAATGATTTTTTGCATAAAAGAAAAATTTGACCCATACAATGCATTTTTGGCCATTGCTATAAATATACCTGTGTGACTTATGACTGGTTTTGTGGTCCAGGGTCACAAATGTGTGTGTTAATGTGTGCATGCCTTGTCAAGGTATGGCATAACAGTCTCCTCATCACCAAACACAAAAGGAGACATGCTGAATAGATGTAGGTGGACGGCCAATGAAGCACTTGTGTGCACATGAAGAACATGACGCCTAGTGAGAGAGAAAAAACAGTGCTGATTAGAAATTTTATAGTGTTTTTAATAGACATTGGTCTTTAGTGTTACAATGTAAATATTTATATAGTAAGTTGATCTAATTTTAATTAAATAAAATGCCGGATCTATATGAACTTATTCTTACAAGATCTATTTTTATAGTCATGCCTTCTCACTTACAACCAGGAGTAAATGCTTATGCTGTTGAAATCATTTACAGTATGTAGTATGTGATCATCATATGACTAAGACTAAAGCACATGGCACATTAGCAAAGCAGCAAAATACTCCTAATTCATAACTTCAAATTAGAAGACTGATTTGCAAGATCATGCACTGTTACTAGTGATGATGTAGGGATTTCGTACATGCAGCATTTCGTTCATTTATTTGAAGTCAGCAAAATCTCCATAAGCTTATAAAAGCTATTATTACAATTTCGACTGAAGTTGCTCTTACACCTTTTAAGCACCCTCATAAACCCCCACGGAACTGGACCAGCTCTGCAATGACATATTAGCTTTACATAATTTGTCGACAGAAATCAGATTTCTCAACAATACAGAGGAGTATTAGGTGGAGACTAAGGGAGAGAGAACAAAGGAAAGAGAGAGCCTTTTGGTAACATTCTTTTTTTTTTCCTGAATGTATGATCCTCAAAAAACTATTCAGATATGCCTACACTTGGCCCTCCTCTTCCCTCAGTATGACCTCTGAATGTAGGCTTCCAGCTTTTAGGCCACTATGCTGCTAGAAATAGCAGACTGGGTCATATCTCTCTCTCTTTCTGTATCTCAGCCCATCTTCTTATCTCTCTCTTCTGTTCTGGGCTCCTAAGAGAGAGTGCAATACATTACATGAACCTTGGTAGTGATGTTGAGAGATTTTTGTTGGATTTGAACAACTGCAACAGTTCACATCACAGTGTCGACTGTCACAGCACTGATATCAATGTTGGGACCACTTCTGAGAACACTTACTGTAAATAAATATATATTACATGTATACAGTGGGGGGGGGGGTCATTTGATCCCCTCTCTTAAAGGGAGTGCTCCTATCTCAGCTTGTTACCTGTATAAAATTCAACCTGTCCACAGAAGCAATCAATCAATCAGATTCCAAACTCTCCACCATGGCCAAGACCAAAGAGCTGTCCAAGGATGTCAAGGACAAGATTGTAGACCTACTCAAGGCTGGAATGGGCTACAAGACCATCGCCAAGCAGCTTGGTGAGAAGGTGACAATAGTTGGTGCGATTATTCACAAATGTAAGAAACACAAAATAACTGTCAGTCTCCCTCGGACTGGGGCTCCATGCAAAATCTCACCTCGTGGAGTTTCAATGATCATGAGAACGGTGAGGAATCTGCCCAGAACTACACGGGAGGATCTTGTCAATGATCTCAAGGCAGCTGGGACCATAGTCACCAAGAAAACAATTGGTAACACACTACGCCTGAACTACGACTGAAATCCTGCAGCGCCCGCAAGGTCCCCCTGCTCAAGAAAGCGCATGTACAGGCCCGTCTGAAGTTTGCCAATGATTCAGAGGAGAACTGAGTGAAAGTGTTGTGGTCAGATGAGACTCTTTGGCATCAACTCAACTCGCCATGTTTGGAGGAGGTGGAATGCTGCTTATAACCCCAAGAACACCATCCCCACCGTCAAACGTGGAGGTGGAAACATTATGCTTTGGGGGTCTTTTTCTGCTAAGGGGACAGGACAACTGCACCGCATCAAAGGGACGATGGACGGGGCCATGTACCGTCAGGGCCAGGGCATTGAAGCCAGCCAGGGCATTGAAAATGGGTCGTGGATGGGTATACCAGCATGACAATGACCCAAAACACAAGGCCAAGGCAACAAAGGAGTGGTTCAAGAAGAAGCACATTAAGGTCCTGGAGTGGACTAGCCAGTCTCCAGACCTTAATCCCATAGAAATTCTGTGGAGGGAGCTGAAGGTTTGAGTTGCCAAATGTCAGCCTCGAAACCTTAATGACTTGGAGAGGATCTGCAAAGAGGAGTGGGACAAAATCCCTCCTGAGATGTGCGCAAACCTGGTGGCCAACTACAAGAAACATCTGACCTCTGTGATTGCCAACAAGGGTTTTGCCACCAAGTACTAAGTCATGTTTTGCAAACAATTAGCATGTTGTTAAACGAGAGTACAATCCATTGAACACACTGTACTTCCATTCCTAACACACAGTGTGTGTGTGTGTGTGTGTGTTCCGGCACGATCACTTCAACTGTTTCCTTTTACCACCAGAATTAACTTTAAACACTTATTGTCTTATTAATAATGCATCACTGTATAAAGGTCTGCTTTTATTTGTGTACACTCACAATGAAAACAAAAAAAGAAAACAAATAGTGATGTTGAGAGATTTTTGTTGGATTTGAACAACTGCAACAGTTCACATCACAGTGTCGACTGTCACAGCACTGATATCAATGTTGGGACCACTTCTGAGAACACTTACTGTAAATAAATATATATTACATGTATACAGTGGGGTCATTTGATCCCTCTCTTAAAGGGAGTGCTCCTATCTCAGCTTGTTACCTGTATAAAATTCAACCTGTCCACAGAAGCAATCAATCAATCAGATTCCAAACTCTCCACCATGGCCAAGACCAAAGAGCTGTCCAAGGATGTCAGGACAAGATTGTAGACCTACTCAAGGCTGGAATGGGCTACAAGACCATCGCCAAGCAGCTTGGTGAGAAGGTGACAATAGTTGGTGCGATTATTCACAAATGTAAGAAACACAAAATAACTGTCAGTCTCCTCGGACTGGGGCTCCATGCAAAATCTCACCTCGTGGAGTTTCAATGATCATGAGAACGGTGAGGAATCTGCCCAGAACTACACGGGAGGATCTTGTCAATGATCTCAAGGCAGCTGGGACCATAGTCACCAAGAAAACAATTGGTAACACACTACGCCTGAACTACGACTGAAATCCTGCAGCGCCCGCAAGGTCCCCTGCTCAAGAAAGCGCATGTACAGGCCCGTCTGAAGTTTGCCAATGATTCAGAGGAGAACTGGGTGAAAGTGTTGTGGTCAGATGAGACTCTTTGGCATCAACTCAACTCGCCATGTTTGGAGGAGGTGGAATGCTGCTTATAACCCCAAGAACACCATCCCCACCGTCAAACATGGAGGTGGAAACATTATGCTTTGGGGTCTTTTTCTGCTAAGGGGACAGGACAACTGCACCGCATCAAAGGGACGATGGACGGGCCATGTACCGTCAGGGCCAGGGCATTGAAGCCAGCCAGGGCATTGAAAATGGGTCGTGGATGGGTATACCAGCATGACAATGACCCAAAACACAAGGCCAAGGCAACAAAGGAGTGGCTCAAGAAGAAGCACATTAAGGTCCTGGAGTGGACTAGCCAGTCTCCAGACCTTAATCCCATAGAAATTCTGTGGAGGGAGCTGAAGGTTTGAGTTGCCAAATGTCAGCCTCGAAACCTTAATGACTTGGAGAGGATCTGCAAAGAGGAGTGGGACAAAATCCCTCCTGAGATGTGCGCAAACCTGGTGGCCAACTACAAGAAACATCTGACCTCTGTGATTGCCAACAAGGGTTTTGCCACCAAGTACTAAGTCATGTTTTGCAAACAATTAGCATGTTGTTAAACGAGAGTACAATCCATTGAACACACTGTACTTCCATTCCTAACACACAGTGTGTGTGTGTGTGTGTGTTCCGGCACGATCACTTCAACTGTTTCCTTTTACCACCAGAATTAACTTTAAACACTTATTGTCTTATTAATAATGCATCACTGTATAAATGTCTGCTTTTATTTGTGTACACTCACAATGAAAACAAAAAAAAGAAAACAAATAGGATGTCGCTTTCTGCCATTTGAGTTTCCTTTCCGTGAACAAATTAAGCGTGTCACAAAAATGAACTGAAACTCAGCATATATAGGCTGTTATGTGTCGCACTGCCCCCCCCCCTTGTTTATCTGTAAACTAAATCAGATATATTTCAAGAATGTATTCATTGTATGTATATACAGTGAGGAAAATAAGTATTTGAACACCCTGCTATTTTGCAAGTTCTCCCACTTAGAAATCATGGAGGGGTCTGAAATTGTCATCGTAGGTGCATGTCCACTGTGAGAGACATAATCTAAAAAGAAAATTCCAGAAATCACAATGTATGATTTTTAACTATTTATTTGTATGATACAGCTGCAAATAAGTATTTGAACACCCTGCTATTTTGCAAGTTCTCCCACTTAGAAATCATGGAGGGGTCTGAAATTGTCATCGTAGGTGCATGTCCACTGTGAGAGACATAATCTAAAAAGAAAATTCCAGAAATCACAATGTATGATTTTTTAACTATTTATTTGTATGATACAGCTGCAAATAAGTATTTGAACACCTGAGAAAATCAATGTTAATATTTGGTACAGTAGCCTTTGTTTGCAATTACAGAGGTCAAACGTTTCCTGTAGTTTTTCACCAGGTTTGCACACACTGCAGGAGGGATTTTGGCCCACTCCTCCACACAGATCATCTCTAGATCAGTCAGGTTTCTGGCCTGTCGCTGAGAAACACGGAGTTTGAGCTCCCTCCAAAGATTCTCTATTGGGTTTAGGTCTGGAGACTGGCTAGGCCACGCCAGAACCTTGATATGCTTCTTACAGAGCCACTCCTTGGTTATCCTGGCTGTGTGCTTCGGGTCATTGTCATGTTGGAAGACCCAGCCTCGACCCATCTTCAATGCTCTAACTGAGGGAAGGAGGTTGTTCCCCAAAATCTCGCAATACATGGCCCCGGTCATCCTTTCCTTAATACAGTGCAGTCGCCTGTCCCATGTGCAGAAAAACACCCCCAAAGCATGATGCTACCACCCCCATGCTTCACAGTAGGGATGGTGTTCTTGGGATGGTACTCATCATTCTTCTTCCTCCAAACACGTTTAGTGGAATTATGACCAAAAAGTTCTATTTTGGTCTCATCTGACCACATGACTTTCTCCCATGACTCCTCTGGATCATCCAAATGGTCATTGGCAAACTTAAGTCGGGCCTGGACATGTGCTGGTTTAAGCAGGGGAACCTTCCGTGCCATGCATGATTTCAAACCATGACGTCTTAGTGCATTACCAACAGTAACCTTGGAAACGGTGGTCCCAGCTCTTTTCAGGTCATTGACCAGCTCCTCCAGTGTAGTTCTGGGCTGATTTCTCACCTTTCTTAGGATCATTGAGACCCCACGAGGTGAGATCTTGCATGGAGCCCCAGTCCGAGGGAGATTGACAGTCATGTTTAGCTTCTTCCATTTTCTAATGATTGCTCCAACAGTGGACCTTTTTCACCAAGCTGCTTGGCAATTTCCCCGTAGCCCTTTCCAGCCTTGTGGAGGTGTACAATTTTGTCTCTAGTGTCTTTGGACAGCTCTTTGGTCTTGGCCATGTTAGTAGTTTGATTCTTACTGATTGTATGGGGTGGACAGGTGTCTTTATGCAGCTAACGACCTCAAACAGGTGCATCTAATTTAGGATAATAAATGGAGTGGAGGTGGACATTTTAAAGGCAGACTAACAGGTCTTTGAGGGTCAGAATTCTAGCTGATAGACAGGTGTTCAAATACTTATTTGCAGCTGTATCATACAAATAAATAGTTAAAAAATCATACATTGTGATTTCTGGATTTTTTTTTTTAGATTATGTCTCTCACAGTGGACATGCACCTACGATGACAATTTCAGACCCTCCATGATTTCTAAGTGGGAGAACTTGCAAAATAGCAGGGTGTTCAAATACTTATTTTCCTCACTGTATGTACTGCAGATTTTATATATAAATATAACAATGTAATAATATTTAGTATTTTCACATCTAGGTGGAAAAAAATAGTAATGTGTACTACTGTCTGTTCAAAATAAATGAAAAGAAACCGAGCATAGTAGATTTTTTCCCCCCTGTTGTACCGAAATCGTATCGAACCGTGACCCCCCGAACCGAGGTACGTACCGAACCGTGACATGTGTACTGTGCCACCCCTAATCAGTATATTATATTGCAAAAGATATTAACATGAATCACTGCATGATTTAAAAATGCTCCAAATAGCACATTGAGCTCCAACTGATGCAAGAACATCTGACATAATATTTTATATGGACGAAAATGAGGCTGTATTTGAAATGGCGAAGGTCCTAGATTACTTAGATCACTCCCAAAGCTGGAATGGAGTTTTTGTCTATTAAAAGTCTCTCGGAAAATGTTTTGTCAGCTGAACAATTAGCATGTTGTTAAACAAGAGTACAACCCATTGAACACACTGTACTTCCAATCCTAACAGCCTTATTTTCTTTGCTGTCAAAAAATCCCTTACTAATGTCTATCATATATTGACCTAAAACAGTGTAGTCATTTCTTTTTTTTTATTTAAATAATTTGTATGTTTTTTATTTATTTATAGATTTTATTTAAATTTTTCACTTCTGTTTTAAATAAATGCTGTTGCATGAGCTCCAAATCAATTATATTAGAATCATATAAGAAATCATATTAGAATGATTTCTTAAGGATCATGTGAAACAGATCCTAGAATGTGACGCTAGAGCAGGGTTCCTCAACTCTTTCCCTGGAGGGTCAATCTGCTGCAGAGTTTAGCTCCAACCCTGATCAAACTCACCTACCTGTGATTTTCTAATGATCTTGAAGACTCTGGTTAGCATGCTCAGGTGTGTTTGATTAGGGTTAGAACTAAACTCTGCAGGAGTGGGCCAGATTTGAGGATGCCTGCACTAGAGTAATGGCTTCTGAAAATTCGGCAATTGCGGTGATACTGTGGTTACCCTGGAGGAAGAGAAAGCAACACAGCTTTACTAGCAGTAGTTTGAATCTGCACCACAGGGAATTCAGAGACGATGCTCTTCCACGAGAAAGGCTTAGCTGTTAGAGAACCAGGTCTGGCTGATGACTCCTTTTCTGTACACAAAACAGAGCCACACTTTAGACAGGATCCTTGTTCTTGTGAACAGACAAACTGAGTGTGAACAGTAAGTCTATCTGTCCTTACTTTCTTCCAAATTCTCTCCCCAGTGCACCAAAGCTGAGAATCCAATGACAATTTCTGTGGGTAACAGGCTATCCACAAAAAGGAAGTGAGTACCTTTCCCATCTGCAGACTGAGAGAAGCAAGAACAATGGACAGAATAGAACAGCATCAGCAGACCTTATTAATGTGTTTCGTTTTGTATGCATCTCAGGAGACAATAGAATATACACACACACACACACACACACACACACACACACACACACACACACACACACACATTTCATAAACTCACACTCACAGTAATTACCAAATATTAAATCAAACCACATGTTCTCAGTGGATAAGGTTTTCAAAAAAAAATCCAACTCACCAGCATTACAGCAAAATGGGGAGGGAAGAGCAAAAACAGCATGGTTATCAAAAACCTCCCATTGTGTTTATGTGTATGTGTGTGTACCTGTGTGTGAACAACTGCAGTTGAATCAGGTTGTCTAGCATGAGCGGACACAGAGTGGGTGGAGGCCACAGCATTGGACAATGCAGCAGCAGACAGCCGAGAGGAGATGGAGTTCTAACAGAGAATTGAGTCACTTTCATGTTCTTTCCTAACACAACACATCCCTCCCACTACAGATACCATAATTATACCAAGCACAATTACAAATGGCACAACAACAGGTTTAGTTGATTCTTATATTAGGTGTTTTTATGATAATGCATTCTGAATGTCATAGATACAGTCAGCAAGGGGGCCCAGCCCACCCATAGAGGAAAATAAATTACAGTTACCACAGCTACGGACTCATGGGGAATATTAAGAGTAATAGGGAAGCATTTGTTAAATTTTTATTTATTTTTTCATTCATTAAGCAAACTGTTTGTGTTTGGGGGGGTTTTCCAGCAAGGGCACAGGGCACAAAATTGACAGTAAAGGCACTTATAATGCCAAAAGAGATCCATTTCAAATAAATGTTGTTCTCTTGAAGTTTCTATTTGTTGGTGAATTCTGAAAAAAGTGCATCACATATATTAAGCAGCACAATTTTTAACTGATGTTAATGTCGTTACTTTAATGATGTAATTATAATTTAATGTAACCCCAAATGTAAAAAGAAGAAGAATATTTTTTAGTTTCAGTATACACTAGTAAAAATATTACTATTTTACATTTAATATTAAGATTGTCTTTCCTTCAAAAACCTACTTTAAAGTGTGATGTCTTACACTGATGTGCATAAGTATCTGGCTTGTGAAAAACCAACAGCGTCCTGCAAAACACATGATTATTAGCATATTATAGCCTGCAGCTTAATAGTAATTTAAGAGCATGAAGAGTTTATTTGACAAAATAGCAAAGGATTAGCATAATATGGCTTAGGCTATTGCTGGAGATGATTGACCCTTACTGGAAGCATTTAGTGAAGTTGTGCAGGTCCACCCATGTCTCCAACAGCGGGGGTTTTTCTGATGCTAATGCATCCTGGGACAGAAGCAATGCACCGCTGGACTCTTTGGCTGTCTGTAGCCTCTCCTTATCTTTTCCATCTGTCTCTTTGTCAGGCCCTGAAGTTGACTTCACTTCTTCCATATCTTGGAGATTGAAAAAAAAAAAAAAAATGTTATACAATAGTCTATTACAAAACAAGTAAACAATGTTAGTAGGAATACACATAAGTGACCTTGCCTCTTTCAGTGCTGAAATAGTAAGGCCATATTACAATATCAAGTAACCAAGGCTTGAAGTAATTTGTAATTTTCTAGGGAGATGTTTGAAATGAGATTCTCTAAATAAACATTGAGAAATATTTTTCGCATTGCTACTACATACAAAAAAAAGCTTAATGTTTTTACAGCCCTTTCAAACAACTATGGAAATATATCAAGAGAAATATGTTCAGTAAAATAACATCTTATTGCCAGTCTTACTTATTTAGCATTATATACTTATCAATACAGGACCTAACAATGGGACTTAGATGCCCACTGTTGGGGAAACTACTTACATTTAAAGTTGCAATGAAACAGAAGCAGCAACAGATATTTTCTTCTGTATTATGATGTGAAACCAATTATTTAAAAGAAAAAAGTATGGTACTACACTGCAAAAAATGCTTTTCTTACTTAGATGTTTTGTCTTGTTTCCAGCCAAAATATCTAAAAATTCTTAAATCAAAAAGGATTTTCTAGACAAGTAAAAATTATTGTCTTGTTTTCAGCAAAAACAAGTGAAAATTAAGTTGTTTTTCAAACAGAAAACAAGATTATTTTGTTTACCCCATTGGCAGATTATTTAGCTTGTTTCGAGCAAAAGCTCACTTAATTTTGACTTGTTTTGCTGGAAACAAGACAATAATTTTTTTACTTGTCTAGAAAATCCTTGATTTAGGAATTTTTTAGATATTTTGGCTGCAAACAAGACAAAACATCCAAGTAAGAAAAGCATTGCAGTGTATACTTAGTATTCATTTAGAAAATAGTGAATTTTTAATTTCATGACAACTGTAAACATTTTAAACTTCAAGCAAGCAACTACTTTGAGAATAAAAATCATTAAACCAGCATAAAATAGTTTTCTAGGATATATTAGCTTTTCATGAATATACCATGATTAACTCAGTGGTACCAACCAGTCAAGCTCATTTAGCCAATCAGGCACTGTATTGAATTTATAAATGCTCTTTTATTGGTGTCACTCAATTCATTATGCCAATTTTGAGAATACTGTTATACATTGCAGCTTGAAGTCATTACATTATGCGTGCTGTGCTGACGTATTAGACCATGATAATATAGATGCTGTAGCAAAGCCATTCACTCAGTTTACTTATCCACAGGTGTTACTAAGCAACACACTGGGCTCTCTGGGAAAGCACATAATTGGCCTGTGGTGATGAGGGGCGAGCACATGATCATGATCACAGAGATAGAGATGATGCCATGGGTCTATGCGTGTAAGTTTGCATCTGTGTTTGTGCTGATGAAAAGAAGATGGATTGGATGGGGGAAGAGAGGGATAAACGAGAAAGTGCAATTGTGAAGGCAGCCAGCTATCATATCATTACAGCAGCTATTAGCCTCACTGCTCTGATGGCTAAACAATGACTTGAGGGAGATAAGTGAGGCGAATTATCATCTGCCTTTACAAATTCATTCTTTTCACTTCACTTTCATTGTATTGCACATTGTTCCAGAAGCACTCAATGGAAAATGAGTAATGCTTTCCCAATCTTCCAACTGAAACAAAGCTTGTAAATGATGGCATGGATTATTTTAATAAAAATATTTCGCTTGAAGTGTCTCCAGGTCAGCTTTCAATCTCAAAATTACGCAACACATTTAACTGGCGAATATGAGAATTAAACATATACGCTATGTGTTTGAGTGACAGGGCGGACTGAGCTGTGGCATTGTTTACGGAGACACGTCTCACCGTTGGCGATGCTGTCGTCCTTTTTCTTGTCCTCTGCTGTTACCTGGGGGGAAATGGAGGGATAAAAATTGCATAGGGTGAGCTGGGAGAGACATGGCAGAGGAGGGCAGAGGAAAGCAGTGGGGACAGAGGACGTCCACATTCATCCAGTCAGCATGCGCTGAGCCCGTTTGGCTTCCAGAAGCCGATGAGAAATCCTCTAATCTGACATCTGGACTCCCACCAGAAAGGGTTTTCTCCTTCAATTAACTGCTCACAGGAGAGCGAGTGCCATAAACATTAAGGGCACTCGGATGGTGACAGGATTAGGGGACACGGGGTTTGATTAGCATGTCAGTCTTTACTCGCTAATTGAGACACCTTTTTGTAAAACTATTCGAATGTGCGTTTTTTTTACCTTGTAAGTAACCCGGTGTGATGCCATGGAAACAATCCAGCTGTAGGCCTTAGAAACTTCTCCAATGTGCTTTTTTTCCCCATGATTGAACCCAACCTCGTGTCACTTATAAAGCCCTTTAAAGCCTGAGGAGTCGTCCGACTGTGCAATTTAAATGTGGAGGACAATTAGGGGCTCTCTCTACGCCACATCTAACGAACGACAGCGCCAGTGATTCAGAGATAGACTGTGACTCACCACAGATCTGAGGTGAGAGTGGAATGGAGGAAAAGAATGGAGAGGAGAAGAGAAGAGGCAGTCCAGTAATTTAAATGTAATTTTTTATTACATTTAAATTTTTTAATTACATTATTTACTACATGGTAGTAAACACTTCAGGGTGCATTCCACACATTACTGTGGTAAACTAGCTCCTGTTCGTACCTAATTCGGCTGACAACATTATCAGAAACTCAATATAGGTCTAAAATATATCAGGTGACCTCAACCAAAAAAGAAAACTGTATTCTTTCTTCTCTCTGTGGAACATTGAAGAAGATATTCTGAGAAATGTCTCAGTGTTTTATGTCCATAAAATGGAAGTCAGTGGGCTCCAATGTTTGGTTCCAATGTTCTTCAAAATATCTTCTTTTGTGTTCCTCACAAGAAAGGAAGTCATACAGTTTTAGAATTACATGAAGGTGATTAAATGATAACAAGCATTTTTTTTTTACTGTCCTCATTAACTCAACCTCATGTTGTTCCAAACCCCTAAAAAAAAAGAAAAAATGAACATTTTGTCACTCCCGAACATGAGTAGATATTAAACAGTGTCACTGAAGCTTCAAAAAGAATATGAAAAGCACCAACAGTACTTCTCTCATTAACACTCTTAAGGAGAATTATGCCATATTGCTGGGGGGGAGGGCACTTTTTGTTAGTTTGTTTTAGTTTTAGTTTTAGTTTATATGGAAGCCCGTTTCTGCCATTCAATTTAAATAAAAAAGGTAATTGCGATTTTTGCGATCTCGTAATACTGACAAGAAATTTGCAATCGCAATTCTGACATTATAGCTCACAACTGCAAGTCTATATCACACAATTCTGAGAAACAAAAAGTTAGAATTGAGAGATATAAACTCGCAATTGTGAGATAAAAATTTGCAATTACTTTTCTGTTATTTTTAATTCCATGCCGACAATGGGCCTCCATAAGTTTATTTTATTTTAGCTTATTATTAAAACTTATTTTAGCCAAGTAAACATCTCTAATTTTCACATAGGTTTTTATAAGTTTAAGTTCTTTATTTCATTTAACAAACGTTAATGAAAAGAAAAACGGAAAAGAGAGGCCAGTATAAATAGTCAGTGAAATTTTGTGTTCCACAGAAGGTCAGAGCCACTGTAAATAATGTAAGTAATAGACATTAATGATTTTATTTTTGGGTGAACTATTCCTGTAAGAGTACATCAATCCAGTTAGATCCCACAGGCACATACACACACGTCCACTTATCTTACAAACTACATGGAAGCTATCTGTCTCAGTCCGATCTAAGCTGAACCCCTTATGAGACATCCACTCTGATGACTGACAGGCTAATTGTGCTGCTTTTTATATCATTCCGAGGACATGACCTGTCCTTTTATGCAACGAGGCACGCGTGTTTTACCATTCTCTCTCTCTCTATTCTCTATCTCTCTAACGCTGGATCTGCCAGAGGCAATCTCTTGATTAGGGAGACAGGCAGAATGACATTGGAGCTGGAAAGAGAGAGGCGTTAGAGGATGTCATAGCCTCGGCCTCCCGGCCACCAGTCGCACTACAGCCAGAGAGCAGAACATTTTGATGCACACTGCTTGTACAGATGGCATAAACTGAAACACACTGCCACACAGCATACAGTGCAACCCCTGGAGTACAGTCAAACCCTCAACTGCATCTGTTCAGAGAGAGCAGTCACCATTCATACGACATAAAATACTGTTCAAAAGTTGGGGTTTGTAAGATTTGAAAGAAATGCATACTTTAATTTAGCAAGAATGCATTAATTTGATCAACAGTTAAAGACTTTTATAATGTTACAAAATTTCAATTATAAATAAAAGCTGTTATTTTGAACTTTCTGTTCATTAAAATATCTGAAAATATTTAAAAACAAAACAGCAGAACTCTTTTCAACATTGATGCCAATAATGTTTTGTGTGCACCAAATCAGCATATTAAAAAGATTTTAAAGGACAATGATTTTGATTCTGACGATTTTGAAAACAGTCTGCAGTAATGGCCGCTGAAAATTCGGTTTTGCTACCACAGAAATAATTTATATTTTAAAATATATTACAATAGAAAACAGTTAGTTTACAGTGTAATAATATTTCACAATATTATTGTTTTTTGTATTTTAATCAAATAAATGCAGCCTTAATGAGTATAGGAGACTTTTTAAAAACAGTAAAAAAAATAAAAATCTTACTGACCCCAAACTTTTAAACAGTGGTGCACCAATCACATAATAGTTTAAGAAAACATATCCATTTCTTCAGAGATACCTGGGTGGTTTCAGCGGTGTCCAGTGCATTTAGACTGTTCTGAGTGATGTCATTCTTAGTGTGGTCATTTTCACTATCATCCATTTCAGAGAAGGAGGTCAGATTAGAATTATATCCACGCCTCTTTACACCACCCTGCTCCCTAAACACACACACAAACACTGCATTTAATTACAAGCATTACTATCTTGTATTTATATCCTAGAAAAACATAAAACAAAAGCACCACTTCCTGAGGATAAGCACAAATGTTTCATGCTCTAAAGAGTTTCAGGCTACTTAAGTGTTACTGAATACTGTCTTGTGCTTAAGAGCAGTACAATGAGAACCTCGGCACAGTCTCTGTCCCTGTTTGACTCTCCCACACAACCAATTACTGCTTTTAGCACACACTGTGCTAATGTACTCACACGTGCAACTGAATACCTGGAAATAAAACAAAGCTCATTCAGACACTCTAAATAATTCATGCCTGGTGGGTAGCAGGCATGCCATTTGGTTCAGTTTTGACATGACAGACCAAAACTTTTCCATTTGGTTCAAGCTTCCTGCTGGCGGATCTGAGAAATTGAGGATTGATTGATATGAAAAAGTACTCATTACCACCTGGTGTACAGAGAAATGGACACATACATACTATATGCATACAGACATACATACAGTACATAGAACTGTTTGGAAGTAGATTCACTAGTGTCCAGAATCAGGACTAGCGATGCCCGATTTGCACGCCCATGAATTTTGTGTCAGTTCTTTTGAATGTCACAAATCAGTTTGCAATTCAGTCTTATGGTTTTAAATGAGGTTTAAAATATAGTAAAGTTTTGTTTCATGTTTGTCGAATGAATCAGAAAAATTATTTTGAGATTGTTTTTCACATAACAGCAAGCCAAACAGTTTTGGAACAACATGAGTAAATGAGTTTTCATTTTTAGGTGAACTATTCCTTTAAGCTTCACCACACACACAGTGTTTCTGGTTGTCCTCTCCTGATGATGCCTACATTAAATTCTGGAAACTATACCTGGAAAGGCATCCTATGATTTGCCAGCAATAAAGGTGTTTATTAGGTTAAACACCTGCATATGCAGCTTGTAAATGATTCTGTACTGCAAGTAAATACATTAGTGGCTTTCTCTAAAGAATAGTTTTCAGCTTAGTTTGGCTATTTTTGCGGTAATGTAATTTGGTAGCGCAGTCTGCAGTACACACACACACACACACACACACACACACACACACACACACACAGAGAGAGAGCTTACATGTCATGTGCAGCCATAGTCATGAGTTTGAAGTTGATAAAGGGGCTGGAAACTTCAATGAACTTCTCTGGCTTCTGAACAGGGGGTTCTAAAGAGCAAAAGCATAGTTTGATCCAACTAAAGCAATTATGTATCATAATTTTTAACAATAAATATTATTATATGAATATAATAATATATATATAAAAGTAATTACATGAGAAATTAAAACATACACACACACAAAAACACACATCTTACCCTTGGGTTCATCAGTAATGTTAGTCTGCTTGCGGGGCCTGATGAGTTTCCATTGAGGAACTGGGGGAGGTTTAGGAGGGGCCACCAGGGGGCAGTTTCGAGTGCAGGTGAGCAGCACAGGGTGACTGAAGAGCTGAGAGAGCCCATACTGCCTCAGACTCTCAGACGAATCAGCCTGGAGAACACACCACCCACCACGATCATAGATTATAGAAGAGAGACTTAATAACAGATTAGACAGCCAGCACTAATCCAAACGGAGCCAAATATTGCTTGAGACTAAGACTGAGGGAGGGAGAGTACCATTTGGGGCAGGTTTGCACATTAATGAGCTTTAGGTAAATGCTCTGTGGAGGCATCATATCAAACAAACTGGGTGGGGCTACCATTTTAAAATTAATAAATCCAATGAGCACATCACATAGGTGTCCCCATTTTCATGCTATTCAATAATAATATCATATAATATATCGTTCAAATGTTTGGGCTCAGTAAGATTTGTTAGTTTTAGTTTTTCTCACCAAGGCTGCATTTTTTTTTTTTAATAGAGTGAAAACACAAACACTGTAAAATATTACAATATTTATTACAATATTAAAGTCATTACTCCAGTCTTTAGTGTCACATAATCCTTTAGAATTCAGTTCTAATATACTGATTTTTTTTTCTCAGGGTTATTGAGAGAAAAAGTTCAAAATAACAGCATTTATTTGAAACAGAAATCTTTTAAAATATTATAAATGTCTTTTCTGTCACTTTAATGCATCTGTGTTAAATAGAAGTATGGACTTCTTAGAAAAAAGAAGAAGAAAAAAATCACTGACCTTCAAATTGTAAAAGGTAGTGTATATTCTACGGATTGAAAAACATGTGCTTACCATCCTTGTAAGCACTGAGGTTCTTTTCTCCATCAGATGTAAGGGTTGGTAACTGGCACACACTACCATCTGAGGAATAGGACCAGTGGCTAAATCAGAAAGAAGAAAGAAAGAGCGTTTGTGAAAAAGACTAAAAGAAGTATACATGAAAGAGGTGTCATTTCTACTTTATATGCATGAAAAACTTTGCAGGCCCTCAAAATCTAAGCTGAACTTTTTTCCCGTCGTCAGGCTTCCATCTCTTTAATACTTAAAGCATAATGAAATGAATGGAGTGCAGTCTATTTTGAATAGGAGGAAGAGAGAATGACTGGATAGATCAAGGCATGAGTTTCAAAGACAAAGGCGTGAACAGCGGAGAGGGCACTGTAATCTGTCAAGCCATATTTTCCTAATTCACATAGCACACAAACTTCCAGTGTAGAGGAAGGAACAGAGGCACTGCATTATCAGTGTTTGATCTTCATCTCCCAAGGCCATCTCTGATCTCTTATCAGGCCATCAGTGCCCTGACTGTTACATGATCAAGCTCAAGGCCAAAAGGAAGAGAGGGAAAAAGAAAAGAAAGGGGCCACTCTCAGCTTGTGGGTTAAATTATAAAGTTAATTTGACCACTTGTTCTTCATGTTTAGAAACACAATATACTGCAAACAGTTGGTTACTGGGTTCATTTTATTTATTTATTGTTTGTTTGTTTGTTTGTAAGAACAAAAACTGTAACTTTAGCCTGCCTTGATTAATCTATCCAACAATTTAAACCAAATACTAAAATGTTGACAATCCAATAACAATAGTAAACTAATAATGTTTCATATCATTTTTATATGTATAATTCATTTCTTAACTAATTTAAATTGCCAAAAATAATATTTTGCTTAATTTTCATTTTCTTTTCTTGATTTTCTTCTTAGTAATCACCAACCTTTGAGCCCAAACTAGTTATATCCCACAGAGTGATAAATTAAGAATTTAAAATGCACTTTTTATTAAACAAACAAAAAAAAAAGTTTTATTTAGGCTTGTCCTAAATGTGATTAAAGGGCTGAAAACCTCAGAGAAAATAGAAAATAAAATAGATCATAAAATATTGGCCACCTGAAGTTGACAATGAACATTTTCTTAAGGTTAAGCACCTCCTTTCACAGTTTGCTGAAAAAGAAATAAAAATGATTTTAAGAAGTGCAGGACCCATTTTGTGTCCTATTCATGGAAAGTGCCATAAATAGAATGAACAGCGATCATGTGTGTGCATGTTTCAATAAAAGAGATACCGCTTCAGGCTCTGAAGATCTGGGCCACGCTACCAAAGTGATATATGTCAAAGCATGTTATAATTTCCAACCCATTAATTAGTATCAAACACCCAGAGGGAGTGAAAGGAAGACAGAGGGGATGGATTCATTATATGGAAAAAAGGACCCTATAGATAAGAGGACAGAGCAAACAAAGGAGAGACAGAATGTTTACGGAGGATAACAAGAGAGAGAGAGTGAATTTCAGCAGCAAACACTGCATTATCCCAGTGTAATCTGAACCACTCGCTTGCAAAAGCCAATTATCCAAAACAGTCTATCTGAACAGCAAACCATTAGTCTCAATAGACTCATCAAATCGTTAGCCTCCACAGACATGTCGGAAATCCATGTTTACATGCATACTGACAATTACACCTCCTCATCACAAAAGCATTGAGCTTTTCAAAGCAGGTTGGTATAAAATTGATGCATATTGTGTATGTGTGTGTGTGCGTGATTCTCTGGTCTTTGCTCTCCTTGCATATTTCAGTCATAAACTGCACAGTGACAGAATTGACAGTGCTCGCCCGAGGCCATACCTGATAATTCAATTCAGATCACACTACCTGAGAGAAAAACACTGGCGCTCTGTTCACAGTCTGACACAAACACACACAGATTAACAATGCTGCACACTTCTTCGGAGAAAACACAAATACGGTTATGCACGCACAAACACAGAAAGGGGGTTGCTTTATTTATTCATGCTCATGATACACATCTTGCAGTAGCACTGATTCCATAATACATGAACCTGCAGAAGAAGTGATGCATGGAGATGGAATTGGGTGCTACCTGAAGACAAGTATTCAGAAAGGACAGATTGATACATATGGGTAATTTGACCCTTTATGGCCTGCTAAACAGATCACCATTTCTTTATGGAAAGCTCGATTTCTTTATGCAAATTATTAATAGCCGTTTACAGAGAGCATATAGAGTGTTTCTGTATGAGGATCAAATATTCATACCTCAACTACATTTTTCAGAGTGAATAATGTATGGTGAGGAGAGAGGGGAAAAGAACCATGTATGAAAACACAAAAAAGAGAGATTTCAAACTCACTGTTATTTGCATGGATAGCTGCTTTGGGCTGAATGGTCTTTCTGTCTTGGTCGTCAACTTTATTCTTCCTCGTAGCAGACTCTGACAAGAAAAACATAACATTTTAGCCCAAACCTTAAGGATCTTCTTAAAAGACCCACACAATAATGACAATAGCTGTTTTCTTTTTTTCTGGATTAACATATTTCATATTAAAACATGAAATATGATGATATGATTATCTTTCCATGACTTTCCATCCTTTTGTGATGAATGAATATGAATTTTCAAAAATTTGAAATAATTTAGAAATAATTAGAAATAATTTGAGCGTTATGAGAAAAAAAAATGGACTGTGGCGATATATTTATGATATCTTTAGGATATTATACATTTTCATGACTTTTTTCATGACACTCACTATAGCAATTTCCATGTCTTAATATTATAACATTATACATTTATTATTATATATTATATTATAAATGTCCATGATTTTTTCCCATGATACTCACAAAAAAGTACTTTCTAGGCAAATAAATAACGAGCATCCCCAGAAAAATTTAGATTGACTACATCCATTTCCATGACTTTTCCAGGCCCTGAAATCTGAGTTTTAAATATTGAGTCATCAATATTTTTGTGCCTTTTCCAGAAGATACTTCTAATTTTTTTTATTTGTATATCTGCATTTATCCACATTTAGGTGACACACACAAATTGAAACCCATCAAAAATTTATGTCATCCAAAAATGAGGTCTTCCACTCTAAACAGCTTTATGGTGGTAACCACAGGGCTTTAGACTGATCATGTGAGGCCCTGAAGATTTTAAACCTATGGCTAATAATACCCCTACTCTCACTGAATACTGCCATTGTATGCATATGCATGAGGTCAAAAGGTTACCATTGTACCACTAAACCTCCACATTGCAACATTCAGAATAAAAATGTTGTGAATTAAAAAACAACTATCATAATTATGGTTTTCATTAGCCTAATTGACAAAGAGTGTTAACACAAAGTATCATAGACTGAAAAGCTTCAAATACTTGTTAAACACTTGATATTTTACACAATCAAACTTAAATGACTTTGAATCCTAAAGCACTCAGACTATTTTAAAATTTTCATTAGAAACTCAAAAAAAGAGCCATTTACACAGCATTTTATCTTGCCATATCGATTCTCTCATTTACTCTCTCTGCCGGTGTCTTTTAATCAGACACGTCACATACTGTTAATGGATAAATGACTGCAATGTGTGTGTGGGTCTGTACCTCTGCTCTTCAGTACTGTCGGAGATTCGCTCTTGATCTCGTTCACATTAGAATCGGTTGTCGTTAGGTCAGCAGTCGTAGTCTCCTCTGAGCTCTCTTCTTCCAACTGGAATTGAGGAATACTGGCCCTCAGAAATTCCCAAATTTTCCCTGTATACCAGGATCTGAGAATGACATTAACACATGGAAGATTAGAGTCTGGTGTTTTGATCTCCATCGCTTAATTAGCATTTTACCGTGAACTCATCTAATGATCTCAATTGATTAAAGCCTATTTAAGCCTGGACTAACAAAAGGCTTGTATCAATTTAATGGATCAATGGATGAAACTAATGAAGCTGAACAAACAAGCCTCTGGACTTTGGACCAATCAATAAACAGCAATTAGAGGAAAGGCAAGCAATGCTCAATTAACTAGCAGAGGTGATCACTACAGCTTGAATAAAGGTCTAAACCAATAAAAACAAATGCAAACAACACACTCTCTCACTTGTTTTTAACATTCCATATTCCATATAACTGACCTCTGAACTTTTTAAAATTAATATGCATTCTTGGTAATCTTTGAAAAGGTTCTTTTCAGTCATCTGCTTGCCCATGTTTTCTAATTTCATGTTGAAATGTTGTCAAAATGTTTGACTATCAGGCGCTACATGGATTTCTTGGACTCTCTTGGCTCTCAGATGTTCTGGCAAATATGTGAGCTGTTGGAGTGAGATACGACTACAAGATCCTGCAGGGCTGCAGCATGGAGTAAATGACCTCAGGAGACCCTAGTTTGATGCACACACACACACGCACACACATGTCAAGCCTTGAAAAAAAATTATAGCACTCTAGAAGATATGACAGCAAGATGTGTGCACTCATCTCACAGCAATTTATTTCTTCAAAATACGAGCGTACACTCTCTGAATGTGTGTACTGGTCTCTGAGGAGTCTATGAAACACGGAAACTCATCAGAGCGTAAATTACAAGACACCACGCCGTGTTTCCCAAAACAGAGCAGATGTGAGAGTTTTGCTGAGGAAGTGACAACAAACTACAGAGACAGAGTCAAACGCTAGAGAAGAGAAAGTTACATGCAAAATTCACAACAACATTCCTGTAGTAACTCGATAAAGCCGGAACGGCGGTGAAGACCAGCCATTTGTTTGCAGAACAACAACATAGTGTCTGCAGCCCATTTTCTCCTAATAAGGGTGGCATCTGTGCACACTGTGAGGAAAAGAAGGACATTCTGTGGATCGCAGAGCACAGCTTAATGAAGCTTGTTAGCACATACCACAGACATAAAGACAATGGTAGGCTGAGAGGCTGAGAATGTTAAAACACCGAATGCAAGTCAACATTTTAAGTCTTTAATTGAACACATACATGGATGAACTGTTAGATAATTAGATTAGATAAAATATGCTTTTAGAAAATAGACTGGGTGAATTTCCTTTTCATGTCAACTTTTCATACCAGCCTGTTAATTGTTGTTAAAAAATAATGTACATTGTCTTATACCCGTATAAACCATGTAAAAATGTAAAGTGCAGGATAAAAGTTTGGAAATGCCCAAGGCAGAGAAGGCTTTTTGACAAAATTCTTAACATTTTGTAAAAACGTATTTGTATGGGACACCACAAACTCCTTACGTCCATTCTCCAAACTGCTTGTCAGGGGTGTCATGCACTCATGATTTTTGAGGGGGAACGTGGGAGGGGGGTAACCATGATAGCACTGTATTACTGATATAGGCTTATGTTTTATTTATTTTTTTCCTTTTTATTCAAAATATTTCCAAACGTGTTAACTATATCAGGAAATATCTTGATTCTCAAAAATGTGTAAGTAAATGCGTTTTGCACCTTTATAGATTATGTTATTTGATCAATAAATGGTGATGAGTAGACTATATAGTGTTATCTATTAACTACACATAAAAACCCGACTTTTTACTTAAGTAGGCCAACCAGATATGGGTGTCATGCCATAAAATATTTTTAATACGACTGACTTTGTATTTAATGTGAATTTAATAACAATATTGTAAGTTACTAATTATAACACTTTCATTTTACAGAGAGCAAAGAACATTTACATTATCAAAGAACATTTTCATTCAGTCTTGCCAGAGTTCAGGCACTCTCAAAAACTCCAATTAAAATCACTGAAGCTGTTTACACTATGAAATTAATACCTTAACTTACATTCCTTAGCACATCTGCTTTTTCTTGTTTCTGATGAGCGAATTCGCAAGATAATTCAGTCAGCGAGCAAGTGAACAAAACACCGCATTTCAGCGATGACTCCTCTGAACGTCTCTGATTGGTCATTGCATTCATAAGCTCAACAGAATCGTGTGTGATTGGTTACAATGCAGCGCTGTACAAATGCGTCTGTCTCTGGCTCAGCGCCAGCCAGCAAATGCAGATTTTAATTTAGCAGCTGATGCTGTGCCGCACTGAACGATCTAATCACACCGATGTGATTGTATCAAATATAAAGAATATTATTCGTCCATTTTTTTATCTTTTGGAAACTGCATTCAAAATCCACTTGGCTCAGAAATCACTTTGAATAGGCATGACGCCTCTGCTGCTTGTCCTATGTAGGGTCACTGGGAAGTTGTGTACTAACCTTAATTGGCAATCAATCTGTAAATCAATAAAGGTGTGCTGAATCTTCCAAAAAAAAGAAACCTTTTAAATTACCACATTTAATCGAAAAATCAGGCATCACAACTGCCATAAGGCCATGTCTAGCAGTACTATTATTACATAATAAAAAATTTAATTATTAATGCTATAGCCTTCAATGATCATTTTAATAACTTAATGATACATTTCAGCCAATAAATGCTAATAATTTATTATGACCTGTGACTAATACATTATTTGGAAACTTTAGGAATCCACAGTAGAGTGAGATTTTGAGTTTGAAGAGAGTTTAAAAAGAGTCTCACTTTAAAGGAATGATCTCCGGTATCCAGCCGGTGAAACAGTGGATGACTGTAAACTCTCCAAACTCTCTCCCGGAGCCTGAGACTGGAATACTGGAGAGAGAACACCATAACATCATTGTCACACATCTAAAAGGTTACTTCTTTGCTGGACACCCATACAATACATACAAATAGGTGTGGATACATCCTAAAATACTAGCAATTGTTCTACGCTCACGCAGTTCCAGCTCCACTACAGTCCGTGTCATTTCAGACATTGATCTGTGCATGTCTATGTGTGTGTGTGCGTGTGTGTGTGTGTGACCTCTTGCTCTCTTTCTCTGAAGAAACCAGATGGCTGATGCTCTAATTGTGCCTCACGGGATGCTGTATTCAACCAGTCCGGCAGCTATTAATTAACTGCACGATTTCACTGTTCATCTTCACGCAAAGAACCATTCCATCATTATCACTGCCACACAAGAGGACAAGCACGCTTTAAAAAGAATGCACTGTGACTTCAGGTGAGTGACGACTGTGATCGCTTCTGCACCAGACCTTGGCAGTAAAGAATTTTACAGCATGTATATGTGTGTTAATTGGGAAAAAGCCCCCTGGAAGGACATCATTGTGCTTTTTGTTTCCTGTTCATATTATTTAGAACCATAAATGATTAAGTTGCTCAGAGATTCTCATTTCCTAAGCTGGATTAAACATTTACATCATGAAAAAATGTGTTCTTCTATGAAGCACAAAACAGATATTCTGAATAATGTACTTGCTCCATTGCATGCAATTACAATGCATGGAGACTGCTGTTTCAAAAAGGATGCTAAAGTATACATCATAAAAGTGGTCCCTATATTTCAAGCTTTGTGTGACATTCAGACTGAAATTTAAGTTGTTACTCAGTAATAAACATCCACTTCAGTGAGCTAACCATTACATCTTGATCACGGAGTCAATTGAGCTAAAATTGAGAACCTGGTCAGTCAGATTCATGAAAGAATCATCCAGGCTGGTTTTGTGAACTAGATCAAGCAGTTAATTGATAAAATTAGATTCATTTCAGGCATTTCAAACACTTAATTGTTTGGATTATTTTCAAAGACTCACTCAGTACTGGCCAACTTTAGTATGCCTTTAGTCAAGAGCATAGGCCAAAGCTCTGATTGGTTCGTAGTAGCAGGAAGCAGCAAGTTATCATCCTTGTCAAATGGTAACATGTCATCAACAGTAATCTTCCTCCAACTTCCCTAAGAAAGCAGAAGACAAATCTTGTAAAAAACAAAAAGTACATTCATTAATGAAACAGCACTCTAAAATATCTAGGTAAAAAAACAGGACTGAAAACTGTTTTTGTGTGCTGCAAAAAATTCTTCATAATAGACACACATTCAATCTGAACAGGCCATTAATAGCATGAATTATGAGACTCAACATTTGTTTTTTAACTTTTATTAAAGAGAGTGAACTTAGAAGATCAGTCAACAAAAAAAAAAAAAAATATTGCCCAGCACATAGGCCTTATCTAAAATGCTTTTGTGCCTGAGAGAGTGTTACTATACTATTCTTTGATATCACCTGTCAAACAAATCACTGTTACCTGCCCGTAGGTCACTGTTTGCTCATTTCGGACTAGGAGCTGTTAAGGTAAATAATTGTTTCTCAGTTTCTTGTACCCAGAGGATAGAGCAATCTGACAGTTACAGTTCTACCGACTCTCTTGGCTCGCTGATAAGCGTTGTGTTCTCACTTAATCACCACCTAAAGGACACCGTGTCCTTCCAGCAGGAAAACATACATATGCTACAATAGGTGTTGAGCGGCCTGTGTACATTTGTTGAGTACATTTTTACACTATAGCCAATTCGAACAATTTTGGGCACATTTGCCAATTTTGTGAATCACCAACCGGAACCTCTTGTTCATTAAAGATTCTTTTGTGTTCAACAGATGAAAAAAACAAGGTTTCAAAATAACATGAGGTTGAGGGTTTTTTTATGACTGAAAGGTAAATTTTTGCTGAACTATTCCTTTAGTTATTCCAGGTTATTTTCCACTGAAGACCATTACTTTGAGTTTTCATTGATTTTTTTTTTTTTTTTTTACAAAACTCTTCTAGTTATTCAAAACAAAGGGACACAAAGTTGAAAGAAAGTAGTTTTCGATACAAATATTCAACATTACTAAAAAAAAAAAAAACAATTTCACTGCTGGTTGTAGTAATTGTTTTTTTTTGTTGTTGAATTGATTGTATTATTCCTCATTTGTAAGTCACGGATAAAAGCATCTGGTAAAAACAAATAAATGTTGCACTTATGAATGTTGAATAATGGATCATCTAATATAACATTGTGACATACTGATTAGACCACTTTGTGTGTGCATGTAAATTTAGCAACTTCAGTGTTACACAATACAAGTATTATGGTGTTGATACTCAACCTGAACTTACCATCCAGTAGAGTTTAATGACATACTTCCCATAGGCATTATAGAGGGGCATGTGATCTTTCACTGCTTTACACAGGGAGTAAATGTGTTCCCAGGGTTTCCAAAGGTTGGGAACTGTTTCTGTGGAGATGGCCTTCTCCTCCCCTGTGTTACAGACTTTCCACAGAATGTAGAGCTCACTAATGACCCATCGCATAAGCTGTGAAATCACCATGCAGGGCGAAGAGTGACACAGTGTAGGTTAATTCCAACTAAACTAATTATTCTTAGTTCCAATCAGTAATGCAGGCCATCCGAAATTATTTATTGACTCACCTCACTTGAAAGTAAATGCTCATTTGCTGAGGTAAGGTCGAAGGCAGCTTCATTTTCCACCACAACAGGAGTCTGATTGAGATACATATTATGTCAGTAATTCCAGTTCCTAAAGATCTACATCGATGAGTTTCAGCTTTCTAGCTTCAGCTCAATTAGAACAAACTCAAAATCTGTATTTTTTTAAAGAAATTAATCATTTTATTCAGCAGTGATGCATTGTATAACTTTTGAACTTTCTATTCATCAAAGAATCCTGGGAAAAAAGTATGTTTTAGATAAAAAATATTAAAAAGCATGACTGTTTTCAACATTCATAACAAGAAGAATTTTTTTAATGAGCATATCAGAATGAATTCTGAAGGATCATGTCACACTGAGGACTGTAGTAATGGCTGCTGAAAATTCAGTTTTGTTATTACAAGAATAAATTTCATTTCAAAATATAACAAAAATAGGAAGCAGTTCCTTTGAACTATAATATGTGACCATGGACAACAAAACCAGTCTTAAATGTCAATTTATACATTATCTGAAAGCTGCATAAATAAGCTTTCCATTGACGTATGGGTTGTTAGGATCTGACCATATATGGCCGAGATAAAACTATTTGAAAATCTGGAATCTGAGGGTGCAAAAAAATCTTAATATTGAGAAAATTACAACGTTTTGATACATTTATGGTAAGAAATGTACAAAATATCTTCATAAAAGAAAAATCGATAATTTTGACCCATACAATGTATTTTTGGCTATTGCTACAAATATACCCCAGCGACTTAAGACTGGTTTTGTGGTCCAGGATCACATATTGTTTGACAATTTTACTGTTTTTACTGTAGTTTTGATCAAATAAATGCAGTTGAGCATAAGAGACTTATTTCAAAAACACTAACCAACCCCAAACTCAGTGTGATTATTTGAGATCGCACCATAAAACATTATGAAAGTTATTATTGATTATTGAAAGTGATTATAGTTGTGCACACTGGGTGTATTAGATATTGCAATTTGTGTGCCCAAAGAAATGAAAAATATACTAATTTTCCTCACATTTTCCCCACTAGTATCACAGATCATATTTACCCTCTGAGTGACATGAATCCATGAATATTTGGTAATCTTCTGTTAATGGACTTTTAATCAAATGTAAATTGAAGGCTCTTAGTATCACTCACATACTTGGAGAGAAGAATCACAGTTATCATCTTTTTATCCCAACTGTTGCCATGGAAATGACAACAGAGCTGACCTTCATTCGTTCTGTCAATTAAACATCTTAAATACAGTTAGTCAGATGGCAAAAATAATTGGTTTCAGAGCTCTAGTGCCTAGCTTTGATTGCCTTGTGATTTTGCTGCTTGTTGTGACTATTTAGCATCCCATGACTTGCCTAGACTCATCAAAATGGAGGAATAATTGTGAAATGTTGAGGTAATTTAATCGCAACAACCTGAACTCTTATGAAAGCAGCATAAACAGATTTCATCAATTAGGCTCATCGCTGAGGCTAAGATTGGATTTTCCCCCTCAAAAAAAAAAAAAATGCAACTAAAGAACAGGACCCACACAAAATAGACAAGTATGCTTTGTATGCATGTTGGTTGGTCATGTCAGGACAGGATTAGTTTAGTGTCATGTCATTATATGCCAGATCGAACACAACTTTACATATCACAAATCATCTTAAAACTACATTTATAAGTACACTTGACAAATGCCAAAAAATATCTTTATGCCAAAACTAAGAATTGTTGCAAACTCTGTTTAACTTTCAGATTAATTCTGTTTCTTCAAGTTTGTTGGACCTGTTAAGACACGTGAAAACCACTTATATGGCTGATAAACCTTTACCTTATTAAGTATGTACTCTGAAGGACGTTTCCAAGTGTGTACTCTCAAGGAGGCAGGAAGTTCAACCTTCCCTTCTGGATCATCAAAGAGCTGTTGACAATGTTGTTACATAAAATGCTCAGCATGGTTTTAGATTTCGCATTCAAAGGAAAACAAATACAAAACAGAATAAAAGCTATTAAAAATAACGATCAAATTACAAAGTGCATGGTGCCAAACACTCATCAACTGAAATACTACAGTACATCTCTCAAGCTATGCAGTTTGCTGAAACAGATTTCTACTCACACCAACCCTGGCATTGCTCTCTAAAGCTTTTTATAAAGGAAAGACATTGAGTATTAAATCATGTTCGACTCATCAATTCTCACCTTGCTATCCTTAGAGGCTTTAGCTGCATCCCATTTCTCAGCATTGACCTCAGTGTCGCTCCACTCCGGCCAGAGAGAGATGAGACTCTTCTTTGGCTCTTCGGGACTTTCTGATGCACTGACCAGTGAGGATGCGCTAGAGACAGTGCATTTTTAATGTAATCTATTAAAAAGATGACTATTTAACATAATAATTTCATTTGAATTTGTATATTTTGAATTTGCATGATTTGTGATGGGTCTTTTCAATTGTTATTTTCAATCTAAACTGCATATTACTATCAATTTATCTCTCTATCTACAGTACCCATTGTATATTTAGATTCAAAACTTTATTTTCCTTTGCACACATTATTCCAAACACTGTTTTCTTCTTCTTCTGGGAATAAAAATTTTAACTAAACTTAATGCTAAATTAACTTATAACAGGACTGAAGCAGAAATTTGTAAACTATGTGTATTAACCTACCGCAAAGAAAATGTGATTCTATGTTATTAATGTTAGAAAAATGGGCCTGTTGTTGTTGTTAATGCAAAATACACAAAAATACACAATTTCGTGTTAGGCACTCATAAATGTTGCCAGGAAAATGGCATACATTAACTATGAAACAAACGTTGTGTTGTCAAATTCCAAACTACATGTACCGACCGTCCCCCAATATTTTACTAAAAACATAAACAACTTCCGTAAACTAAGGACAAACACGATACAGTAAAGATATAGGGTGGAATAAATGTTTTACCAATTCTATAATCTGTGATTTATCCATATTATTGAAATATTTCGAGGGCATAAACACAGCGTGTAAATGAATCTTCAGCCAAATCTTACTCTTTTTTGGGAGAGTGTCCAGGCGAAGAAGCGACGAGGCTGGAGGAGGACGTCTTTTTCTTGGGTGTCTTCGACATTGCAAATGTACGTAGGCCTTATTTCTAGTCTAAGAGTTCATAGTTTGAAACAACACTTGGCTGATTAAAGCACGAAAGATAATGATGAATAGGAAGCGATGCCCAGGGTGAGACTCAGGCAGTAGGGAAAGTTTGCCATGTTGCTAGGCGACAGGATCGCTTGGGATTGCCGACAGCACGAGCGCAGGGCTTTATTACCACCTCGCGCCAATGAACTCCTCCTGACCTCCTCAAACAAACCCTTGAGTCTATTCACTGTCGTTTAGTGATGGGAAGAAAGACTCGTCAAATAGTTCATTTCAAAGAACCGATTCCAAAAACTGAATGTTTACCTTTTACGTCAACACGTAATTACGTCATCACGTCATCATATTTATTTATTTATTTATTTATTTTTCTCTTTTTAAAAAGTCTAGATAAATATTTAATTGTAGTTAGTAAAGTAATCCATTACATTACACATTTTAGGTAATATAATCAGACTGCTTTTAGATTACTTTTAGACTACTTTTGAACTATCTCCTTTAAAGATTTAGAAAATATATTCCGCTCATTGTTATGAACAACATAAAGTGCGTTAAACATTACATTACGGCAAGGTTTCCCAAATTGGGGTTTGTGAATGAACTGCAGGGGGTTTATGAGTGTAATGAAAAGCTAATAATTAATTAAATCATAAAAATGTTTTTATTTATTTTAAAATCTCAGGGGTCCTTCAAGTAAATAGGTGAAAGAGGATCAGATGAGAGAGGAAAAAAAGGGTTGTGAATTTGTGCATTTTAATGTGTATCTACAGAGTGATAATTCAATTAAAAATTAATTTGTTCATCAGTAGTTGATACAATATTGAAACACTTCTTAAACCTGAAATGATTTTTATAAATCCAATGGTCATTTCAATTAAATTGAATAATTTATTGCTATTGTGTAAATAACATGTTATCATGTAATCCATTAAAAAGTAACTGTAATCTGATTACGAGTATTTTAAAATGTCATTTAATCTAATTACAAGTACTTCATTTTTGGAATCTGATGTGTAATCATTTACTAGCTTTGCACATAATCACTATAATGAACCCATTCTCCAATACACATCTACAGCACATGCTAGTGTATTAAATCATAGCTGATTCTGTCCCCTTTTCCTATTATACACAGATCATCCTCCATTTTAAGATGATCTATGGCAATGTTTCACCTGCACTGAATCCAGGATTTTAATAGCATTCTGAATTCTCATGCAGCTTTGAAAGACAACCAATAACTACTGCATAAAAATCTAGAGTGCCACATTTCATATTATCATAATTATATTATAATGAAGCTTTTGTTTCAAATTTTTTATTTCAAATTTTACGACATTCTCTCACGTATTCATTGAGATTACACAAGAATAGACTATGAACAGTTTAAAAAGTTTTATTCTGTCATTGTTACTTCAACAAACATATGTTTGCAAACTTGACAAACTCGTTCAAGCATATTAAAATGTATATTTGCCTTCAGGTAATTGTAAAATAAAGCCATGGACAGAGCAAATGCTCAGATCCCTCATTGAGTACCAATTAAAAAACAATTAAAAACAATATTTTAACATTAACATGTACAAGCCTGAGGAAAACCAACATGATCTTATTCTCTGAACCACAAATATACATGCTTAGGCCCGTGATTCTTTTACAGATCTCCCATTAAAGGACAATTAATTTTCTTTTATTTACTTATTTTTTCTTGATCAAATTATTTTGTGGTAAGAGCTTCAAGAGTGATGGTTGGATCTTCACAACAGACTAAATGCCCTGGGAATATGTAATATTTTGCCATAAAGTGACATCTCGAGAACTTTTCCTGCAAAAATTTTGGGTGGCGATTCCCAGCAGCAGATGCAAATAGTCCAGAATTTATTAAAACAGCTCACCCTCTTTGACAAAGGCATTAGTTTAATTTAATTTCAGCTAAGAACTTTTACTGGTATTTGCCTGGTCCTATGACACCCATTTAGTTTCATTCGTTTTAAGCAATATTACAACAAGCACACACTGAAGTAACTTGCTTGACGCGATTAAAAGGACAAACATGGCACAGAACAAGAGTGAGAGAGAAAAACTGGTCATTAAAAGCATCAGAAAGTTGTTTTCATCTGATCATCTGGCAGTGATGTCTTCTCCCCTTTTAGAGCACAAACTGTTGACCCCTGGTTATGATGTGATCCGTGGCAGGGGTTTGGGATGAGGTGGGATTGGGGGATTTGTTGAGCTCGGTCCTTGGCCTCCTTTCCACGTCAGATGAAGGGACACACAAGAGCATCCACACTAGCAACAACCTGACTTGCTCTCAGCAGGCACTGTTTGTTGGTCCAGTTTAATCTTGTCACCATTGCTCTCTTCATATGGAAGACCTTTATCATTGTGAAGGATGTTCTCCACCAGGAACCGGGCAGCCTCATCAACGTTGATGTTCTCCTGCAGTGAACAAAGTCAAATGTTAAAGGGATAGTTCACCCGAAAATCATTCCTCGTGCTGTTCCAAACCTGTATGAGTTTCTTTCTTTTCCATAACATAAAAGACAACATCTTCTTGTTTCTTAAAACTGTTTTTGAACATACAATGAAAGACAGCTGTGTCCAAACATCAATGGACCTCAGTGATTTTCATTGTATCGACAAAAAACACTGAGACATTCTTCAAAATATCTCTCTTTGTGCTCTGCAGAAGAAACAAAGTTATACAGGTTTGGAACGACTCTGGAACCTTTCCAGAATATTGAGATCATTTACAGAACGGTCAATAGACCTAACTTGTTAAGCTAAACTGAGTGCTTAGTGAAGCGTCAAGAGGTACTTCAGCATGAAGCTGGATTGATGGCACCCGCCTACACAACGTCTCTCTTCTATCTTTCCACTTACATCCCTCTATCCCTCAGCAGTCTGCAGCTTCAAAGCAATAAAGTGGGAATGAGACAGATTTGAGGAAAAGGGCAGAAAACAGAAAGGTTAAACAAAAGCCAGCCATCTGTATTTGTCATTCACCTAGAGTACTGAACGCAATACAGGTGGCACAGCCATGCTGAGTGACAATGACCATTTCTATGAGACAACTGATGTCCAACAGTGGGCAAGAAAAACAAGATAATCAACAATGCTAATACATGGCCTATGGAACACTATTTGCTTGCAGTAAGCAGTGTAAATGACTTGAATTTTCAAGCTAGTTAAGAACATCATGAGACTTTTTGAGGCATGACTTTCAGAAATTGTTCTGTGCTCCTGCTTGTTTTAAAGGGCGATGAACTGTTGTTGTAACCCCTTTTGGTAGAAACGATGGTTGAAATTATTGCCATTTTGAAATCTGCATGCATGGGCCATTGAGAAGCTTGTTTGAATTTAAAGACTTGCTATGAAATTATAATGATAATCAATTAAAACTAAAGAGCTCACCGAAGCCCTGTAGCCTACAGTCTGCCCACATTTCATAGTAAGTATTTTGCTCAATTATCCAGTAAAAATGTCTAAACATTTTTAAAAAGACACTTTCTCTAGAATCAAAAGATAAGACTCTTTTTATTCAAAGAATATAATTTGAATCCAGTTTTTCGTTCTCTTGCTCAATTTGCCATTTTTCCCCTTTTAAGCATGAAATGAACAATTTACATGAGATTTATGCTTCATGACTAAACATCCTTAAAAATAAAAAATTTGTTGATCACTGAAAAACAAGGAGGAAAATTATTCTTTAATGCATGCTTAAATATATATCTTTTAGAGTTTCATGTGTTTTATACTGTATGGAAACCCTTTCTATCTCAGAAAAAAAAAATTGCAATTCCTCATCATTGCTATATTATATCTCCCAATGTCACTTCATATATTGCAATGTGACTTCATTTCTTACAACTGTTAAATTATAACTCCAAATGTGATTTTATTTCTTATTTAAAACTTTATCATCTCACAAGACTTTTTATGTATGTATGTATATATGTATGTATGTTTTTATTTATTTATATTTTTATAAAAGGTTTAATGGTCTTCCAAAATTTTCTACAATCGTCATTTGTTCAAAAAAGTGGGGCAAGGTGCAAAAACAAAATACACATGTGGTCCACTGGGAGAGGAGCAATAGTAGGAGACAAAAAAAAGAGAGAGACAGAAACAATCTTTAGATCAGTCAGCGTAGAGGCTTGATTGAACACGAGGAGGTCCCGATAGATAAGAGCCGACACATTTACCATACACAAACATGCACGTGCACAAACACACACACACATTTACACACGACAGGTGCCAGAGCTCCCTGCCAGACATCTGTGTGCTTGAGTCCCTAATGGAGAGATCTATTTCAGAAACATGTGCTTATGCAGACTGACTGATGAGACACCTTCTGTTAAACAGTTAAGACCAGACACTGCTACCGACAGAAACCGAACAAACACTTTTTAAATAGCAAGACACAGTAAAGATATATTTAAGGCCAAAACGTGTGACTTGAAAATGCATTTCAAGGGGTACAATTTAACAGGGAGTTAAATACCTACACAATGACACACAATTCAAGACACTGTACTCCCCGGAATTAACAAACAGACATTTCCTTCTCCTCCTTCCTGTTCCACTTTTCTTCCTTCTCTCATCCCAGAGTATTTCAACTAAATTTATCCAGACTCACAGCATCCCTCAAATGTAATATAGGAAAGAGATTAATGTGCAAAATATATCAAAGAAACTGCTGATGTAAAACTCTAAACACACATATTTCATTATCTTTTGCAGCGTTTTTAAGATTCCGCTGATACTGCAAAATATGTGACTATGGATCTTAGTCAGGAATGACAAACATTTGTAATAAAAACCATGTGAAAGTCAGCATACTGCAGGCAATAAGAAAAATAAATCTAGATGACTTCCATGTCACAAACACAAGGGCATAAATAATAATATTTAAATATAGCTGAATAAATAATATAAATTAATAATAATAATAATAAACAAATGGAACAATTAAAAATAAATTAGTAGAAAAATATTAAAAATGCATGTTTTTACTGATGTAGACTGCAAATCATAATGCATTATTGCTATTATTGTGCCAATAAGCAAAAATACACTACTGTTCAGTTTGTTTTAATGTTTTTAGTCTCTTATGTTTACCAAGGTTGCATTTATTTGTTCAAAAATACAATAAAACGGTAATATTATGAAATATTATAATTTAAAATGTAAAATTTTAATAATTTAGTTCTCAAGAAACATTTCTTATCATCACACTTGAAAACGGTTGCGCTGCTTAATATTTTTTGTGAAAACTGTGATACATTTTTTTTTTTTCCCCACAGGATTCTTTGATGAATGGAAGTTCAAAAGGACAGCATTTATTTAAAACATTATAAATGTCTCTATTGCCATTTTTGATGAATTCAGTGCATCCTTGTTGAATAAAATTAATAAAAATATTACTAAATACTAATAAAAATAAATAAAAGACTCCAAAGTTTTGAATGATAATATAATAAAAAATGCATTAATATAAAAACAATAAAAAACAACAGTGGTGGAGGTAACGAATTACAACTACTCACGTTTCTGTAATTGAGTAGTTTTTTCGGGTACTTGTACTTTTTTGAGTATATTTTTAAAGCTGTACTTTTACTTGTACTTAAGTACAAATTAAGCAAAATAATCTACTTCATTACTTTTAAAATCATAGTTCGTTACTGAGTACGCCCACAATTTGAATTGATATTCAAACCTTTCACGAAACTTCAGTAGCCAATAAAGATATCCGATCGTAAACGGACCAATAAAAGCCCTGATAACTGAACCGAGTCCCGGGAAAAGCCGCCGCTGCAGCAGGTGAAGAGCAGCTGATTGAACAGTGAGGGAGCACAGCGTGATTTATGGACTCAAAGTTTGGAGAAACAAACTACATGGTAGCGTTATCATAAATATCTATATTTTGTTATCGATATTTAACTATCTGACACGGTTCCATTACTCATTCTCCACAGTATCTACCGTATATACACCGATACACATCCTCTCAGACAGCGAGTTTGACAGCATCAGCCTCCTGTCAGTTACAGAGTCTGAATATCCGCGCGAGATTGCAGGTATTCCGCATAGTTTTAATCATTTCCACGCAAATGTGGCGAGCGCTTTATTGTAACATGAGAACAGTCATGTAGTCACAGAAAACTGGATGCGAGCTTTCAAATAGGCCTAATTTATACAAATGAACTGCTTGTCCTCTCACTGTGATATTGTGCGCAGACTGTGTGCTATCGCGATCTCTCCGTGCTTTTAAAGTAGAAATTATTTCTCTTTGCTTCTAGATTAGACTTTGTCGAAAGTTATCAACCATTCAGAATAGATCCACGCCTGACCGATGGAAATGCTACTAGAAATTTTATTGTCTGTACGTGAAATGCACCAGAAAGTCTTCCAACAATCAAAGATGGACCTTTAATTTCTTTACAATGTAAGTTTATGCTAGAAATGTTTTGGAATGGGATGTTTGTCTGATTTATACATATAAATATCCTAGTCTGTCTATAACTGCATCACTACATTGTACAGACATTATAGGTCAAAGCCATCTGATGTTCCATTTATCTAGCCTAAATAAATAGGCCTAAAATATATGGCTCTTAAATCACTGCTAATAAAAATGTAATGTTGTCATATTTCGAATACCTCAACTGAATTGAGGTCATTTGTTTTATAATTTTATTACTGACTGTACTTGAAATCAAGCGTCCTTGTGTTGTAAGCTTTTGCAACAAAGTTACCCTATTTTAAAGACACAAATACACAGAATGAGCAAATGTTTAAGATTTACATTTTTGTAATGGTAATTGATCAATATTTATATGTATGTACATGAAGGCCTATATTAAAAGCTGTTCATCATATAAAGCGAATGTGTCTTTTTAGAAGACTTGGATTAAACCAGTTTCAAAGCTTGAAATAATGATTGCCTTGAAAAAATGGACAATTTTTTTTTTTAAATATTAAAATATCTATATGGCAGTATACAGTATGTTGTAGTTTTGCCAATGATATTGAAAATGATTAGTTGTCATGAAACAACTTTTTAATGCACATTACTAGTCTTGTGGTGAACAATTTAACCGTGCAATACACTGGGGGAAAAAAATTGTCTGCAGTCGTAATCTTTAATAAAAAACTGAAAAATTTGCTTCCACTCTGGAATGGCGTTCTCGCTCTGATAACGTCAGTTTGATGGCTTGGGGAGAATCCTCTTGTTAAGTCGTGACGTAAGGACTGCTGTTTCCGGGTCCATGCCTCTACTTATTTCACTTGAGAATACTATCTCAACAACCATTTATGAGCACTATTTAATTAACATTACATATTTAAGCTAAGCATTTAAAAATTTGCTGTGCACACTACAGTCTCCGTGCTCACAGTGTCCCAGACACTAATATTTTAGCTGAATCACTGTCTGGCCATCTGGGATTTCAGTATGGAAATAAAAGTTAGGGTTATAATTTTTCAGTATTACATGACATTGTGTGTGTATATTAGCACAGTTTGGTGTGTTTTGGTGTGTGTCTGGCAGAGCGTTAGGACCCAGAATTGGTGAAGCGTGATGTCAGACGTAACAAACAGATATTCTTAGCCACTCCTATCCAAACATGAATCTGCTATGAGCAAGAGGTGGAGTATTCAATATCCAATATTTAATTTCAGTCAATAAGATAAAAGTGGATTTTATTCAAAGTAGCTATTATCCAGATAGATCTTTGATATGAATGAATTTTTTTTTTTTTCATTTAATATCACCAGCTAAAAAGTAACTAGTAACTAGTACTCAGAGTAGTTTTTGAGACGAGTACTTTGTACTTTTACTTAAGTACTGTTTTGGCACCAGTACTTTTACTTGTAATTGAGTATTATTTCAGCAATGTAACAGTACTTGTACTTGGGTACAAATTTTCAGTACTCTTTCCACCACTGAAAAATAATATGTATTGCAATGCACTGTAAACATAGCTGTAGCAATAAATTTGATATTCAAGTTTTAGCCAATGTACTACTAAACATTGTGCTACTAGTACTACATTTTAAATCAGTGGGCAAAGTTTCAGCAATTCAAGCTGAGATGAAAAATTTCTCCCTCAAAAATCCCATGCATCCCACTGCTTCACGTGATAAGTTACACGTTGTGCATTTGACATACGTCTGGTGATTCAGGCAGGAGGAGTGGCTAATGTTCTTAAGACTGCCGCAGTGGTGCCGTTTTGGCCTTAATACCATGGAGAATGTCAGCCATTTTAAATACTTGATCTAATATGGCAGCTTTCATGGTCGTCTGAGCTGATTAGAGAGGAAAGGTGTAGTAAGAAGCTTCTATTCTTAGCAAAAATGTCTCGTGACAAGTTCTCCTTCAGTTTGACCAAGCACAAACAAACATTTAAGTGGCTAAGTGAACACAGAATGAGCTTATATTACCTTAGCTGATGTTTCAAACCAGCCCAAAAACCCAGCCTCCTTGCAGAAGTTGTCCATAAGTGAGGAATTGTTGGATCCATCTTTCTTCTGGTCGCATTTATTGGCGAGAAGGACAGAAGGGATGGGATTGCCATTGGCCAGTTTCACCTTGCTGTCCAAATCGTGCTTCCATTTTGAAACCGCCTCGAACGTAGAGCCTCGAGTAATGTCGAAAACAACAAACGCACCCACTGCCTCCTTATAGTAAACTCTGGTCATGTTCCCAAACCGCTCTTGACCTAAACACGAGACAAATATTACAAGCACAATTATTATGAGATAGAGAGATCAACAAAATATGTAACAAAATTTTCATTTGAATTTGAATTCAACCAGTTGAAATTCCTAACACGTTTTCTATGCATTTCTATAATGGGAGTTAATAAGAGCATGTTGTTGCTAATTAAAGCAGGTTTATGTTAATCACTGCAATACTGTGCCCTCGTGTTCCAGCCCACAGAACACAAAGTCTGACTGATTCTGCTCACAATCAGTCTAAGATGTGCTGCTCGGTCTCATAGTTCATCTTGCCTAGGGAGGGATAAAGCCCAGCACAGCGCAAAATCTTTGAAAGCTAGATGGACAGAAGAAAGGAAGAGTGGAGCGAAAGATTCACCCAGCGGTAGTTGCTAATAACACATCAAAGACTCTGTGCACACACCCCTCTCATATCCTTCTCACCTAAATTCACCACACTCGCTTATGTCATTACATTTACTGCCTTCATATGTAAAAATAAAGAGAATACACCAAGCTTTTATATTCAAGTGTAAATTTTTTTAATGTATTCAAAACAACATGTTGTGGGAAGCAGTTACGGAAGAGATCAAATTAAAAATTAAGAATGGAAAAAATAAATAGCTTTTGAACCTGCCATTTATTCTGACTAGCTTAAAAGGAGAAAAAAAACTGAGCTTGACCTCCTTTTTGATACAACACAGTAATGCTAGCATGTGATTGTTACATACTTTAAATTCCAGTCACATATGACATCTAACATAAGGGAATTGTAAAGGGATAGTTCACTTGTACACACACACACACACACACACACACACAACACAAGGAATTATCTACACATATATTCACACAATACAAGAAAGAGTAAATAATGATGCATTTCTACAATAGCAAAATTAACCAAAGTCTTCTGAGTAACGCTGCATTTAATTAGTATATTTTTAGCGGTATGCTAAGCTAAATGCTATAGTATCAAGTAACCTAGACCCTTCAGAATCAGATCCGTGACTTGTGCAATGTGCTGTTTCCCACAGGAACAAAAAGACTTCAGAGCAGTTTCATGAGTCTAGAACACTCTAGTCTTTATGTTTATGCAGCAGTTAAGCCAGAACCCAAACCACTCTCTCAGATCAGAGTTCAAACAGAGGAAGACTGTGATCACAGGCCTGTCTGTAATGCCTGACATTGCTTTGTTCTTCACTCTCTCACTCTTTCTTTGGAGAGTGAGAGAAGCTGGGGAAGTGCAGCGAGGCAATGCGTGTGTGTTTGTGATAAGAGAGAGATAGAAGATTCACATCTTTCACTTCTATGCCAATAGGCTGAAGGATATTGACATTTCTCTGTGTACAAACAGCACGGAGTATGTAAAATTCATTTAATCAGTATTGTGGAAGTTACTTTAAATTTCTAGCTACTCTTGAGTGGAAATATACAGCATATTTAAGCAATATGATGCAATGGAGAATGCTGTTTTTTCCAAACATCATGGCTGGTCATCACAGCCTGTTATGGATATATTAGCAACCAACAGTATGACCCTAAGCAGGGCTGGACTGGGACAAAAAATCGTCCCTGGCATTTTCTGGTCCAGGCAGCCTACCACCACATGATATACACTACCATTCAAAAGTTTTTGAACAGTAAGCCTTTTAATTATTTTTTTTAAAGAAGTCTTCTGCTCACCATGCCTGTATTTATTTGATCCAAAATAAAGCATTGTTCTGAAAAATGTATTGTTACTTATTGCAGTAAATGTATTTTACCACATTCTAACCAAAATAAAGCAATATTAATATAGTTAACTGCATAATATTCAGTAATATCTGCTGTTATAGATTTGTGGTATTTATTTATCTAAATTTAAAGGTCCCAATAAGCCCTCAAAACATTTACAGAGGAACGTGTGGGCCACATTTTTACAAGGCCAAATTTTTGTCCTAGTCTGACCCTACTCTCTACCGCTGCATTCAGTACAATAGGTTTATAGCGTGTAGACCTTCAGATGTCTATATTAGGTTTCCAGTGATCAGCATTTAAACATGGAGCACATTTCACCCCCCCAACAGTCTCAGCTCCATTATCTTCACTCGTTCAGCTACGCACTTCACATGCCAAAAGCTCCTTAGGTCTCTCAGCAGCTAATTGCTCTTGATTGTGGGTCTAAATTTAGACCATTTAACCTCAGGTGAACACACGGGAGGGCTGACACACAAGTAGACAGAACCTAATTCTTGGCTCCCAGTCCATTTTGGGCACACAGCCCTAAAAATCTTTTTAAAAATTCCGCTCTGACGAATTAAAGATACTGAATACCCAGAGACCAGCCACATACGAACTCGTGAACGCATTTGGTGCGCTGGGCCACCTGTCACAGAGCAAGTCAAGAAAGAAAATCTCAGAAATGCTTTTATTTCCTAGAAACAGCATGTTAAGGGCCAGAACCGTACCCTTGATCAATACTTTATGCCACAATATGCTGTGCATGCTGTTGTGAACTGGTATTTTCTCAGAATTAATGGTTCTCGGTGTGTGGTGCTATTATAGAAAAATAGAAGACCAGTGAACCAAGCGAACTGTACCTGCAGTGCTTCGCAGAAAGGCGGCTACTTATCGAAAGAGAAAAGGAGAACTGCTGAGAGAATAGTCTGAAAGCTGAGGCTTAGCCCGACATGAAAAAGGCAAATGGAGTAGCAAGCTCTTGTATTAACTGAGAAAAAGCCACAGTGTGATGTAATAGTTTCACAATGAAAGGTGCTTCCCCTGGTCCATGGCTCCCTGAGGGGCATGTGAAATTGCACTAAAATGAAGAAGCCAAGAAAGAGAAATTCATCTAGTTTGTGCAATTCAAAGAAATTCACTTTTTCCATTGATTGTGAAAACAATTTGCAGTGAAGTTATGCTTATAAAGACTTTTACTTTTACTGGGGCAGTCGTTGCCTAATGATTAGAGAGTCGGACTTGAAACCTGAAGGTTGCGGGTTCGAGTCTCAGATCCGGCAGGGATTGTCGGTAGGGGGAGTGAATGTCCAGCGCTCTCTCCACCCTTAATACCACGACTGAGGTAAGACCCTCGAGCAAGGCACTGAAACCCCAACTGCTTCCCGGGCGCACAGCATTGGCTGCCCACTGCTCCGGGTGTGTGTTCACAGTGTGTGTGTGTTTGTTCACTTCTCACTGCTGTGTGTGTGCACTTGGATGGGTTAAATGCAGAGCACAAATTCCAAGCATGGGACGCCACACGTCACGTCCTTTTCTTCCTTTTACTTTCTTTATAGGACCTGATCTTAGAACAAACCATCCAACCGGTCTGGTTTATCTGTATATAATAATATGCGTGTTATATATATATATATATATATATATATATATATATATATATATATATATACACATACATACTGAACAAAATTATAAGCGCAACACTTTTGTTTTTGCCCCCCCATTTTTCATGAGCTGAATTCAAAGATCTAAGACTTTTCCTATGTACACAAAAGGCCTATTTCTCTGAAATATAGTTCACAAATCTGTCTAAATCTGTGTTAGTGAGCACTTCTCCTTTGCCGAGATACTCCATCCACCTCACAGGTGTGGCATATCAAGATGCTGATTAGACAGCATGATTATTGCACAGGTGTGCCTTAGGCTGGCCACAATAAAAGGCCACTCTAAAATGTGCAGTTTTATCACACAGCACAATGCCACAGATGTCGCAAGTTTTGAGGGAGCATGCAATTGGCATGCTGACTGCAGGAATGTCCACCAGAGCTGTTGCCCGTGAATTGAATGTTCATTTCTCTACCATAAGCTGTCTCCAAAGGAGTTTCAGAGAATTTGGCAGTACATCCAACCGGCCTCACAACCGCAGACCATGTGTAACCACACCAGCCCTGGACCTCCACATCCAGCATCTTCACCTCCAAGACTGTCTGAGACCAGCCACCCGGACAGCTGCTGCAACAATTGGTTTGCATAACCAAAGAATTTCTGCACAAACTGTCAGAAACCGTCTCAGGGAAGCTCATCTGCATGCTCGTCGTCCTCATCGGGGTCTCGACCTGACTGCAGTTCGTCATCGTAACTGACTTGAGTGGGCAAATGCTCACATTCGATGGCGTCTGGCACTTTGGAGAGGTGTTCTCTTCACGGATGAATCCCGGTTTTCACTGTACAGGGCAGATGGCAGACAGCGTGTATGGCGTCGTGTGGGTGAGCGGTTTGCTGATGTCAACGTTGTGGATCGAGTGGCCCATGGTGTTGGTGGGCTTATGGTATGGGCAGGCATATGTTATGGACAACGAAAACAGGTGCATTTTATTGATGGCATTTTGAATGCACAGAGATACCGTGACGAGATCCTGAGGCCCATTGCTGTGCCATTCATCCACGACCATCACCTCATGTTGCAGCCTGATAATGCACGGCCCCATGTTGCAAGGATCTGTACACAATTCCTGGAAGCTGAAAACATCCCAGTTCTTGCATGGCCAGCATATTCACCGGACATGTCACCCATTGAGCATGTTTGGGATGCTCTGGATCGGCGTATACAACAGCGTGTTCCAGTTCCTGCCAATATCCAGCAACTTCGCACAGCCATTGAAAAGGAGTAGGCCACAATCAACAACCTGATCAACTCTATGCGAAGGAGATGTGTTGCACTGCGTAAGGCAAATGGTGGTCACACCAGATACTGACTGGTTTTCGGATCCCCCCGGACCCCCCAATACAGTAAAACTGCACATTTTAGAGTGGCCTTTTATTGTGGCCAGCTTAAGGCACACCTGTGCAATAATCATGCTGTCTAATCAGCATCTTGATATGCCACACCTGTGAAATCGATGGAGTATCTCGGCAAAGGAGAAGTGCTCACTAACACAGATGTAGACAGATTTGTGAACAATATTTGAGAGAAAAAGGCCTTTTGTGTACAAAGAAAAAGTCTTAGATCTTTGAGTTCAGCTCATGAAAAATGGGGGCAAAAACAAAAGTGTTGCGTTAATAATTTTGTTCAGTGTATATACTGTATATATATATATATATATATGTGTGTGTGTGTGCTGTAATGTAATTTTTTTTAAGGAAAATGGCAGATTGTATAAAAAGCATTTTTTTTTCAACATCCTAATGTATTCCATATCCTGTTAAAATCTGTTTTTACCACTTTATAACCACATTTTACTAAAAATTTCATGGAAATGTTTATGGAAATATCCAGTTCCTACCGTGTGTCTATGGATGTTCTGTAAAATGTGTCTTGAATTAGCAACAATAACCAAGGGCAGCCTAGCAAAGAGTCAGTTGGGCAAAAGTCTGTGCTTCTCCTATGTGATCAAACCTTTACTAAAATACAATTCATGATGATTAGTGGTTGACCAACCAGGGCTTGTTATGCAGGAAAACCACAAGAGATCTGCACTTTGTTTTTTTGTTTTTTAATAAAGGCCTTTTTTGACAGGTGAGGTACAGTGATGGTGAGGTTAGGTCATTTTTATTATTTTTCTTCATTTTCTGAGTGCTTCTGATCAATAATGTAGACGCTTCAAATTGTTCATGCAGGGAATGAGAGGGTCAGGAATGATGGTGTCAATAACTGTGTGGTGGGAGACCTCATTCTCCCTCCTGGGAAAACAATGTCAAGAATCAATCTCCATTTATCACCAATCAATGGACTTGTCTTTACAACTCACAAAAGAATCGATGGCACGTCGACCCGCCTGTAGCATGTACAAATATAGCACAACACAAACTGACAGTTTCTCAACAGCAAAAAGGGACCCGAGGTAAACAAAAGCTTTGACTGTATGACAGCAATAGAGACAGGCGATCAACATTTTGAGAGGTCAATAGCAGCTAATGATTTCAAATAAATATGACTAACAATGAACTGATTTGACAACACTGAGTGAATCTTAATGACAGTGAAGTCACTTTATTTGGTGACTAGTTCTGATAGCAGTTTCTGTTACTTCCTTTTAAAACCACACCAAGTGGCACTGGCTTTATTAAATACAATATATCAGTTCAATGAGAAATCATATGTGGAACAGAAATTCAATCAGTCATAGACAACTGACATCTCTAGAAAACAGCTTGCACTATACTGGGATAAAGTTACATTTTTCAAAGTAAAAAGTTCAGAAGTTAAAAACATGCCTATCATAAAATATATGTATTAAAGTAACTGTATCATTGCATTTTTAATTTTTAGTGCATTTTTCAATTAATTAATGTATAGGACAAAAAGAGTGTCATGTCATTGACCCACATGCTGTAACTTTCAAACTATTACAGTAACGTGACCAGCAGCATTTCTTTTTTCTTATTTTAAAGTACCCTATTGTTTAATTTCTTGGTTAAACTTCACAACAAATCTGTATACTTTTAAATATGACTGCTAATGTGAATTATGGTGATCCTGAAAAGAAGATCACTTAAAAGCTTGAGACAGTGAGAGAAACGAGAGGGTGGTGGCGTAGGGAGACAGGGATACTCGCTGTCCATAGCCATGGCAACCTGAAGTTTCTCCTGCATGGCCTTTATCAAGATAACAATCTTGTGGGTGTGTTGCTATGGCAACAATCCAAGCCAGACGAGCCAGCTGCATATTTTTTTGGTGCTTCGTGGAACATCAACACACTTCAGACGCTTTGGGCCGCTGTTACATCCCTAACCAACAGTACAGCTAATGACCAGAGACAGAGGCTTCACGACACTGGGGCAAAGGCTATCTGCAATCAACACCCCTGAAGACAACCTAATACTGACAGAGAACACTGTAACTGTAGTTTAGAAAAGTTTTTACCAAAAAACAAAAAATCTTTTTAAAGTAAATAATCAAAATTAATCAAATTTACGTATATTTTAATTATGTAAACTAAAATTTTTATTTTGGATGCGATTAATCGCAAATAATCATTTGACAGCACTAATAGATGGATGGATGGATGGATGGATGGATGGATGGATGGACGGACGGACGGATAGATGGATGGATGGATGGATAGATGGATAGATGGACAGATAGATAGATGGACAGATGGACAGATGATGCACTGCTGCTCTAAGTTCCCAATCCTTGGCACAAGGTTAAGACTTTCTTTAAAGCTCCATGTCTGTAATAAGCATGTCCCTTTCAGACAGCCCCAGTGGAGCACTGCTATTCTGGGCCAAGGTAGGCGGGTGAGCCCCTGGCTTCAGTCAGGGTCCGACACATATGTATTTGCAGAAGGCCTTGATTACAGTCATCCAATTCAGGGTCATTATCGTAATCGCTAGTCGGTACGGGTATAGAAAAACAGCGTACTTGATTAGTACCACTGAGCTACCAATTATGTGCATGATTAACAGGGTTAATTAGCAGTGTAGAAGTAAATGCGTAAATGGGGCAGACTTTGATCAACTTTATCCAGGATGATACAGGTCTGGACTAGCTTTGGGAACTGGGCTAGGATGTCACAGTGAACAGTTGAGATGCTTCTTTTTTAATCACACATCATCAATATGGTATACCACACAGTAAAGTACAGTATTCCAGCTGTTCTCCAGGCACATTCTCACAAGCACCCACATACAGACTGAAAGAATGCAACCTCTGTAATTCACACTTCATTGACGTTGTCCTTGCAGCTCACTGTGACAACCAAGACTGAGGTGAGAGAATAAAAGGCTGAGTGAGAAAGCAATGAAGGAAGAAGGAACATAAACTCTATTTTAAAGTAACACTGGCGACTAAATGAAGGACAATCCACGGCTGATGAAACACTGCCACTCAATCCTCTAAAAATGGCTTTTAAATGCTAAAAACTAGATTTAGCATGTATTTGTTTGCCATTGTAGGGTTTAAATTTAGTTTTATACTTTTTTTTTTTTACAGAAATATACTTTGTGTTTTATTTGCCGTACATTTTATTAAATATATAATGTACCTAATCTCTTTAATTTAATCTCCATTTTCTATAAAATAATGTGTTTTTAACTATATATAGTAAAGTTAAAATGTAATATGAGTTTTTTCCTATAGGGCCTGTATTAATTTTTCATAATTGCTTGGACTTCATACTCAAAATGTCCAAATAATTAGTGAACGACTGGTACAGGTAATTTTACAGATAATTTAAGAAAATGTTTTATGAAAAACTTTTATGAAAATAAAAAATAAATATTTAATTAAATTAAATAAAGTGTCTTATTTACAATAACTTTGCCTCAGGATCTGAGATACAGAAATGAAACTAGACAGGTTAATGTCTTTTAAAGGCTAAAAAACAAAAAGTTTATAACTCTTTGGCTGAAGACTGTATATTTGTTTGCAATTCTATGTTTTACAATTTTGTTTTATGCTTTTTACAGAAATGTATGCATGTTACATTTGCTATGTGTATATTGTTTTGTCATGAAATATACCTTTTTTTTTTTTAATTTAATCTCCACTTCCAGTAAAAAAGTTTTTTTTCCCCAAGACTGTACAGCCTGTAATTGTTCATAATTGCTCTTTGTACTCAAAATGTCAAAATGTTTAGTGAACAACTTGAATGTCCAGGTAATTTTGCGAGAAAAAATTATTTGAAACTTCCTGAAGTAAAAATATTATTAACTATCACTTTTCCAAAAAAAAAAAAAGAAGTCTTTCCTCATATTCTAAGATGAACAGAAAGAAGCTGGTTGGCTTGGCGTTAAATACAGACAATTAAATCATGCACATTTTATCTGCTGTATGCCTTGTTCAGTTTCATATTAGTGAATAAGAATGTTAGTGTCTCGTGTGTGTAAAGATGCATTGTCTCTGCATTGTGTCCCAGTAACAGTGAAGTTGTGCCAGACTAACATTCATAAGATCTATTAAAGAAACATGGCTTCAAAGAGCACATCAGAGATATATTTCAATTTGAAAATACTTGTATCCTGCCAGAGTACATAGTTTAGGGTTCAGGCTAGGTAAGGTATAAGGTGATATATCATTATTTAAACCTATAAACCATCCCAGCCATACAAATCCACACGATTCAATTTCACAGGAGGCTGACGCACATGACACTGAAATTAAATTGAAAACTAAAGTTGTCCATTTGTTTGCTGTGGACAGTTGGTACAGTATATTGAATTACACATGCCTCCATGGTCCTATTGTGCTCGAGGAATACTGCGGTGGAAAGACATAATCTGTCTTCGGGGAAATATAGAGATTGCAGTGTGGGTCTACCTCTAATGACAGCAACAGTGCAGCAATGGCAAGAGAGAGAGTGTGAATAGATTACAGACAGACAGCTCTCCAATGTCTCACTATAGTGTGAAAATGCTGAGTCATTCTGAATTACAAAGTACTACAAATTATTATTAACCCTACAAATCTTACTAGATCATATTTGATACATGAATTTCTAAGGCCTCTAAATGATCAGTTTGATCAAACCGTTGCTGAAAAACCTGTTGGAATCAATCTTCTACATGCTTTCCACCTTCTGACTGATAGTTACTTACTGATAGATACTTGTTAAGTAAGTAAAAGGCCTTCTAGTATAATTATAAAAATGTCCACCTTCAGGTTGTGGTACATGCATAGTTTTGCTGTGAAATCTTTAATTTTTTATATTTATAACAATATAAGTTTTATATTGTTATTAATATTTTAAGATGAACATTTACTGGACTGGAGCAACTTGGATTTACTTGATTAACCATATATATATATATATATATATATACTTTTTGTTTAAGAAATATCATGTTAAATTGCATGTATCAAATATTATACAACAGACTTTTGAAGAACGTTTATTTGTACATCAATCAAATTGGGTCTCTGGATAAAATTGTTTTTTCTTTGAGCTCCTTTTTCCTCATCATATCATACTGTATGGGCTATAAATGCCTGATGTATCAAATAAAAAAATAATATACAAACGTGTTTTAGACTTTAAAACAAAATGTTTCAAAATAGTCACTATTATTTCATATGTCAGGCTTTTCAGGGTTAAATGTATGAGTGTATTGTATGAGTAGGGAAACTTTTTATTGCATATTAAACAAAGAACAACAGAATAGCTGTAGTATATTCTAGTTGTGTAGCCTAGATGTACAGTATGTGAAGTGCATGAAAAGTCCAAAAGCAGTGTTATAAGAGCTGTGTTCCTTTTTCACGTGGAGCGCCAGAATGTGATTTTATAAGTAAGTGGCTAGCCTAGTGCAGTTACACAATTCTCTCTCATTATCTGTTACCTCACATCTCACATGGGAGACCGTGAAAGAAAGAAAGAAAGAAAAGAGATTGCTTTCTTGTTTTATGACTATGGCTTGCATTCCATAACGTCACGTCAAGGTTTCGGTTAATACGTGATTTCACTTCCCTTTTTCACTAAAGCACGTTTAGTTACACAGCAGTGGTACTGTATGTCTGTTTGTGCCACTGAATCAACAAAGATTAACTTGCATATTGGTTAGTAAACTTCTATACATTTAGCCTGCGTCTCAAAACCCACCGAGCTGCTTACTTAGACAACATTTTTAACACGTTCTGTCCCCTATTATGTCTAGATAGGCAGCTCACGGAGTCATAACAGTGGCATGAAGCATATCCCTCCCCTCCCTCTCTAGTCTCACTCCATGACCTACATTGCGTTAGTAATTATGTTCGCTAACGTGATCACAGTAAGCTAGGATTTACAATTATTCTGGGCTTTCAGAAAGTTTAGCGCATTCTTCCCAAACTGATTTTTTTTCTTCTTGTGCGTTTATTTAAAGGTTATAATAGCCAGGATTGCCCTGTTTCATTTTAAGTAGCCTTGGGGTGCCTAACCGCGAACAGATCTGGAATCAAAGCGAATCGTTCATCGAGTCGGATCTTTTTAAAGATACAATTGAACCTGTTCACTCTGAACGATTCGTTCACAAATCTGGGAACTTAGGAAGAAAGTACGTTTTAATTCAACTTTTTCAACCGAGCGATAACAATAGTAGGCCTAAATGTTGAGTTTAATGTAAATGCAAATAATTTGGCTTGTTTTGAACTGAATCAAATTGGACACATGAAATTAAACTATCCTTTACATTTTAGGCTTTTAATAACTTAATTGAAATTAAAAATGCAGATAGCACACTGTGCTACAGACTTTATATTTTATTTATCGTATTTATTGAAAGGGTTCATGGCATGTAATAGGATGCTACGTCAGGATATAGCTAGGATACCACGCGATGAAGGAATCCCGTCATAAGAAAAGTTGAATCTATTATTTGAAACGAACTGTTCAAAGGAACCGAAACTCGGAATGAATGAACTCGGACTTTCCATAGTTAGTCTTTCAAACTCAACATTACAACAAGAGTCATGTGCTACCTTGTGCGTGCCTGGAGGCTTATTTAATGTCAAGACAAGGGGAAAACCTTTATAACTACTATAAGGGTGGCCATATACGATACAAAGCACCTCAAACGGTGTCTGTAGGGTTATTAAATGAAACCTAGATTTGAGACATTTCCATTTATACGTCCTTACCTGCGATGTCCCATAGCTGTAGCCGCACTAGTGTTTTGCTGTCCCAGTTGAGGACTTTGAGCGCAAAATCCACTCCTATGGTCGCTCTGTAGTGTTGCGAAAAGAGTTGGTGCACGTATCGCTTGATGATGCTCGTCTTTCCCACACCGAGTTCCCCGATTACCAAAACTTTAAACAAATACTCCTTACACTCCGACACAGACCCGCCTGCCATGCTGCCAAATGTCAGTTATGAGAGAGGAAAGTTTTGGCAACTTTGAGCAACCACTTCCCCTCTACTCCCTCACACAGTTTGGAGAAGTGTTTTGGGTTCGAGGACGTGAGTAAGGAAAGTATTCAAACAGAAAGCACACACTCCCTCTCCTCCCACCGGACAACCACCTGATAAGTCATAGGACCCGGAAATATCACGCCTCGATTGGATTGCTTTGCTTTTCACCCGCTTGGGCTTTTAGGGTCATAAGAAATAGGCTACAGAACACACACACACACACTCACTCACGCGCTGCTGTCTGGTGAGTCGTGGAAGTTAAATAAAAGAGTTTGAATTTCAACACGTGCGGTTCCTGAGCGCGAGTCTCGAATGCAAAGATTGCGCAACATTATATTTGGTGTGATCAGAAGCAGACAGAAAAGAACACGAAGATTAAATAAGAACCTGATGTACCATTTAGAGTGCTTACAATATGAATAACTCGCTTTTATGGTGATGTGGGGTTAGAGAATGATGCTCTTATGAAGCAACAGTGTTGCTGCAACACATTAAAATCTCATTTCGGATGTATTAAAGATAATGATACCATGCCATAATAAAAACTAAACTGACACTGAACTGTTCTTAACAGTGTATTAAAAGCCCAATTGTATTTACAATTCATCAAATAAAGATAAAAAGTGCATTCTAAGTCAATTAAAGCATCAAGCTCATAAACAGAAAAGGTGGTGAAAAATAAAAGACAGCATTAGATATAAAATATTTATTTTACAGCATGATTTGTCCTGGCAAAAAAAAAGAGCATTTCTCATTTTTAAATTTGACCATGTAAACAGGTGATCTGTCAATTACTTTACATTGAACAAATGATTCTGTTCCGAACAACTTACACTAAAAGACCTAAAAGTACAATCCATTATAACAATTACAATATGCAAGATATTCAAGAATATTGTTCTTTTGAGAGTTGCATTCTAATAGTCCTGTGAAACTTAAAGCGTTACAGTCACAAATTCATGTGATAATCCTACGCGAGATTGGCAGTAAATGCTACAAGTTACCACTAGAAGCAACTACTCATAGTTACAGTTTAAAAATGGAACATTAAAAGTTTGTAAAAGTCGCTGAGAAGTTACTCCAGCTTCAGTGCCACCATATACAGTATGTCCCTTTATCACAAAGAGCTAGTTATAAGACGTTTTTAAAACTTACAAATATCTCACATTCTAATCATAGAAACATATAGCAGAAATACAAAGACACCATCTGTGTGGAAAACAATAGATGGCAGAACAGTATACAAACGTTTGCAAAACATTGCTCCCTTTTTCAAGGATGAGTTCACGCATGAGACAAAGTAAAGTTAAGAAAGACACAGTTTCTTTTATTTACCTTGGCTCCACATTTAAACTAAAATAGTATTATATACCTAACATTACAATCAGCATTCTTGCCCTTCACTCTCTAAGCAAAAGCACTGAAAGCCATAAGGAAATTGGGAAAAAACCTTAGCTGGGAAACTCCATGTTTACTCATCCAGTCAACCAAGTGAGTTTTATTGTGCGCACATGATTTCCGTGTTTCACTCTGACTTGTGCACATTACTGAAACTGTTTTAAAAAATCAGATACCAAAACCAGATACACAGCAGCCAGCTATGAGATATGATTCACTTGCATGCATGCGTTGCACTTATGGGTCTGTGCCGTCTACATCCTAAACCCTCATTTTTTCCATGATTGTTTTTGTGTTGGCAATAGTAACTAAACTTTTTAATCAGAACCAGGTCCAGCTACATAGTTCAAAAGCACATAAAATCCAAGAAAGTGTCTCTCATCCTGCTAAGAGTGAAATAGTAAAGCAGCAAGCTGGCATTATCACTCCTGGACTGTTGCGATGTCACTTGCCAGCGGATTTCGGGCACAGCAACACAATAATATTTGGCACTCCAACTTTCTGCAGCATTTTGGAAAACGGATGCTGCCAGCGCTGCCTCGGAGAAAAATATTCCCAACAGGACGTCCCATTTGTTCATTTTAAGGTTCTTCCTGCCTTCCGAAAGAGACTTACGAAGACTTATGAAGATAAGTAAGCAAGCAAATGATATCCTGCAGTGATCGAATAATAAACAGCACTGTCCTGAGCGTGTGCTTTTACAGTGTAAAAGAGCTTTGTTTTGGGGCGTAGTTCATACTTTGGGAAAAGGGAGGGTTGTTATCAGAGCCGGGGGATCCGGGAATGGACCCCCCTGCCTGAAGCAAGTCCCTGAAGGGAGAAGGTGGAGTGAGCAGAGTCAGCTTACTCTGTGCCAACTCTTCCTCCACATCTTCCTCTTCCTCCTCCTCTTCTTGTGTGGCATTCTCACACAGAAACCCCTGAATGAGGTCGAGAGCTTCCAATTCTGAACCTTCCTCAGGGAACACCTCCCCTTGAAGGGGAAGAGGCAGCTGATTGGCGGATGATTTATAGGCGACGGGGCTTGACTTGTTGCCCGTGCCGATTACAAATTGGTCAAAATCAGGAACCGTAGAGCTCAGAGTGTCCACCGGTCCCCCTTGAGGACAATCGGTGCTGTGGTCTATTAAATTAGGAGGGGAATAGGAAGGTGGTATCCCTCCCTCGTGGGTTGTAGGATGTTGGGGACCCCCATCGTGGCCCTCGCTGAGGTTGTAGAGATCCTTGTTGTTGGGGTGAGAGCCGTTGGGGGCTCTGTTGAGACCAGCATCATATTCAGACTCGGGGGGTTGTGAGGCATTAGTTAGGGGTCGTATGACCGCCGTCTGACTCTGGCCGACCGCTTGCCTCCTCACATGCACAGACAGTCTGTGGAACACACTCGACCCCCTCCCCTGGGGTCTGGCACCTGATTCAGACCATGACACAGACTTTCCATTAGGACTATGAATGAAACAGAGACCCAACGTTATTCCCACGAAGACACGCCAGAATGCGACACAGAGACAGAGAAGAACATCACAGAAAAATGATCATTATGCATGTCATCATTCATACAATTCATACAATTATCAGCCATAAAACTCTCATGATTAGGGTTAGCACACGATGTGTAACTCAACATTGTTAATTCATGAAGTCTCTGACAGAAATCCCTCAAACATGCTAAGAGCATATCTCATAATGACCTGCTTACAGAGCATTATGAAAGCCACGATGGCTCATTCTCTGCCATCCCTTCTCTGCACTGCTCTGCTCAAACTGAACATCATGCAGTATGAATAAGGGCTCCTTGGAATTCCCCTCAGTTTCAGATCAACATGGCATTCGCTGTCCACTCTTAGTGTAATTAAGTTAACTGGACAGTAAGGCCTCAGAGCTGAAAGCTGCGTCAGAATCAAGGGGTGTTCACACTGACAGAGATTTGTAGCGGCAAAGCGACTGGAAGTCATTTGTTTTTAACAAGAGTGGGCAGATTTTGGCAATGTGATGTGGGCGTGTCTGGTGATGCATCAAAATATAGAAATATTTACATTTATGCAAATGAGCAGCGATGTGCCAAATACCAGCAAGAGTAAAGTTTATGTAAAACATTTACATTTATGAAAATGACCAGTGATTACCAATGGGAGGGAAGTTTATGCAAAAGTTTAGGTTTATGCAAAACAACGTTGATTTGAGGGGTCAATGTTAAGAGTATTTCAAGTTTATGCAAATGAGCTGTGACTTCATGTGAATACCACCAAGTGATTTTTCAAGTTAAGAAAAGTTTAATTTTATGTGAATGAGCAGGGACTCAATGTGTCACCTACCAATGGGAGTCAAGTTTATGCAACATGTACATTTATGCAAATGTGGAGCAAATCAACATAGTAACCAGTGAATACCAATAGGAGTTAAGTTTATGCAGACATTTACTTTGATGCACCAATGAGAGGGAAAATTGCTACAAAAGATTACATTTATGCCATCCAGTAACAAGTCAAAGTTAAGAGTAGGTTATGCTTATGCAAATGAGCAATGACGATGCACTATGACTTGCTTTAATCTACAAACAAATAAAACTTCACGTTTATTTTAATGTTATGAGGTTACTTTTTAGCAGCCAGATTGCTCATTAAAATCTTAATTTTGCCTGGAAAACATTCATTTGTGATTAGACTTTCTAAAGCCCACCATCAATGTTGAAGCATCCAGCAGTAGGAACGTCAATTATCACGCAACATCACAACAACAAAATCGCTATCAGTGTGAACGGGGCATAAGAAGGGAACTGGATATGGGAGCTACAGCCTCTGTAAGAACTGGGTTAAATTTTTAGTCAGGAGAAGGTTTGACATGGGGGAGGAGGCACACTGAAAAGTGGGTTAATACTGAGGAGGAGAGAGGGACTAAGTGGATGGGTAGTTTGATGAAAATTAGGTTTTGGACGAGGATTCAGCACAGATAGAGGACGACCGATAGTGTCTGGCTCTAGCTACATACATACTCTTGGTTTGCAGCAGGTAGAAAAACATGGGAGAGACAACTCAAATACACACACATGCTAGAAAGAACACTTTCAGAGCTATCGCTGCAGTCCAACTTGGCGTGCTACTGAGAAAGAAATACTATTATTTTATTTCCATACGTTTCATAGCCTGTATGTGCATTTAGCTGATATTTCAGAAAAGTGACTCAAACCTATTATTATCTGTCACTCACTTGGTGCTGCCGGTCGCGTTGTTGTTGTTCTTCTTCCTCCGAAACATGTTGAGGATGCTGTTGCTCTGGCAAGGAGCCGCCTTCCCGTCGCCCACGTGCATACGAACCACATCTGAGGTTGTAAAGGCGCTGCGTACATTGCGCTCGGGCTTGGCGATGATGATGTACATCTTGGGTGTGAACATGCAGCCCAGTGCTACAGTAACACTGAGACTGACAGAGAAGGAAGTGGTGATGATCTTGTAGTTGGAGCCGAAGTAGATGGGCACAAAAGCCAGCCAGATAATGCAGGTGGTGTACATGGTGAATGCGATGTACTTGGCTTCGTTGAAGTTGGCAGGCACGTTGCGGGTCTTGAAGGCGTAGTAGGTGCAGCTCATGATGAGCAGGCCGTTGTAACCCAACGGAGCCACTACGCCCACGTTGCTTGTGTTACAGATGAGGTACACCTCGCTGATGCTGGGGTAGCTCTTCACCGGCTTGGGGGGTTCCAGCACCATCAGCGTAACCACCACGGCCAGCTGGAGACTAATCAGGATGAAGGCGATTACCACCTGTGCCCAAGCGCTCATGAAGCGGGGCTTGCGTGTGCAGATTTTCTTCTTGCTGCCAGCCAGGATGCGTGCAATGCGGTTGGTTTTGGTTACCAGAGCGGAGTAGCACATGGCAGACGACAAGCCCACTAGAACGCGCTGCAGGTAACAGGAGATCACAGTGGGACGTGCAATGAGAGTGAAGGGGCAGATGTAGCCAAGGAAGATACCCGCCAGGATGATGTAGCAAAGCTCACGGCTGGAGGACTTCACCACCGGCGTGTCACGGTACTGCATGAAGATGAAGGTGACGAACAGAGTTATCATGATACCGAAGCAGGAGAACACCACTGCAATGATAGACTCCACGCTGCTCCACTCCAGGTATTTGAGTGGGAGAGGCTTGCATTCTGGAATAAAACAAGCAGATGGGAAGTCAAAATGGATGGAAAATAAATGAAAAACAGGCCAAAACAAATACAGAATTTCAGGATCGTCGGACTTCTGGATCTGCCAGTCTTCTTGGCAAAGATTGTATGTTGTCATTAGGGCTGCAACAACGAATCGATTAAATCGATAAAATCGATTACTAAAAGCGTTGGCAACGAATTTCATAATCGATTCGTTGTGTCGCGCGACGCGGAGACGTTTGATTATAAAAAAAAAAAAAAAAAAAAAAAAAACTTTAGTTGAGCGCGGAGCGGAGTGAACACACTCGGTCTCGCGCACGGATGCTAGCAGAGTTTGGCGCCTCATAAATAAAAACAAAAGTAAAAAAAACAAAAAAAAAAAACGAGCGGAGGTAGAGGAAAGATACATGGCGGAGGCAGAGAAATCCGTGCGACCCAAGTCATCCAAGGTGGCGGCGCCAATGCGGCGTTTGCGTATGGCAGAGTATGGCAGTTGCCATACCTAGCCCAGTCAGGTGCTGTGAAAAATTATCCAAACTTGAGTCGCTTATAATTCGTTTTATTACTTTAAATCAGAGAGTTTTAAAAATAGTAAACCAATGATAAGCATTAAAATAACTTGTCAGTAAAACTGTAACGCCATTGGATCATCGAGCTCTCAGCGAGACCTCGTAACTTCACCCCGCCTCCGTTCAGATTGACGCGCCGCGCACAGCCTGGAGAAGATGAGATCTCTGCTTTTCGCAATGCAAGGGTGAATAAATAATTGGTGTTTGAATAGTACAGCGTTTTCTTTACTCAAACACTATGTCAGTAAAGGATAATGTTTTTGTGTGTTTGAAGAGTGGAGAAGAATTAGTTATTTGCTGTCTATATACGTTTTAAATATCCTGTGCATTATGTGCATAAGCGCTTAATTTGAGATTTTGGCCAAGTGTATTAAACAACAAGAAAAACTAAGCGCCCATATAGCTACAATCAAAGTTATATAACCTGTAAAGTTGATGAAAGCATAATGCACCTAATGCACTTATGCACTGCATAACAGTTACAGCCGTTCTAACGACAGACAAAACACTCCATCTCCGTCATTCTCTGGTCAAAAACATTATTAACTCCATTTGAGCTTGATTTTCATATAATGTTAAGTGCAGGTGTCTGATACAATACCAACGCTAACGACGCAGTGTTGTTAAATTATTTAATTTTTTGCTCTCCCCCCCCTTAGTTGCAGCCCTAGTTGTCATCATGTGGTTTGTGTGTGTGTGTAAGTTTTAATGCCTTAACATTGTTTTAAGGGTCAGTGGCATTTAAAAGGATGCAAATCTTAAAAAAAAAAACACATCTTGGTTTCATATGGTATTGAAAAATTGAGATAACATTTTCAAGAAAAGTATTATTGTAATTAAGTTAAAATGGAATTATGGTGTAAACCTATTTTCCTTACATTTGGTATACCTGTAATGTACTTTTGAAGCTTTTAAATATATTTGTCAAGGTAAAAATGTAAAAAAAAAAAAAATATTGCAAATGCAGACAGTATTTTTTAAATAATAAGCAGTGAAGCAGTAATGATTCTTCTTTCTTCATAATGATATTAGGAAAATAGAAAAGGTCTATTTAGGTCATTGTACTGTATGTATACTACCATTGAAAAGTTTTTTTTTTTTTTTTTTAAAGCATTCATTTATACCGTAAGGATGCATTAAATTGATCAAAAGGTCCATTAAAGACTTTCACATTGTTTAAACATTCTAAATTCTAATAAATGCTGTTCTTTTGAACTTTATGTATATAGGTTCCACAAAAATAAATTACATTTTCAACTTTGATAATAAAATTCAGCTTTGCCATCATAGAAACAACTTATGTTTTAAATTATATTACAATAGGAAGCAGTTATTTTAAACTGTAATAATACTTCAAAATAATACTGTATTTTTTATTAAATAAATTCAGCCTTAAAAAGATCTTCCTGACATCAAACTTTTCAACAGTGGTGTATGAATTGCATGTTAATTTTATTTTATTTTTTAAATGAACAGAAGAACATCACGTCATTGACCCTTAAGCTTCATATGCCCTACTTTCGTGTGTATTTATTTATATGGATTCTGAGCACACTCATTCTTTATGACAAAGCCTTCTATACATTGTTGAAGGGTCTCTTTCTCTCATTCACTATGACAGAGCTTTTTCTCTATCTCAGATCTGTCTGTCTCTCTGGTAATCAGAATTCCCTGTTGCTGCTCAGGTTCCGTGGTGAAACTGTTGAGCCTGACACACGGCTGCTGGGTACTAATGGGATTCCAACCTCACCGTTATCCAGCTCTGCTCGCTGCTGCAAAGAGCTGTCAAAATAACGTGCGCTCACAGCCCAGAGGGAGAGAAAGTGCTGGGTGTTGGGTAAGGAGGATGCGAAGGGCATAGAGAGGAGAGGAGCCAAAAGGAGATATGGGCTGAATAGAATCTAAAGCATAAACTTTGGTGGAATATAGCAAATATAGTTTGAGCTATTCTCAATGAAATACTGGTCTAAGTTTTTAAATGAAGAGCTATTTTAATAGATGTGTGGATAATTAGGAGGATGAATGAAATGTAAAAGTCTCATACCTGCCAGTTCATCATCAGGCCACCAGCCCAGTTCACAAGCTCTGCATGTGAACTCATCTTGAACATATTCATTATCTTTACATGTAGTGCAGATCCAGCAGCAACTCACTTCTCCTTTACGGATCACCTACAATCAGAAAAAAACAAAAAACTGACATTTTTACTTTGATGCCCACTACGGTAACACTTCACGATTCTACAAGTTTCATAAGATCATAAGCTCAAATCAGTTAATTCATCTCACAACAACTAACAATGTATAATTGTATTTATATTAGTATTTGTACATCGAAAGTATATATATACACACACACATTATATATATATATATATTTTTTATACACACACACACATATATAGACAGTCATGGCCAAAAATATCGGCACCCTTGGTAAATATGAGCAAAGAAGTCTGTGAAAATGAATCTGCATTGTTAATCCTTTTGATCTTTTATTTAAAAATAAAATAAAATAAAAATAAACAAATCACAAAAATCTAACCTTTCATTGGATAATAAGAATTTAAAATGGGGGGAAATATCATTATGAAATAAATGTTTTTGTCTAATACACATTGGCCACAATTAACAGCACCCTTTTATTTGCCTCCATTTGCCAGTTTAACAGCTCTGAGTTTTCTCCTATAATGCCTGATGAGGTTAGAGAACACCTGACAAGAGATCAGAGACCATTCCTTCCTCCAGAATCACTCCAGACCCTTTAGATTCCCAGCTCCATGTTGGTGCTGCTTCTCTTCAGTTCACCCCACTCATTTTCTATAGGGTTCAGGTCAGAGGACTGGAATGGCCAACAGAAGCTTGGTTTTGTGCTCAGTGACCCATTTTTGTGTTGCTTTTGAGGTTTGTGTTTGGATTATTGTACAGTTGGAAGATCCAAACATGGCCCATTATAAGATTTCTAACAGAGTCAGTCAATTATTGATTTTTTTATCTGTTGGTATTTGATAGAATCCATGATGCCATGTGTCTAAACAAGATGTCCAGGACCTCCAGCAGAAATATAGGCCCACAACATCAAAAATACAGCAGTATATTTCATTGGGGTACTTTTTATCTTTTACTTTTTAGCCAGTCCCATTTGAAGTTCCAGTCGCGTCTGATAAGTGAATATGCTGGAGTTTGTTTTTGGATGAGCTAGGAGAATTTTTCTTAAAACCCTCCCAAACAGCATGTGGTGATATAGGTGCTGTTTGACCATTTTTTTTAAAGGTTTTCTGACCCCGAGACTCAACTATTTTCTGCAGTTCTCCAGCTGTGGTCCTTGAAGAGTCTTTAGCCACTCAAACTCTCCTTCTCACCGTGCATTAGGACGATATAGACACACGCCCTCTTCCAAGCAGTTCCGTAACATTTTGTTGATTGGAAATTCTTAATTATTGCCCTGATGGTGGAAATGGGAATTTTCACTACTCTAGCTCTTTTCTTAAAGCCACTTCACTAATTTGTGAAGCTCAATTATCTTTTGCTGCACATCAGAAATATATTCTTTGGTTTTTCTCATTGTGATGGATGATTAAGGGAATTTGGGCTTTGTTTTGCCTCCTATTTATATTTCCGTGAAACAGGAAGCCATGAGTGCTCAAAATTGTGAATATGAATGGGAATATACTTCTGAGATATTTTACTCCTAAGAATTTCTAGGGGTGCCAATAATTGTGTCCAACGTGTATTTGAGAAAAACATTTATTTCATAATAGGAATTTAAAATGGGGGGGGGGAATCATTATCCAATGAAAGGTTAGATTTTTGCTAATTCTTTTAATAAAAGATCAAAAGAATTAACAATGCAGATTAATTTTCACAGCCTTCTTTGATCACCCCGCTCACCATAATGACAAAGCAAAAACCGGATTTAATCACAACTTTGCAAATTTATTACCCTTTGCAAATTTATTGCATACCCTTTGCTTTGACACTTGAAATTTAGATTGGGAGCATTCCAGTTTCACTGGATCGTCTTTGAGATGTTTCTATACTCCAACTGGAGTTAACCTGTGGCAAATTCAGTTGATTGGACATGATTTGGAAAGGCACTCACACCTGTCTACATAAAGTTTAACAGCTGAAATGGATATCAGAGCAAAAACTAAGCCATGAGGTCAAAGGAATGGCCTGCAGAGCTGAGAGACAGGATTGTGTTGAGACAGATCTGGGGAAGACTACAAGAAAAAAATTCTGTGTTGAAAGTTCACAGGAGCATTTGGCCTCCATAATCCTTAATGGATGAAGTTCGAAACAATCAGGACTCTTCCTAGATCTAGCCTCCTGGCCAAACTGAGCAATCGAAGGAGAAGGGTCTTGGTTAGACAGGTGATCAAGACATTGATGGTCTGGTTGAGCTCCATGATCTTATATGGAGATAGGAGAAACTTACAGAAGGACAAACATCACTGCGACACTCCACCAATCTGGGCTTGATGGCAAAGTGACCAAGCTCAAGCTTCTCCTCAGTAAAAATACATGAAATCCTGATTAGAATTTACAAAAGTTCACCCAAATAACTCTCAGACTATGAAAAAAAAAAAAGATTCTCTGGTCAGATCCTCAATCCCTTATTCTTGTCTGAGGGAAACCAAGCACCGCTTATCACCTGCATAACACCATCCCAACAGTGAAGCATGGTGGCGGCAGGGACTGGGGAAGTGATCAGAGAAGATGGAAAGCTAAATGCAGCTAAATATAGAGATATCTTTAATGAAAACCTGGTTCAGAGCGCTCAGAACCTCAGACTGGGCTGAAAGTTCACCTTCCAACATGACAAGCACCCTAAACACACAGCCAAGACAATGCAGACGTAGCTTAGGGACGACTCTATGAATGTCCTCGAGTGGCCCAGCCACAGCTGGGACTTTGAACCAATAGACATCTTTGGAGAAACCTATAAATGGCTGTCTACCGATGGTCCCCAGCCAACCTGATAGAGCTTCAGATGATCTAAAGAGAAGAATGGCAAAAAAACAAAACAAATGCAGATGTGCAAAGCTTGTTGCATCATACCCAAAAAGACCTGAGGCTGTAATTGTTGCCAAAGTGCTTTAACCAAGTTTTCAGTTAAGGGTATGAAGACTTGTGCTATGTCATTTTTTTCAGTGTTTCCTTTTTAATAAATTTGCAAAGTTGTGATAAATTCGGTTTTTGCTTTGTCATTATGGTGAGTGGGGTGCAGATTTATGTGGGAAAAAATAGACTTTCTATAGGCACTGTATATATATATACACACACATGTATATATATATATATATATATATATACACATATACATACCCTCAAATTCAAAAGCTCAGAGTGTGCTCTTTAAGCCCATATTCATTATATATATATATATATATAATGAATATGGGCTTAAAGAGCACACCTGAGCTTTTGAATTTGAGGGTATGTATTCTTATCACAACTGGAGGAAAGGTTAAGGTTAAGGAATTACAGCTCTTTAATATGTACTTCCCCTCTTTTTCAAGGGACCATAAGTAATTGGATGGTTGACTAAAAAGCCATTTCATGGACAGATGTGGGCCATTCCTTCATTTCTACATCAATTAAGCAAGTAAAAGGTCTAAAGTTGATTTTAAGTGTGACATTTGCAATTTGGAAGCTGTTGCTGTGAACCCACATCATGTGGTCAAAGGAGCTCTCCATGCAAGTGAAACAGACAAGTTAGGCTTCAAAAACAAAACAAATCCATCAGAGAGATAGCAGGAACATTCAGAGTGGCCAAATCAACAGTTTGGTACATTATGAGAAAAAAGAACGCACTGGTGAGTTCAGCAACATAAAAAGGCCTGGACGTCCACGGAAGACAACAGCACAGTAAATTTCCTGGTGTTGTTCCCATATGTACACCAAGCAGTGTTGATTTAACACTGGGGAATTTACTGTGAGTGGTGGATGATCGGAGGATCCTCTCCATGGTAAAGAAAAACCCTTTCACAACATCCAGCCAAGAGAAGAACACTCTCCAGGAGGTAGGTGTGTCACTGTCAAAGTCTACAATCAAGAGAAGACTTCACGAGAACAAATACAGAGGGTTCACCAAAAGATCTAAAAAAGCCAGACCACTTCTGGAAAAGCATTCTTTGGACGGCTGAAATTAAGATCAACCTGTACCAGAATGACGGGGAGAAAAAGGTATGGAGAAGGCTTGGAACAGCTCATGATCCAAAGCATACAAAATCATCTGTGAAACATGGTGGAGCAGTGTGATGGCAGGAACATGCATGGCTTCCAGTGGCACTGGGTTACTGGTGTTTAGTGATGACTTGACAGAAGACAGAAGCAGCAGGATGAATTCAGAAGTATATAGGGATATACTCTCTGCCCAGATTCAACCAAATGCAGCAAAGTTGATTGGACGGCACTTCAAAGTACAAATGGACGAAGACCCAAAACATACTGCAAAAGCAACCCAGGAGTTTTTGAAGGTAAAAAGTGGAATATTATGCAATGGCCAAGTCCTGACTGAGCATGAATTTCACAAAACTAAAGGCAGAAAGATCCACAACCAAACTATGACTGAAGTCAGCTGCAGTAAAGGCCTGGCAAAGCATCACAAATATAAAACCCAGTCTTTGGTAATGTCCATGAGTTCCAGACTTAATGCTGTCATTGCCTGCAAAGGATTCTCAACAAAATATAAAATTTGAACATTTTATTTATTTATGATTAATTAGTGCTGTCAAACGATTAATCGTGATTATATATATATATATATATATATATATATATTAGGCATTAAACATTTTTACACAGAACACACATATTATGAACACACATACATATATACATACTGTACACACACAAACATACAGTATATATTTTGATATATATACAGTCTATTTATATTCATATAATTTATATTATAAATAAATATATTTAATATATAAATATAACATTTTTCTGAAATATATACATGCATGTGTGTATATTTATATATACACATAAATATACACAGCAAACATACATGTATTATGTAAACAAAAACTTTTATTTTGGATGCAATTAATCATGATTAATCGTTTGACAGAACTAGATTATATTTATTTGTCCAATTCCATTTGAGTCCCTGAAAATGGGGGAACGGTGTATAAAAATGGTATATTTAAGCATTATGTTATATTTTTGCTCAACACCTTGAATTAAAGCTTAAAGTCTGCACTTCAATTTCAATGTCAGTATCCAAATATATATGGGCCTAACTGCGTGTGTGTGTGTGTGTGTGTGTGTGTGTGTGTGTGTGTGTGTGTGTGAGAGAGATATATATACACACATATATACAGCTTTAAATATTTTTCACCTGGAAATACAATATATACATGATTATGCTACATACACACCTTGATCTGTCCCTTAGAACACGGTTCGCTGCAGACGGATCGGACCATTTCAGTGCGGTTCGTCATGGGTTTATAATCACTAATGCTCAGGAGACCTTCATGCCACGACCCCACATTAATGTAATCATGGCGGCCCAGCTCCTCCACATACTGAAGATTCATAATATCATACCTTAGAGAGAAGAAAAAGAGAGAGAGAGAGGGGTAACGATATGGGTGAATGAAAAAAAAGAGAAAGAAAAAGAACAAGTCTGTCATAATAAGTAGCTCAGTACTGCTGAAGCCTCGGGACTAGCAAGAGGCAGAGTTCACACTTTTACCATGTTCACACATCCAAGTCTCTCAACTTCGCATACTCCACCTGGGATATGAATCCACAACCTCCCGAGTGCTCAGTCCACTCATCCATACTAATGACACTCCCTAGATTACAGATGAGGCAAAGTGTCACAAGCGCACACATGTACACAAGGCAATGGTGGTCTTGGCAGCGGTGGAGCTGTCATCTTTTGTTCGTGTATAGTCAGGGTGACAGGAGCTGACCGCATCAGGGTATTGGAGTGGAGAGGACTGAAGCATCTCCTTGAGACAGGCAATCTGTTCCACTCCAAGTCCATTACCATCTGATACGCACCTTTTTGCATGTGTTGGCAAGGGTGCCAAATCTAACCTGAGAGTGTGAGTGATCAATTGTTGCCTTAGAGAATAGGTATTCAAAAATGTCACACTGGCCATTCAGGTACGAACTGTCATACTGACATTAAACTAGCTCGGTTTCAAAACCTAGTGAGCTGACTCGATACACTAGCAGTTTCCTTCCACTCACTGAAATGCCTCATCTGGAACACTCTACATAGACAGCAATTCAACACACGATTGCGTGTGATGTTTGGGGTGGCCATAGGTCCTCTTTTTTTTGGACATGTTATATGGATGGGATGTCAGGATTTTGCTTTTGTTTTCATATTTGCTGAAGGTAAGGGCTGAAAAGTAGTGTGCAGGCATTGTACTCTACATAACTGAATTTATGAGAACTGTAGAGAACATGTCAATAGGAAATCAAAGTCAAAACCTAGACATTTTAGGCAATTTAAAAATCCTAGTCAGGACCAGGAAAAATGGGACATATGGTCACCCTAGTGATGTTAGCATGGTGCTAAGCTAACAGTGTAATAATACAAGCATAAAACTACACACAGTAATGGAATTTACTCTGAACTGTAACTAAACTGGTCTTAGCTGGTATCCCAGCATGTGGCAGGGTTTGTTTTACAGAGGTTTTGGCCACATTTCAAGTGGTCAGAGTGGAACGCCAGCTGACCGTCAAGGTAAATCAGCTAAACATCAATAATGCATCAAATAAATACATTTAAACCAGGTAGGCTGGTTTAAATGTAGCCTGTTTTTTGTTTGTTTTGAGCAGGGGTGACTGGTTTGGAACAATCTACTTTGCAGCGTAGCAACACCACATGCAATAGTTTTTGACATTAGCATATTGCAAAGTTAACAGCATGATTCTTTAAGCATACAAAACACAGATTTGGATAAAAGAGTCAGTTTTTAATGAAATTAGGTTGTATATAAAAACTATATTTTTTCCGCTTTTTCCACCATATTTGATTTATTTTCATGGATAATAAATAAATAACTACTCCACAAATGTCATATGTGAGGTTAAAACTGGGTATCTATGGAGAAAACATTATTAATTTGTCTACCCTTGCCTCCATAGGTAGCTTACTAGGTTTTAAAATAGAACACTAGTACTAGTACATACAAAGTATCCTTGTAATTTACCTCCCAGGTGAGTCTCCATTTACATCAAAGTAGACTTCCTCCCCAGACACGCCACTAAAGGAGGTCTTCAGTATATAGTCCAGCAGCTTACTGCCGTCAATGGGATCCATTGCCTCGCACAGGCCAACATGGTCTGGGCAAAGCTCTTTATGCATATCATGAAGACCATGAGCCATCGAATAAATTGCATTGATCACGAAGCCCATCTTGCTGTCCTGGACATAGTTGTCTTTCAAGCTCTCATTTCCTGTCAGGAAAAGATTTTAAACCAATATGAGCAAGATTAAAGTGAGGACTATAGTCGTATTTGTGCCACTCTGCCTCCATCCATCCAGGATTTGTGTTTTTTTTTTTATATGGGTTTATCTATTGAATTTGTTGACAATTTAGCAAATAAAAAATTTGGATGCTGGATGAATTAAATTACCCTGAAAAACTAAGTACAGCCAGAGGTTCTGTGCTGTCAAAATATAAACCAATATATTTGCAAATTTCTGATTATTACAGAGTGACTAAAGGCAGAATGTCGCTTTATCTTAATGTAACATATAATTTTATGCCCCTAATATTAAAATATGATCACATTTAACACACTGAAGAGACTGAATAAAGGGAAGGAGAGTCCTGCTGGCAGGCTGGCAAACTACATGCTTTCATTGAATTTCATATCTTAGCACTGGCAAGCCACTGGACAAAAGCCATATTCATAAGCCAGCTGATGGAAAAGCCATTCCAGTGCTACATATACATTCAAGAGAGATCAGAAGCAAAAATCATAGATTCATTAAATATAATTATAATTTAAATGCAGTTCCTGGAACTGCACAAGCTTTGCACTACAAAAAAATTATGTTCTTAATCAGTATTTTTGTCTTGTTTTCCCAGGAAAAAATTCCTTAAAACATCCATCCTTAAAACAAAATAAATTAACATGAAAAAAAAAAAAAAACATTAAATTGATTTCCCTACCCAAAGTCTTTTTTTCTTCTTGGTTTAAGCCTACGATTTTTTATTTGAATTTTATTTAAATTCAAGTAGTTTTGCTTCTCGGGTAGATTTGTTTTATTTTAAGGATGTGTAGATATTTATCCTTGAAAAAAGACAAAAATATTGATTCCCAAAATGATTTGAGTGGCAGTGACTAAATCAACCAGGTGAACTCTTCACTCTCACACACATGCAGACTGTGTGGGTACCTTGTTACACTGTGATTGTCTTTTCTTTGCACATTCACACAGTTTCTCACACACACACATTGTGACAGCTTTCTTCTTGTGCAACAAGCTTCTCTTGTGCTCTCAGTGCCATCAAGCCTACCCTACAAGCAGCACAGAAAAGCTGGACTGATATCTTGTTTTGGCAGCATACTGTCTGACTTTGCTTGACTTTTAGGCTAAATTGAAGTCTTGTAGAGATTCAGCTCATCAGAATTTTATGATCGATATCAATCTGATGCCTTTCCAAGCCCATGGTCAGGATACAACCATAAAATATGAGAAAAAGAACAGCCTTCATACCAATCTTTCAGATAAATGTTCATAATATTTTTCAGGATAAGTATATTTCATAGAGGGTCTACAGCTTTTTATAATGACAATGATGAAACTAGCTGATGTTTTTCTGTCACCGTTTCATTTCCCCTCTTCACTGTATGCGGTACCTCTCTGAACTGCACATCATCTTCATAACTGAGAACAGCTCTGCCAATCAAAGTAGCCAAACACAGTCCAACCTATTGTGCTGTCTGTTGCCATAGTGAAGTGCTTCTTCAGTGCAGGTATCATAACATCATAATGTCTCTCATCAACTCTCACTTACCACCATGAGGGTCTTTCAGAAGAAGAGAACAATAACAAACTATAAGCTCTTGTCACTTATTAAAAACAATCAAAAACTAACCTACATTACTACACAGCTTGAATAGGCTTTAGTGATCCAATTACTTTAAGATTATATTTGTTTTAGTGTACAAAAGATGTTTTTTACAAAAGATGCAACTATTTCTATGTGGACAGGCAAAGAGAACAATTATTAGAAAAGCACAAAAGATGAGGGGGCACAACTCAGTTTACCTATATCACCTTTAAAAGCGCCGACCAGAGGATAATTACATGAAAAAAAATGGAGGGAAATATACAGAGTTACCATTAATAATTCAGTAAAATATCATGCATACAATATATTCCTAAAAACGGATTAATTTAATCAGACAAACATCAGTTATGAAATATAACATACTGCCAAACTGACATGAATATATCATATATCAATATACAATGATATACTTCTATTTGTTCTTCTTTACTTTATTTAAAACTAGTATTAAATGTTACTGATAACTTACATACTCCTATTGCTATCATTTGAACAGCTTCTGGTTCTTTGTTTACCTGTGCAGATCTTCTGGTAGTTATGGTTCTCCTGAGGATGACCAGGAATGCGGCATTGGAAGCGGTACTGCCAGAATTCAGCAAACCATGGGTTCCTTGTGTTGGTGTCCAAACGCAGCTTCAGAAAGTAGTCATTAAATGACTGAACCTCTTCCGTTTGCAACTTCATTGTGATCCCACCATCTGCTTCCTGCTCATATCCTTCTACCACCTCATCACGATCTGCCCAGCCATCGCTTCAGTAAAATAGAGAGAACATAAGTTGTCAGATGTGTCAGATGATGAGGAATTTGTGTCATAAAGATCCAGCTTCTTTGTATAAACACAGCTTTCATATTACTCCATACAAATGAGATTCAGTTTCACTTAAATCACCAGTGGGCACCAAAGCATTTCAGTTTCGGGCTGCGAGTGCTTCCGTTTAGCCGTTTAACAGTTTAGGATTTTGTAAATGTATGGAAATTTTGAACAAATAACTTAATTCAAAAATTATTAACGAATGCAGGAGTCATACAGTATGTCTTATGTTGTCATTTTTCACTTAAACTGTTATGTTGCTCTTATACATGCATTTATAATATAAATAAATGAATGTAAAATGTAAAATAGAAGCATTTATACTAGTGACTGCAGACTTTTGGAACTCCATTTTCTTTCTCCACTCACATATTTCTCACAGTGAGCATTTTTTGCTTATTATGTTTTGTTATTCAGTTACTGTAAGTATGGCATGAATCCATTTCTTCATCATTCTCTGCTTGCCTAACTTCCCTTCTTCCGTGCACAGCAGCAGCGGTACTGTGGTATCATAGAGCGAATTAGACAAAATTACCTTTAGAGGCTTTGACCTAAAATACATCTCCCTAAACAGCTTTGCACCCCACAGTAGAGCGGAAAATGGCAGAGATTAGATAGAGCAGAGCTCTACAGAGAGTTTTATTACCTCTATGAATAATGAATGAGCTGAAGCTCAGGTAGAGATTCACTGTGCTGCTATGATAGGCAGATATGGCAGTGTCCTGAGGCTGAAGACAGGCTAACTAGAGCAGCGATGGCACATACTGTAGGAGGACAGGAGCTGTTTGATTTCATCACGGCTCAATCCATCCCTAATTCTCTGCTTAGATTAATCTCAACATGCTCACCTTCCCCACATCATTTTCGATTTTCTCGCTTCTTGCATCCTCTCAGTGCACACTTGCTATTATGCTTGTTTTTTTTTACCATTCCTACTCTTGTTTTCTTTTCTTCTCCCTTCTCTCCTCTCCTTCCCTCTCTTTTTGCCCTTCATTTTCCTTTAAGAAAAATAAATTATTTGTCGTTTTTAGAATACATTGCAATAAGTGACAGAAAAGTGACATTTATAATGTTATGATGTTCTTTTGAACGTTCTATTCATCAAAGAGTCCTGAAAAAAAAAGTCTCCACAAAACTATTAAGCAGAGCAATTTTAACATTTATAATAACCAGGAATGTGTCATGAGCACCAGTACAGCACAGAATGATTTCTGAAGGATCATGTGACACTGAAAACTAGACTAATGGGTGCTGAAAACTGTAGTTATCACATGAATAAATTACATTTTAAAAATTGTTTTTAATTTATAATATTACAGTTTTTACTGTATTTTAAATAAAATAAATGCAGCTTTGGTGAGAATAAGAGATTTTTCAAAAAATCTTACTAACCACAAACTTTTGAACGGCGGTGTAGATTTATAATATAAAGATATATTACACACCGTCATACATAACATAAACAAGAAGTCAACTAATGTAGTTATCAGATGCATCACAGTAACAGTTTCTATTTCATTTTGACTGAAAACTGACTCAGTTCAGTGAGGGAGTCACTTGTGAATCTGATTCTAATGGCTAACTCAAGGCTGTTTTGTGAATCTTTTCAACTGACTCATTAAAAAGAACTGGTTCATAAGAGTCATTTGTTCGAATCAAACATCATTGCGTGTGCTGTGTATTTGTTGTTGCGTGCAGGACACATTAAAGATCTAAAGATGTAATTAACTAACCTCACTAGATGATAAACGACATATGGATGCAGACAATGTTGAGCAATGGTGACTAGATTCTGTGCTTTTTTTTTTTTAGTCCTCCTGTCTTTTCTTTTCCTATCCTCCGTTCTCTCATTACTCATTCAAATCCAGTATATTGTGCATGTGTGCTTTGGTTGACTGTTGCTCGATCCTCTCTCTAGAGGACTGAGTAAGACAGTGCAGGCTTAGGCTGAGGGCCATTAGAACTCATCCAGAAGCCTTTACTAATTCATGGCGCTCCAGTTATCAGCAGCCTGGCTCTGTGTTTCACAAGCAGTATTGCTGCTGCGAGCCCCCATCACGCCTGCTCTCGCTCGCCCCACACCAGCTTTCATCTGCCTCTATTACTCTCTCTCTCCATCTCACATTCACACACACACATGATGAGCCTTTGTCATGTCCTCTCTGCATGTCCTTTTTTCCCTTCCTGAACACCCCAAATCACTCAATTCATACCCAAAATCTTTCAATGTCAGCCTCTTTTTTAATATTCTTTGAATTCAGACGGGACAAAACTTGAAAACTTGAGTAGTGACATGAAGTAAACAGTGTAGAATCAACCTCTTAAACATTACAACAGCAGTCTGAGCACAAACAGATGTGCTTGAAGTCCTATGGGACGTGGTGTAATACAGTTCCAATGACAGGGCTGCTGGGATGCCTGCAGGCTTTCCTCGCTCTAATGTAGTTTCGCTGTAGCTGTTTGAACCTTAAAGGCTTGAAAGTGACCTCAGAGCGCCTGTGAAGCACTGCAAAAGACTGGCAGGTCAACACAAATAGGTTTATATCTGTAGAGTCTATAATGTTAATGCTGATTCAAAACAGCTACCTTGCTTTCTAGAGTTGTTTTTGTGCCAAAATCTCATTGAAACAGTCTATTTTTTCCCTCTCCCTTCCTACAGTTCCATCCAAAGTTTTACTCTAATGAACTGATTTTACAGCCAAATATGGGAACTTCCCATATGCAGAAATTTCGAAAACCTGTTAAAGTCAGTCTTTCTCACTCTCCGCTCGCCCTCATGACTAATAAATCTTTTAATACGTTCAAAATGGAGGGCTAATGAGAAAGAGATGTTTCCTGAGAATTAGCCTCAGCGGGGCTTTACAAGAGCGGTTCGCTTACAAAACCGCAATATCCGCAGATGATAACTTCTACAAGGAGGTCACAGGCAATCATGCTGTACTGAATGCACTGAAGAATGCTGAATCCAATTCTCCACATTACTTGAGAAGAAAATAACCTCAGAAGAAAAGCTATTTGGAGAGTTCAAGCGCACCTTTGAGTAAATGACCCACTTAAATACCAACGCTGGAAAGAATTGTGCTAAAGCCATAAGGCAAGTTTAGAACATGAAACCATAAAGGGTTACACAAGAAGCAGAAGTGAAGCCAGGACCGAGCTCAAGGACGCAATGCTTTTTTTTTTAAATATTTATTGTTTAAATCAGATAAAATCAGGTCAAGCACTTTAAGTCAGTTTATCATTAGCAATGTTTGCAGGGTCATAATATGAAACAGAAATCCTTTTCCAGTTTGATTAGTGTATTTTAAAATTATTTAGTGAGAATTGTAAACAAATAATAAATTACAGGAAATGCAATTTTGTTTTGACATATAATTACGCCTCAAAATAGTATTTAAATACTAAATAGTATTTAAATCTTATATTTCTTCAAATAATTACCTAATTTTCAATTATCAGTTGCTTATTTTACAATACCATGGTAAGAAGGATGTCATTTTAAGATTTAAGATCATAAAAAAAGAAGGATCATGGGACACTGAAGACTGGATAATAACTGAACACTTAATAATTAATGGATTGTATGTAATAGACTGTACAATTTTTATATGTAACAGGCTAAGGTTATAATAATTACATAAATATTATGTAAAATAATTAATTTTTTAAAGAAAATCACTAAAAGTGAAAACAATATTGTCTTTAAAAAAACTTTAACATGTGAACTTTAATTTGGAGCAAGAGAAAAAGGGGGAGAGACTTTATTGCACCAGAGGTGTGCCACTTTGCTCACAGCTGATTGGTCCAGAACATAACCTGCCCAAGTGATGAATACTGCTAAAAACTGAACCACTTTCACACCGCTTAAAATCTGGGCTTGGTACAAACTAAACTAAAATATAGCATACCATGGTATAAGCCCCTGGTGAATGGGACACTTTAATAAGACTACTAATTTCCATCCATGAAGAGACATCTCAATAACAATGACAAGATGACAGCTGATTATAGAGAAAAAAATCTGCAATATTCTCACAGGATGAGCAGAGCTGAGAGGCAGCGTGATGCTAATTAAAGAGAGAGGGCTTCTCAGGGACACTCAACTTGCAGGGGAAACATAAAGAATGTACAGTAATAACGCAAAAATGTGTATATACTGTACTAATTAATATATTACCAACCAAGTGAAAGCATATATAAATAATTGTGAGCATATACTGTATATCCACCAAATATGTAAGAAACCACCTAAACAACCTTGCAACTGTATAGCAAAAAAAAACAACCACTTAGAACACTACCCACATTAGTCTATCACCGTGGTGTGAGTTTTACAGATGAAGAAACACTCAAATTCTCTTTACTGAAAATATATATTTTTTCTGTTCTTTTAACTGAATGTGTAATGAGAGGCGAGAAGGAGTTTTTGGAGGAAAGCGCAAAAGGATTATTGGGACTGGGAACACAGAAGGCACTAGGGGAGGAGAGTGCTGCCGTTTAAACATTTAATTTGGATTCCTGACAGTCCTTGAGACACAGCTGAAATACTGAGAAGCTGATGTTGTTTTTCTGTCCTGAGAGCAGTACTATGTGCCTATGAAAATATCTTTGGGGCACATGCTGCATGAAACTCTAAATAAGGAGTAAAAAATATAGCGGGAAAGAACCATGATCATTAAGAGGCAGAAGCAAACACAGTGCCCAGTGTAGCCTAACAACTTCTGGGGAATCCAATGCAATAAGCTTTCAAGAGAAGCTGCCCATGAGACTGAAGATGTTGATTAGAAATTACAAAGTCAATGTTTTTTCTGCTGCTGTGAATAAACAAAGCAGAGGAGAAGAACACCTGGACCTCATCCTCTTTTTCACAGAAGAGCTCTCCAAACACTCTCTCTCTCTTTCTCCATCTCAGATACACATCAACAACTGTCTTGACTTGAAGGCTTGGACTCAGATTATCATAATAATGCAAGATGTGTTTTAATGAATAAATCTCCATTAGTTCCCAAAAGCGGTTTTGCTGTCTGTCTCTCCTACTCTCTCCTTTCCTCTCAAACATGTACTGATAAAACACACATGTTCGTTTCTATTACCCAGCTGAAAAGTGAATGAGACAGGGTCATGCAAATACCAAAATCCAGACTCCAGACACAATGTTTTGACCTAGAAAGTCTGTTAGCTGAATATGATGGCCTGCCTGTGATCGTACGTGGGTGGGCTATAGATGCTGCCTTGATATAGATTAAACAAGATAGCTGCTACAATTCATTTCCACATCTTCAAGTCTGCAAGGATTCCATCTGAGAATATTATCCAGCGTTGCTCTGATTTCGCTATCAGACAGTTTGACTGATCGAATAATAGCCTTTGTAAATCAAACCCAGAACTATGCAGAAAGTGTGCGTTTGATTGTATGAGGATATCTTAAAACACTGGTTACCCATTTGTCTATCCGCTTAGAGATATCTGAGGGGTCTTGTATCATCATAAAGGGGTTTCTTTTGCGATAATGACTAGCTGACTGAACATTATTCACCTTAATTATTCAGCAATCGAATTTGGCGAATATTAGGGAAACATCGAACTGCTTGACCAATTGACCAAATTGACCACATGCCACGACTGACTAATTAGAATGACTAATTAGTATTCTCGAGAGACTCGCAATAAGAGCAAAGAAATAAATTATTTTATAGGGGTATGGCGTGCTATTTTTGTATTTATTCAGTTTTTGAATTAGCTTTTATTTTTATATTTTCAGATTTCATATTAATTTTAGTAATTTTGTTATGTGCTTTTGCCATTTTTATTATTTTTGTATATATTTCTATTTAGCTCACATTTATTTTAATTTTTTTAGTAATTTCAGTACTTCAACTATTTCGCCATGGCAACATTTCTATTTTATTTATTTTTTTATTTAAGTTTTCATCTATTTATATATATATATATATATATATATATATATATATATATATATAAAAGTTTTAGTTAATAACAATACTGATAAGGCCCCATTTTTGATTCTGCTCCCCCTCTATCTACTCTATATTATCTTGATACGAAAACACTCAAATAACATATGGCACATTCTTAATTTCCAAGTCACGGTAATTGCATGATGCATTCACTATTGGGGGACCAAGGATCATCTTTTGCTTGCCTACTGGTTATTTGGCATCAGAAACATTTCCTGAGAGGCTGCGAGATTGAATATTTAATACCCAGCCCACAGCATTTTTCCATCCCTATCTAAAAACAAGTGACCACCCTCTCTGGCACACGCACCCAAACATAAACTCAAACACTCACACCACATAAGACAAAGGCAGGAGGCAGTTTCCAGGGATTTGTGAGCCAGCTACTGAATCACAAATTATTCATTAGTGGTGAAAAGTGTGAAAAGCGCCTCTGTTCACAATGTCCATATTTAATCTCATCTGGTTTCCCTGGAAACTTGTGTATTCGGTGGCAACACTTTTATTTCCAAGCATTCCAATGTCTGCTCTTCATTGGCCATAATATGAAACACATACATAGGCAGTTAAAGCAACATGTAAAATGTACAAATAAATATTCACGGTATTAGAATCACATTTGCTCATTTTGCACACAATATGCAAAAGCATCAAAGATGATTCAGTTGTGACATAACCATGAGCAAGACAGTGTGGGTGTCATTTTGACTTCTTTGCCCTCTGTGTCTCTTCCAGAGCTTGCAATTTATTCCTCTGACATGATCGAACTTGATCAAATTATTTCTAAGCATAGTGAGTGATGTGGTTTCTCCTGCCCTGAAACGGAACGGTTTTCAGCCTTACCTTCCAATTAGCTGGAACTCTCCAGAAACCCCACGGCGCCGCATGGCCATCAGCAGGCCACGGACAGTCATTCCTTCACAAAAGCAGACGACCACGCGGGCTTTGGGCAGACGCTCCCGCAGTTTCTTAAGCAGACGGTCAAAGTGCTTTTCTACAGCATTACTGTATATCTTATCAGAATGGGCAATACATAGACCCTCCTCTGCAGCCAACTCCTTAAAGGCCTCCATGCCACTCTCTCCATAGTTACCTGTGTTCAGACACAAAATGTAGGATGGTTAATAAAGGATAAGCTAAAACTAGAGCAGCTTTAATCAAAGACACAGAATGGAAGAATGGAGGATGGATTACCGCCACTGATCCAACACCTGTCAGACCAGTCAGAGCCCAGCATAAGAAATGGATGATAGTTGACTATGGAGGACACAAAATGACAGGCAGACAGGCAACTGAAAAACATGAAATGGAGAAATGGTCACCACCATTTTGGACACAAATGGCGTCATACAGTTAGAATGAAAACACAAAATAAAAAACAAATATATAAATCTCATATAAATGCCTTTTTGGAATACATGATTTTGAATGGAAATATTTTTGTTTAATAACAGATAAACAGCAACAGATTTTCTACAGCTTGTTTATTTGATTCCAAATAATCATTATATATGATTCCAAACCATTATAATTTCAGGACAAAATGAAAGTCAAATGCTGTTTTGTACCATTATTGATTTCAATTGCATAGACAAAAGCAGTTGAAACATTCTTCAAAAACATCAACATTAGGGTGACAGAATTTTCATTTTTGGGTGAACTATCCCTTTAAGTAGCTCATATCCCTCTTCTTCTCATATTTCACAACCACATGTTTATTTATTATGAAAATAGCCAAAGCAATAAATCCCTTCAGAGTGATTCAAGACCTGATCACACCGTTGGGGTTTATTTTGCGGTAAGGACCGGCTGACTGAACATTATCCTTTAATTATATTCCACAGGCATTGTACTGTAACTAGACAAGTAGGACACCGATAATACTTTGTGGTGCTCTAGAGAATTACTGCAAATTACCATAATAGGTCACTTGAACACACTGTGTCCTTTTCAAAATATTGTATGAATCAGAAACGGGTCCGTACAAAAGCTGCAGGCTCACAACGGTACACTTAAAACATCTTCCGTTCCATCCTACGTCTGGACTGCCAGGCGAAATTTACATCTTATTGTGCAGGCAGCAGAGGTCACTGCTGTTGACTGTGCTCAGGAAAAGAACAGTGCTACTGTCTAATCAGGAAAGATGAGTGGTGTGTGGTCACTGATGACTGTCTGGAGGTCAGTCTCTGTAATGTGGGTGTGCGGGTAACAATTTGAGCACATTCACAGTTCTGTGGCTCTCTAACAATTCCTTTTTACTCTGTTTCTCTCGTTCTTTAGGTTGTTTGGAACAACTGTATTTGCAGGTTTAGGTTTCATTACCAGTGTTGTTATTGTTAACTAGCTAAACTGAAACTAAACTATTAAAAATGTTTTTGGTAATTAAAATAAAGCTGACATAAAATACTACATAAAAGTTGATGATTAATGAATATCGATGAACTTAAACATAAAATAAAATAAAAAAGGTTGAAAAAGGTAAAAAAGGTATCACATATAAATTATGTGGAGAAAACAAACAAACAAAACAAAACAGACTTGTGAGTTAAGATACTGAACTTCAAAAATCAAAATATTATACCGAACACTCAATTTTTTCATTCATTTCATGTCTTTGTTAGAGTATGCGAACCTACTTTGAAACAAAAATTATTAAAATATACGAATGTCCTACAAATGAGAAGTACCACAAGCAGAGTGTTAAATAAAACATTTTAATCTAATACTCAAAGTTCACTGCTCTGTTGTTTTGGTGATAACTAATTAGTGTGCTGACTTGGCTGGTTTTAGAGGGATTTTTGGTACTTTTTTTAGCTGCTAAGAATGGGAGATCAGCCAAACCAGCTGAAGACCACGCTGGATGACCACCTTTAATCAGTTAAAAGCAGAAGAGAGCTTTTATTTTTGACTTTTCAGCAGGATTTACATCAATAAAACTCAATGTATTCAAACTGGTGCCTGTTTAAATATGGCCATTAAAATGTCTCTAAACCAGACAGATGAATGTATATTTGGCTGGGTAATTAAATGTAATCAAAGATCTCTGCTGTTACTATGAGCAACAGGCAGCAACGTCCAAGACAGTTGCTGATGTTGTGTTTATGAGTCCACAGTTCATGCCTGATAAACCATTGCAGTCACTCCTGAGAGGGAAAAGTCATCTTACTAATTATTTATCACCAAACCAACAGAGCAGTGAACTTCGAATTAGCATTATATTGCTTATTTAAATCTGTCTAAAGGTGCCCCTTTACTTTAGGATATTCTGATTTTTAACAAATTCTTGTTAGAAGTAGGTAGATGTGACATATGAAAACAAGGAGGACATCACTAATAAAATTGTAACTTAGCAGCAGTTACATTGTGTTTTATTCACTGAAGTATGCTGACAGTAACCTAAATAGTTTATAAACCAAGCATGTTTGCCCTTATTTACTTTCAATTCCATCAGCTAGTGGAACAGAATTAAAACACAAAAAAAGAAAAAAAAAGTGATGTGGCCCATGAGGACATAAATCATCTCAATGTGTGGTTTAACAGACAAGCTTTCCACCTCTGGACATTTTATAAACAAATCACCAACTGAATTGAAAGTGATACACACAACAGTGCTGGAGGGAGCAACAACAACAACAAAAAGTGTGTGTGTGTGTGTGTGTGTGTGTGTGTGTGTGTGTGTGTGTGTGTGGTGGGCGAGAAGGGGAGAATAAATTATTACCCTCGTTATGTATGGAGAAACTGACTGAGTCATTAAAGCATGCTTCCATATGCAAATAATAAAAGGTCTTTGGTCCACTTGCACTACAATTCCAATGGGAGTGCATTACCATTAAGGTACATTTAAAGAGTGGTGCACTCATTATCTTCAAATACAGAATTTCCAATTGTTTTTACTTAATTAAAAACGTTAACACTTAAATCCTGTGTGTTATACGTTCACGCTTTTATATTTAAAGTCAGACTGTGCACAACCTAATCTAATTCTGTCAACCTATAGTCAAAATAAGGGAAACTAGAGTGTTGTAACATGGAGTCTAATCAATTAGAAAAGAGCTACAATGGTGAAATCCACTGTCATACCAGCACCCTCCTAAAGTGACAGCAGAAGTTGTAAGATTCTGTATATTCTGTCTATACCCTGTATATACTGTATATATTGTATATTAGGGCTGTAACAATGTTATTCTGCTGGACCCACAAATATTGCACATAACAGTACACTGTATGGGCTATATATATATACACAACACCCACATTGACTGTTATGTTGCATTTTCTATTTTTGTTACATTTATTTTGCTGTTTAGAATTAAAATGTTTCAAATAAAATTGGAGGAGAACATTTTGAAGTGTTTTAAAGTAGATTTAAATTCTGTCATGATTTACTCACCCTTATGTCGTTCCAAACTTGTATGACTTGTGGAACACAAAAGAGGATCATTTTGAAAAATGTTGGCAAAAAACAGCCTGTTGACTTCCATTGTACTGTTGTTGATACAACAGAAAGTCAATGGGAACCAGAACTGTTTGGTTATTCTAACTGTTTTTAATTCTACAAAAGAAACGAAGTCATACATGTTTGGAACAACATGAGGGGGAGTAATTAATGGCAAATTTATTTATTTTATTTTTTTTTGGGAGGACTATCACTTTAATGAACAAAATTTAAAATGCTCATGTTTTTTTCCCATTTACAATTCATCCAGGAACTCTTTGTTCTTGGCATTACTTTACAAAATTTGGGGATAACATATATTTCTGAACTACTTTGAGTTACAGACATTTTTAAGTGTTACAACAAACACAAAAGTGCTAAAACACTCCCCTTCCCTTCCTTACTAAGACACCTGCTCACATTAATTTACTAATTTACACAGTTTAGGGATCATTTGTAGATTTCTAAACTATACAACCATTTTGAGCAAACAAATGTGCGAATATTAGGCTATTTAGACGTTTGAGTCAATGAGTGTTACAATACTCCGTGAAACCTGTATTCACATGACAGGCATTTACGTTGTTTAGAAAAGCTGTTTAAAGGTATCAGACTTTTAACAAAAGGAACAGTGAGAAGGGCAGGTTCCTGCCAGTGACTTACCCTCAGTGTGAACCGCAGACACGTAAGTCCAGTTATAGTGTTTGACAATATCGAGCATGGCGCGCGCCTGCAGCGTGTCAGAGGGCACGACACGGAGGAAGTATTTGAAGAGAGTTTTGTCGCTCAGGTCTTTGCTGGTCGCCGAATAAGCGATCTGGGGGATGTTAAACAGCTGGAGGAGATTCTGCACCTGGATGGCAACCGAGCTGGAGCCCGGACCTATTACTCCAGCGATAGGCTTCTTGCTAGGAGGAGGCTGGTTGGAAGGGGTCCCGTCGATGCACCACTTAGATCCGTCTTTGTCGTCCCGAATAGAGATGAGGGAGTCTCGGATGAACTCGATGCTCTGCTCTAGCGCCACGGAAGAGTGCCAGCATGAATCCCGGATCTCGCAGCCCAGGGTGATATTGGGCAGCAGGTTCTGGTCGGCGTTAATGCGGTCCAGCGTATAGAACATCGCTTCCACTCGCTGGATGCCGTACTGCTCCCGCACGTCTCCGCATTTTCTGTCGGCCACACGCTCGGCGGACGGCTGGTGGTGCACGGAGAACAGCGCACCGATGATCACGTCGCCATCCATGCGGGCGACAGACCGGGCCGCCGCGCGCGGGACCGCCGAACGCTTGTATATGTTCCCAAGCGCATGAGATAAGAGTGTCGGTAGAAACAGACACAGGAAAAGTGGAAAGTGTCCGCACGAGACCCAGGGCATCTTAAAGCGTGCCATGTTCCACATTATGTGAGGGGCATAGCTTGCGAACTGCTCGTGCCAGCGGTACTCGTTTCTCTGCAGTCCCAGATTCAATTAAGGGACCATGATGCGTACGCGAGACCACATGAATGCGCCCTGACACCTGCTGAGAAAACATAACACAGAGTTAGTTAGAGAAGACAAGTGCATCTGTTATAAAAAGCGTTTTAAAAGCATGCATCTATTAAAGGTCAGTGCAACCTATGGAGAAACAGTGTATCGTTTAACACCGATGAAGTAGGGGAGTGATGTAACACAGGGTTAGTTATAACAGTTTACCCAATTAAAAATTAGCTACATAGGTGAAATCACTCTGACCACCAACCTAAATCCTGAGATTTGTAAGTTGTAAGACTCAGTAAAATATAAGAGATGTAACGAACAAATAAAATGGGTTATGCTTGGTTTAGAATTTAAGTGTAAGTGGTATATCAGCAGTTTTCGTTTCATCTGATACATAAAATCCACACACGCTTTTTATCAGTGTAAAACTAGAAATACTATTTCCAGGGGTTGTAAAACTTTCCCATTTATTTCTCCCCAAAAGATTGCACAAAATGTGACAGTGCATAGGTCACAAAGTTCCGTAACTGTTACGCTTTTAGCAAATGTTTGATGCATTTGCAGTTTTGAATTTAAATATTTAAGTTATAGGCCTGATAATATGGGGTGGGGTGGCATAACAATTATCTGAACAAGTAGTCTACATTTGATTACCACACCACAATACGTGCACACATTTTAAATGTTTTCAGCTGTTGTTAGAGCTCACCTAGTGGGGCAGTTTGTAACAACAGCACCCTTTATAACCCTTTTGGCATTCATTTACATAGATTAAGAATAAGCTATATTCACAAACTAATTTTAGTAGCAGACAAATGTAGGAATATTATATTAAAGTTTGAGACGCATAGCGGTAAAACATCAAGTTCAAATCAAAATAGCCTACGTAATATGCGCCGGTCTGTTAGGTGACACTCCAGAAGCTTTGTGTGAACTATGAAGACAAACTTACGTCATTTTTCATTCTGTGCTAAATAATTATCGAACAAAAGACTCACTGGTCGAAGAAACATGTAATGTCAGAATGAGCATCGTTCCCAAGTTTTGTTGGCGAGGTCGTCGTTTTCACGTCCTTGCAGGAGCGATTTCAGCACCGCGGACAGCGCAGACAGCCGAATGACGGACAGTCAATGAAACTATAAGACGTGCCTTTGTAGTCAAAGCTCAACTACTGGATGCAATGTGTTTGCACACAGAACCACAGATACAGTGTGTCCCCTCAAAACCCAATGCGACTATATACAAGATATAGCCTACTTGTTTTCAGACAGAAATAAATTGCGCTGATCTCACTAAAATCTTAATCTAAATTCAGGGAAAGAGAGAAAACAGAATCCTAAAAACAACTATTGTGCCATATGATGCGTAACAGCAAAGCCAAATGTCTTATGCCATACATTCACAATCGTTTCTACGCTTCTTCTATCGTTTCCTTTCAGCATTTATAAGCATCAATGGCTTAATCGATTGCACTCAGTGATAAATGAGCCATAATTACAATGCAATGCCTCCTGTGCTCTCATTGACTGACATTGCCGCACATCTGTCTGTACCTGCAATTACCAAGAATACAAGCAACAATGGAAACATCTGCACAGGAATTCGATCATTACGCACCTGAGTCAATGAGACATCGCTTTACCTCCTTCTAAGACAGCTGCTGCACTGATGATATACTTCAGTCATCAGTGTGCAGCCCAGCCAAAGGAGGTCTCTCTCTCTCTCTCTCTGTCTCTCTCTCTAACATTTTAGTGGGCGGGATCCACCAGACTTGGCTTGTCAGTACAAGTCGTCAAATAAGTAGTGATGTGAATGTAAATATCAAAGAGAACATACGATGTGGACTGACTGACAACACTGACATAATAACCAAATGTCAACTATTTTTAAACAACTCACTATTTTTGTGATCAACTTGTTATATGTAGGTTATCTAAAAATCTGTAATAAGTTTTAAAAGTAATAAATAATGACAGTAATTATGTTTATGTACACCCCATACCAATCCGAACGCAAAACGCTCGAGCAGGCTTCTGTTGCTATGGTTACATCAGACGAACGCGATTTCTGGTGGCTAGGATCGCAAGGTGAAATTAAAGAGCTCGTATTAATTTGCAATTGAACTTCTTAAGTGTCTGAAAACTTGCATACTCTTAAAACATGAACATATTAATGAACATAAAACAATGTAAAAGGAATGTGTACTTTCAAGACCGCTTGGCCAGGCTGGCAAGCTTGGTCGGGATGGGAGACCATTTTAAACCAATTTAAACCAGCAAACCATCTTAAGCTGGTTTAAGCAGGTTTTTAGATAGGTAGTTCAAAATTACTAATGAGGATTTTGGAATATTGGAAAAATGGGTGTGAAAAATCACTTTTTTAAGTGGGTCGAAATTTGTATGGCCTAAAAGTACATTCTTCTTTTATTGACAAATATATGACAACATTGAAGATAAAAATGAATAAATAGCTTGGTCCTCAGAAAAGGCTTCATGGTGCAGGCAGCAAGGGACAAACTTCTTTCTGTGAAAATACTTTATGGTAAGAGACATGAAATATGCATACAGATATTACAACACAGTTAAACAAATGCTTCACATTTAGCATATTTAACACTAGTAATACATATTTTGGTATGAATCTCAAGTGAAGCAACATGACAGGCTGGATATTATCTATACTCTCTATTCATTGACTGAGCAGCAGTCTATTCAGACAGATTGGATTAGTAAATGCAGTATGAGAGTGAATTGGATTTGAAAGTATACAGCGCCATCTGCTGACAGAACGACACTTCTGGTGTTTCTAGACTTGGACATGTTTAATTGCAGGCAAAAAGTTTAGGCCAGGGTTCCTCAAATCTTTCCCTGGAGGAAATCTGCTGCAGAGTTTAGCTCCGACCCTTATCAAACTCACCTACCTGTGATTTTCTAATGATCTTGAAGACTCTGATTAGCATGCTCAGGTGTGTTTGATTAGGGTTAGAGCTAAACTGCAGGAGTGGGCCAGATTTGAGGATGCCTGCTTTAGGCTGTGCCAATGTCATCTAATGGCAACATTTTTCAGGCTTAAAAATACTGATACTGATTTCCAGTTAGTTGAGCAGTTGTAAAGTAGAAACTATGATACAACTGGATTTGACTACAGATTATCTAGGCCTATGAAACAAAAATTCACAACAGTTAGTTTATAATAATGTTTTCTAATTTTAGTGGTATGGGTAGGTTTTCGCGGGAAATTCGAACATGCTGCTGCGTCATTACGTCACATCTGTAAACATAAATGACTGCAGAGTCAGAATTAACATGCTGCCTATGGTGAGTGTTTATTTTACTTTGCTTGGCAGTATAATCTGGAAGAACAGATTAAAACTTATTTTTGCACTTTTTCTCATATTGTACGAAGATTAAACATAAACCGTCTGAAATGACCCAAATTGCATAAAAATATATTCCAAATTATACTAAAATAAATAATTATATGTATATAAACCATCAACTGAATATAAAAGCACAAAAACTGCCAATCTGGGATGTATATCTATAATGGAAATCAATCTGCAGTGGTCGCACCACATGATATTTGGTCACACCACGTGATATTTTCAAATTCTGTCAAAATTTGGTCACCTAAACAATACAAGCTAGCTTCCCACAAAAGGTCGCTATGAAATTTAAAATGAAAATAATTGCAGAAATAACTTATTACTCAACTGAATTTCATAAAATGGAAATCATCGGACAAAGTTTGTTTGTATTTTATGATGGAAATATAAATACAAATGCTTTGCAATTTTATACTGGATTACAAAACACTTTGGAAATCATGCCAAATAGTGCAGAAAATTAATTTGAATAAATTTAGGGTAATTTCAAAGAAAAAAAAAAAAGTTATGGCTGGACAGCCACACCACATGATATTTTGACACTTTGAATAACAGAAAAATTACACAACTAATATTTTTGGAAAAGTTAAAGTGAGTTTATACATGGGAGAGTCCCTTCATATACAGTATATGGCATCTTTTTTATGCATTTAAACCAATTTTTAAACTGAAAAAATGCACTCAGACAAAATTTAGGCATCACGTCATTGACCCATATAATATTTTATATATATATATATATATATATATATATATATATATATATATATATATAATTTAGTTGTGTTATGTTATGTTATTAGGTGCATATAAATATTAGCCGTTTTTATTTAAGGTTTAACACTTGGTTTCACATCAACAGAAAATTCACATTTTTCATTGTCCACTGGGTGACAGCATAGCAAGAGTTCATGATCCAATATCTGCCATGTTATAATTCTATAAACAATTCATAGCTTATTGTTTTGTTTCTTCTGTACTAACACTAGTTTTGACAAATATTAATTATTACTTATATGGGATTTTACAGCAGTCGTTGCTTGCTGGTTAAATGCCAATGCATAGTAAAATACTTAACAAAAATGATTATTTTAATAGTTTCAGTGCACTGATTCGTGAGCGCTTGAATACAAATTATTGTAAAACTGACACAATACAAGGAATTATTTTGGATTAATCTCTTCAATAAGTTCAGAGGCGTTCACCTGTTCTCACATTTTCTTTTTTCTTGCCTGTCACTCAATATGGGCCAACAAAGGCCAGATACCAAAATTATGTCATATAGTTTTTATAAAAATAAATGAATGAATTGAAACAACAGAATGGCTTTAAACTAAATAACCATATTTTGCATATCATATAACCTATTTTAAGTTAAGTTAACGTTAAGTTATGGTATCTAGAAATGCTGCCTTTTTAAAACTAAAATCAGGTAAAGTTGTGTGTAAAGCTGTTATATGTATCAAAACCAGTGAGTGTTTGCGCCCTATATGGCGTTGCAAAATAAACTCAGGAGAGATGGACCTGTGGACATGTCCTATAAATTACTCACCGGCATTTTGTTTGGGGGGCTGGTAAAGGCTCATAAAGTAAAAGTACTTTATAGTGGTTGGCACGGTCGCTCAATAAATTATTAATAAGCAAAACACATGGTTTCGCCAGTTGAGCTTTATTTTTATACATGGCAATATTGAGAGGAAGTGTGAGGCAAACACGTGGCAAAACGATAGTGGAATGGCTAGTGTCATTTGAAACGAGGTCTGAAATGAGGCGGGGCTTAGCGGCCCAAATTAAGAATATTCTTGATATTTAAACTTTTCAATGTGTGTTTCATTTCAAATGCTATTAAAGTTTCACAGTGTCATTATTTGAGTGTAAAATATCACCTAGATTGGGTTAAAGTAGCACATGGTTCATGTTACTTTTCTCTGCGTCGGTCAAGATGAGCCAATCACGAGCTTATGTTGATTAGCTATTATTCAATTTATTTTATAGCAGCTGTCGGTGCGGGTTTCTGTTTGAATGTCAAGTACCAGTCGTAGAAATTAATACCAAACGGTTACACTTTTTAAAAACACAAATGTCTCCGATCAAAAACAAAACGTCCTGACATTTGGTTGCTGCTCAATGGAAGATTTATATTTGTAAGCCGCCAAGCGCCCCCTGCAGGAAAGCAGTTTTTTGTCCCAGGATTTTAAACCACATTTCTCATCCAATGAAAGGACACAGTCACGTGATACAGAAAGCAGGAAGCGCAGCCACATCCACAGCAGCACTAGAGTGAAACTGCAGACAGCTCGACCTGAACGCCCGAACCAGGACTGAGAATAAACCAACTAGACACCATGTTTTGGAGACTTTTCTTCGTGACAATATTACTAGCCGTCTTCGGGTCGTTGACAAGCCAGGGATTTGCGCAGGGTGAGTGGATTTCGAATCTGTAAATGTAGCAGTGAAACAGCGAGTCCCGTTGGGACAACACACACCAAAACAGTCTCTGTCACGCCATCGGCTACACCTTAACTGTGATTTTAATTAGGAGTGGCTGCGATCCCGGTTCCATAACGGATTATTTTTGTACTTCTGAGTAATAAATGTTGGGTAATGATTCAGTTCTTATTGCATCGACTGCCCTCGGTAACGTTAGTCTGTTGCCAAATGACGAGGTCATTTTAGATTTCAAAAGAACGGATACAACTATTAAGAAATACATTTGTTTTGAAAAGTCTTATGTAAATTAGATAGACCTTTTTAATGAACCGACTCATAAGAATCATTTGGACGGTAATCCGACTATATTGACCAACCTGCATATTTTAATCCTCTAAAAAGAACCGGTTCCCAAGAGTCGTTTATTCAGGAATCGAACTACTTTGGTCGCTGTACATGTGTTCAATTCAACAAAAATTCCTGATTCTTAAGAGTCATTTAGTCCTGAATTGGAATTTCCTGGTTGTTATGTTTGTTTCGCGCTATAGATTCAGTTGTGATTTAGTTACAAGAATCTATGGTGTTGTTTCCATACGGCGAAGGAAGGTTCGAGAACTAAAACCTTCTTTGCCGGTGTTTTTGAATGAATCATTCGAAAGAACGGTTTATTGAGACCCAACCTTAGTTTTAATATTGTTAAATGCGGATGATGCACTTTGGTCTCGTTTCGATGTTTTTTTTTTGTTTGTTTTTTATCTGTCTGAAATAATTAATCGCTTATCGTGTGTCTCGCAATGATCGCTTGCTTGCCGCTGTTATGTAATCCAATCAGGGCTTCTATTTTGTTGTCTTTTGGCTTTGCTTCTATTGAGATCTACTGCGTTGTGAAAATCTATATTTATCCAGAGAATCACATGTTGGCCTGTAAAATAAACCTCTCTCCCTCTCCCCCTCTCTCTCTCTCTGTCCCTCTCCCTCTCCCTCTCCAGTTCAATTCATATTGCTTTATTGGCATGACATACATAGGTACATATTGCCAAAGCATTGTACATAGCAGAATAAAAACAAAAATACATATAATATACATCCATAAATAAACAAAACAAAATAAATATATATAAATAAACATTAATGGTACTAATAATGCAGATGTGTTCACTCTTTACTTCTTAGTTTGTGGCATTTATGAATAAGATGTGCTACCAAAGAGGAAGTAGGTCCTTCACCAAGTAATATTCTTAATTTGTTATTTTCATGGAGTGACTGGAACTCAGGGATAATCTGCTGTATTTGACTAAACAGTGCGTCTCTTAAGGACGTGTATTTGTTACAGTGGAGGAGGAAATGTTCCTCCGTCTCAACTGATCCAGATCTACATTAGTTACAGATTCGCTCTTCTTTAGGTAACCACGTCTTTTTATGTCGGCCTTTTTCTATGGCCAGCTGGTTGTCACTCAGTCTGTACTTCGTCAGTAAATCTCTCTCTCTCTCTCTCTCTGTTGGGGCAAAGGCACTAGGCACTTGGGCTGTCTCTTAAAGTCTATTGGGCTGCCTACATAGGGGAAATTCATTCATCTATTTAATGCATGTTATTAATCTTATTGTGAGCAATTTTGATCTTGTAATGTTTAATCGAAATGTCATAACTGGACCATTGGTGAAAATGACAGACTTCTCTCTGGAGATGTATACAGGGCTTTCTTTTGTGATAATTCGTTATACTCATAATGTGGGGTGGGGGGGATCTGCCTTTACTTCCATCTCACAGCAGCTTTAAGCCTGTCACAATGTTTTTAAATGACCTTGGTTTGTGTGTGATTTGCCAGAGACATTAGATCATGTTCATTTGGTCACAAGGCTCATTGGTCCTCTTCCCAGTTTTTCTGTTTCTCCTCATCTACACAATTTAAGATTAAATGCATCAATTCACTAGCAGAAAAGATTTTAGGTTGGCTCTGATATGTTTCAGCTAGAGATTTGGAGAATGTTTTACTAATATTTTGTGGTTACTCAGTGTGCCTTGTTTTTAGGTTTAAAGGCCAAGAGATAACACTGACACATACTCACTCTGGCAACAAATCTAGGTCAACAAGAAACCTATATTAAAATGCCAATGTTTTGCTTGAATATGATATGCTTGATGGAAATCTCAGTGATCAATTTTTAGGTATGCAAGATATGCTATTTAATGGGTGGTTTCTTTTGCAGATGGAGCCTGTGGTCCATTGAAATCTTGTGAAGAATGTGATAATGTCACTCACTGCCAGTGGATGAAGTGCTCAGGTCAGTCCCTCCTCCATGTCAAATTCAAAGCTCATATGACAACAATCAACTGGCCACCAAGGCATATATATATATATATGTGTGTGTGTGTGTGTGTGTGTATGAACCTTGCTTAAGCACCCTTGAAAGTTTTCTGTTAAACTTTTTCTATATTTTTCCAAGCCAATATTTTGATCTCTTTGGTATGATGCACAAATCCTTCAGCTGACTTATTAGTCACAGTGAATTGTCTGTTTTAGCATAGTACTCATTTCATTAATGGTAAATGGATTTGGCCTTCCAGCAGCATGTGATTTTGTTTTTTTATTTTTTTGCTTCAGTGGTGTTGATATCCAGTTTTGTTTGCTATCCAGTTGTAATTTCACCATTACATAAAGAGAAAATGAAAGCTTCAGTTTTCCTGTTCCCAGATTACAATAGTGGATTTTCTACCAAATCATCTCAGATGGTTTGCATGGGTCTGCACATTGTTGATTCAAAACACAGATCCTCCTGTAACTGTCTAAAGCGTTCCTAATGTGGTGTACAGATAATAAATGAGATTGTACCAGGGTTTATGTGTTTGGCGGTTCATTCAGTGCTTAATGCTGGCTTCGGTCAGTGTGAGCCTGAAGTAACTGCCCTTTTATCCCTGGAGTCCTTCTCCATGCCTCTTTGCTAATGGATGACGTGAAATGAATCAGAGAGAGTAAACGTACTAATGAAACGCGCACACACTGTTGCTATGGTGCTTGAGGCTCTTCAGGAAAAAAAAAAGGGAGAGTAAGTAAGCAGAAAGAAAGTGACCATATCATGGCTGAAAGGAGTGGAAAATTAAAATTACAGCAGAAACGAATGAATGAATAATAATGAAATATCTTTCATATGTTGTTTTACATAAAATAAAATTAGAGTTTTAAGACATAGATGATCTTTAAACTTCTATCCATTTTGAGTTTGTGCATCAAAAAAATCAAATCTAAGGTTTTCACAAATGTGCAAAATATTTCAAAAAATGAAAAATGTCTACAGGGTCCATGTGTGGTGCAAAATATCTTGACAGGGTCAAAAATAAGCATATAAGTTTTAACAGAACATAATAAACTGTTCTGGCACTGTTTGATCATTTTTTTTCTTCCTTTCTTTTTTCCTTTACTTAAGTGTATGTGTCGTAACCCATACTTGGAACACACACACAATATAAAAACACACCCCAGAGCAGTGGACGGCCATTTGCAGTTCGGTACTTTGCTCAGTATTGAGGGTGGAATAGAGCACTATTCATTCACTCCTACAAGTCCTGTCAGTTCTGAGAATCAAACCCACAACCTTCAGGTTACAAGTCTGACTCTCTAACCATTAGGCCACAACTGCACACTGCCACTGCCATTTTGTCACGATGACTCTGCAGAACATGGTGTGAAGTTGAGTGCCGATTACCGATCAGAGCAGCACTATCAGAACACTCTGCAGGTGGTTGAGGCAGACCAGAAGCTGAAGCATAACCTAAGGAAGAAGAACACTGCAAACAAGAGTGCTTGATACATGTACACTAGGGTATATGGCAGTTGTGGCCTAATGGTTAGAGAGTTTAACTTGTAACCCAAAGATTGTGAGTTTGATTCTCAATACCAGCAGGAAATGTAGGTGGGGGGAGTGAATCGACAGCACACTGTTCAACACTCAGTACTATCTTCCACACTCAATACCCTCACTCAGCTTGACTGCACAGTCATTTACGACAAAATGGCCATGGCAGTGGGTAAATAAGTAAAGGAAAGAAACCCCCAATTGCTCCCCGGCACCACAGCAAAATTGCTTGTCAATATACAATTTAATAATATATGAAATTGTTTTGTTACTTTCCATGCATAAGATATAGGGCCAAAACATAGGTGTATAAATTGGCAAAGCGTGATTCATAGTTTTGTATCACTGAAGTGTTTTAATAGTTAGAATGTAATTAGTATGTAAGCTTGTTTGTTTTTGTGTCATTTCTTTGTTTTTATTTAATAACTTTTTATTTTGAAATCTGTCCTCTGGTTAATGGTGAAGCAGATCATTTATATTAAACTGTCTACCACAATGCAGTTATAAACCACTTCCTTTGTACATTTCACAGGCTCTGTTCTCGATCTTAAATTAAACATCAGCTGTCATTCTCCACATTCAGTGAGTCTGTATTGTTTCTCTAAGTACGAGAGCTTGACGGTAAGGAGAAGTGGTCTGACGGGCCTGAGCAGGTGTAGTGTCTGTAACCGCACCTCCCCCTATAACAAAGCCAGTTGCGTTAGCATTGTGCTATCAGCTCCCCTGAGATGACGCGATCGGTTTACACTGGTTCAGTGAAACAACATACTGGAAATATCTGGGTCTTTCCTGCTGTAGTGCAGACTAGTATAATCCGGTTCAAATGTTCCAGAGTGTTTAGTTTATTAGAAATAGTTTTGAGTGTTTCTTATTGTGTCTAGGTACAAAATATGAGGTAAATGCTGGTAATCTGTATTTACGACAGGACTTTTTTTATTCGTTTTGAGGGTGTTTCTACAAAGCTATGGTTTTCATGGCCTGTTTAAAACAATGTTCAGGCTAAATCAACATGTTGTGACATGAGCTGTAAATGAGCTCATGTGAATTATTGACATATGGCTCTTTATGGGTGTTGGAGGAAGGTGAGACGACCTGGAAGGTTCAAAGTTTGCGCAACAAATATTTAAACGTTTCACTAGATCAGTTGCATTAGATATTAGATTTACAATTAGACCTCTTTGCTAACCTTATCTGATGTAATCATAACTTGATAGCATGCTGTATGTAAACTTCTGACCATCTCGCACCTCATTAGAATATGTATGTAGTGCTATTCTTACAGATTTGTGCCATACAGATTCATAGATAGTATATGTATATATGCGTGTGTGTGTGTATATATATATATATATATATATTTCATATTCATTCTTATTCCTTATTATTTTGATAAAGAAACCAGGAAATGTATGTGGTGCTTTGCTTTGGCTTGCGTGTACTGAGACAGAGGCACAGATGTTCTTTCTGTTCTTGTAAGAATAGAATCTAAGTGGCAGGTTTTGCGGTCTAATCTGTGAAAACCAGTAAACGCAGGCCGGTTGACACCATATTCATTCATCTGATTGCTCCAGAGAGTGCTTGTTCAGTCCTTTTAAAGTAATGAACATGTATTCATTTCCCTTCAATCATTACTTGAGGCTGGGTAACTGAATTTGTTTTGCCGTCTGTACAAACTGCTGAGGGCTGAGAAGCAGTATGGAATGCGTGGACATTTTTGCAAGTGAAGCACTTATTCAGAAAGCAAGCAATTGAAAACATCTCGGTGTTGTCATAGTATGGAATTTCAACATGAGAGTTGTACCTTTCACAAAAGCATGTGACATTTCGTTCTCAGTGTAGGCTGTTTTGAGGCCATAAAGAAGACAATGTACTTCCATACATGGATTTATAGTTTAACCCACCTGTTAAGATGTTTCCTTGGGGCTCAGTTTACTTTTGACGTAAAATACTCAAAGCCTGTCACGGTTCAGGACACTCGTATTGAAAGAGAAGGCTGAATCGCAACAGCTAAATATCTTTTATGCAGGCCTAGACTACATTTATTTTTCAAACCTTGAGAACCCAGTTATTTTATTTATGAGAATGTATATAATATTATTTTTAATGATCTTAAGTTCCAAAGATACTGAGATTTATTTTGCGTGATTTTAGGTTTTACATTCTACTTTTTTTCCTATATTTTGAAAGTATTTAATTTGTAAATAATTTAAAGCATAAACTAATTGATGAATATGTTTTCTGTGTGACAAGAATTTAAACGCATACATGTGTATACGCACAGTTAGTGAATTAGTCTGTGACTCACAAGGCTTTCTGAACTTAAGTCAATGACAAACATGAGGAAGACAACAGTGTCGGTAAAGTGGATTATGAAACAATGCGTAAAAATTGAATTATTGCTATCAGTAGGAATTTCTGTGCTGAGCTATCTGTCGTATTTGCACACAGTGCTATTCATGTGTGACGGGAGGATACTCTAAATGGAAACCAGCTGATAGTGACACAGAGGTTTCTGGAAATTCTTCCTCCTCTTTCTTATGTCAATATGACATACTGTCAGTTCATCCACTTATTTCTGGGTCTTAACCTTATTATGAGTCAAGGAAGTGTTTGTGATTTTATTCTTTATCTGATGGTATGTAAGGTTGATTGATTGATTTGAAATGTTCTTTCTACATTTTTGTAATCTATTTTTTGCCTTTTTTATTTATTTATTTTTTTTAAATCACTTTAATTTTAATTTTATTTTTAAAGACCAGTAAACCACTTACTCAGTTTGGTATGTTATTTCTTTCATGTGCTACTGGTTATTAATATTGATTAACTTGTTTCAGAGATTTTTTTTTTTTTTTTTTTTTTTTTTTCTATCTCCAGCAAAAAAAAGAAAATATTTTTGTAGCAAATTACTATTTTATTTTTTTTGCATTTCAAATACACAGTGACTTTGTGTGGTCTTGTTTTTGTTTAGTTTTTTTCTCTCCTTAGAATGATGTATAAATAGTTTTGTTTTCACTACATTTCAGATATTCTGACGTGTGTTAACGGCAGTGCTGAGAACCAAACAGCCGACTGCATCAGAATGAACTGCACAGGTAAGGTGTTTTTTTTTTTTTTTTTTCCTCCTATCTTAAGATCATTTTTACACTCATCAACTGCAAAAAAAAATAGTTGCAAATATGACATGGCCAATTGTATGTTGGGATGATGTGGGTTTAATATGTGCATTTTCTATGAACTGCAGAGCCGACATCGGCCCCGGTCCCGTCAGTGAGCCCCACCACTCCAAACGCTACCATCAATGGTACGGCCATCCATTTGCATTCCTACACACCTCAGAATGCATACCTACATAATTTAAAGCCCATTGCTAATGTCACTTTTACAGTATATATCACCTTTAAAAACAACATTGGTTAACCATAAAATATGAATAAAGAATCATAAAATATAAAAATATACCTGCATCCGTTCGTAACACAGAACAGGCTATACAATTTGATGTCTGCTTTTTTTACTGTTTATTGCTGAGGTAGAACAATGATTCTGAAGAGCACTTTTTTTCTGTTTAGCTACTACGGCAGCCCCCACCACAGCAGTTGTTCCAACTCAAAACAGCACCGTCACAAGTAAGTACAGCTCTCTCTAACAGAGTGAAACCCTTCCTTTATCCGTTTTAGTTTCACTGAAAATTTGGCCTTTCCACAGATGTCACGTCGGCTTCTACTCCTCCTCCTTCTCCTTCTCCTTCTCCTTCTCCATCTAAATCATCCACATTTGATGCCGCCAGTTTCATCGGGGGAATTGTGTTAGTCCTTGGCCTTCAAGCAGTCATCTTTTTCCTTTACAAGTTCTGCAAATCCAAGGATCGCAACTACCACACCCTGTAACACTCTGCCACCTGGAGGCTCCACACGGCACCACAAAACCCACACTCCGACCCAAAAAAGAGAGACAGACACATTGCACTCACTGATTCTTAAATACTCTTGTAATCCCCAATGTTTAGCCTCATATTTGACATTTAATTCCTGTGATTTGAGATTTGTTTCGTTAATGTTAGAGCTCTCACAAGCACTCGAGTTTATTAACACAAATACACACAGAGTAAATATGCATTATGGGGTATGCGAAATGTGTCCTGCTTTCGTGTACAACCACAGCTGTCTGTAAATGTTTCATTATATGACAACACAGCGATTTGTCTCCTCAATATCATGGTGGTTCCCCTGAAAGGCGTACGAGGGGGCAACTTCTCATCATGCCTGTGACAATACTTCCCAACTTCCAGTGTTAATTTCAGGTAACTTTACGAGAACAGTATTTTATACAGTTGCCATGACTGATGGTTCTCGATATTCCACCGAGTCCTTCATCATAATCATCATCACCATGTTCAAAAATAATCTATATAGTTCAGTTTTTCCCCTTCATTTCAAATCTGTTTTGCATTTTCATCACATAGTCCTTTGGGGTTGTATCTGTCCATGTGTGGTGTGTGATTAAAAAAAAAAAAATTTTTTTTTTTTGCCATTCCTCTTACTTGCGCCAACCAAGAGAGCCAAAATGTTGCAATAAATTACATTCCCCAGCTTAGGCCCTCATTGTTAACTATCTACAGTTAGAGAACCAGTTCTCCAAATGCATTAAAACTGGCATCTCGCTCCTTTTTTCTTTCCCAAACGTGTCAATGGAGTGCTGGGTAATATTAGAGATGCATTATATACCCATAGTTAGCATCCCATCATTCTGGGGGACTTACCAGCATATCGGCCATCTTAAGTTATACTTTTAGGAGTTTATGTGGATTTGAAACAATAGAAGCTCAGCCAATCCAGTTCTACTAACAGCCGAAATGAGTCTTCATTAGAATTAGTCGATTCTGCCGGACATGCGAATAGAATGAGGCACTATGAGAGCGGAGGATCTATGATCCCATTCAGAATGATTGACAGTTGAGTCAAAAGTGCCTTTAGGTGGAGGCAGTGGCTTGCTGCCTTAAAAGTGAGCCTTAAAAGTGTGAATGCGTTTGTGTTGGGCCTCCGTCGAGGCCAGGCTCTGTGTAAGTGTGTTTGCCTGTATGTCGGTGTGTTTATAGACACGCATGCGTGCTTGTTTCAATGAAGTAGATCTAGTGTCTGCCAGCTGGACTGATCGCTATATTATACAGAGTAGATAATTAAAAGTTTATTAATTTGTTGGATAATATGTCATGCTTCTCTCAGTTCTGGAGGTTTATTTTTTGCTAGTGCAGAAATGCCAGTCGGATTCTAGCACTCCCTTTCAAAAACAGATCGATATTTGTACATAATCAGAACTCTTTGACCATAAACCGAATCAATATCGTTATATATAAGGCACTAAAATGTCTTAAACTGAAGTGTACGTACTTCAGGGTGATTAAAACAGGCTTGTACGTAGATTTTGATGTTTTTTAGGAGCCTTTGTGTTAAATACCCTAAAGAGAATTGAAATATGCCCTAGAAAAGTGCATTCAGGATATGTTTTACTTATTCTGTCATTTAGTTTTTCTGTTGCTACAGTTATCTGAAGATTTTGATTTTGAGTCTTAGAATAGAGCTGTGTCAGCCTCGTAATTTAATGCTTGGGTTTGGTTTTTTTTTTTTTTTTTTTTTAAATATAGTTACTGAATTTGGGTAGATTTGATTCAAATGCAGAATTGACCTACACTACAACTAATTCCTGCCTTGCTGAGCGTATTTCGTTTGGTACTCTGTTCATAAAATCATTTGTCTGGGTAGTGTGTTGGCACGTTTATAGGCCGAGGGCCTGTATATATATATATTTTTTTCCCCTTCATTCCTGTGTTATGAAATTTGAAATGTAATAATCTTGATTAGCTTGCTGCTAATAACTTCCTCTGCGAGTTGGAATGTCATTGGCTTGGGAAGTGATTTGCGTTATTTGGGTTGCAAATTTTGTAATGGCAGAAATGAATTGTTTTGTTTGGTGCGTGCTTTCGTTTTCATCTGCTTTGTTGACATCCTAATGTTAAGTGTTTCATTCCCATTCCCAGCATGTTTTTCAGAAGATGACTGTTAAGGCCTCACTTTCTTTGTTGAACCACTCTAATTGCTTGTCCATTGTCGTATCACGGTGCTTAAATGCCAAAGGTGTCTATTTTAGCATGAGTCACTGAAAAGCTGCTATAATGCTTCACAAGCTTCATAGTGTAGTCAGATGAAATCCTGTTGTTTGCCATTTCGCTTCAGCTTTGCCAAATTGAAAACACTGTTTACTTAAGAAAAGTTCAGACTGCGCTGTGTTTCGATTGTGTATTCTTTTTCAACAATTAACATAAAACACAATTACACAACTCATCACAGTATTGTCTGTTTAGCATCAGGCTACATCCAAAGATCCCACTTAGTTGCAAATGGATTTTAGCTGTGCATGTAAAGGACATGCTACATTTTTGGGTGAAATATTTGTTTTAATTCCATATTCAGAGCTCAGTGAAGGATGCTAATGTTTGAGAAGGTAAATGGCTCAAAATCCTCTCACTCAGAGAATTCAACCTAACTTCAAGTAGTCTGTGGCCTTGATTACTTATGCCTTTTGTTTGTGTGCATGCGTGCATCAGATTTCCACAGAAACAGCCATAACCATATTCTGTCATCGCTCTGAGCATGTGTTGCATTCCTTGCTGCACCTTTTGAAAATGAAGTGCCTTAATTATTTAAGATTAGATGATGAAGATTACTATTGTCATGAAGACTTGCACTCAAAGGGACTTGAATGTTTTAGAGTGAAGCTTTGGTTTATTGAAGTTGTGAGTGGATAATGAGAGGAACATGGAGTATAGCATCTTGCTTGTGCCACCAGTTTGTTTTTCTAATTGCTAAGATTTAACTGAGTTACTAATTTTTTATTTTATTTTATAATGACTGTAATTACCTTTTGGCCTGTTGTCCAGTAGTGCATTTTTTTTTTTTATTTTTTTTTTTTTTTTTTTTGTGCTTCACATAAACATGCACATGGCCCACATACGCTCTTGTCAATTAGAAGACGCTTACTGTTGCGTCTGTGTCCAGAAAGTCTGCCTTAATTGTTTTATGCTCTATGTTGGTTTTATTTCTCTGGAAGTCTTTCTTTTGTTCTTGTTTTCTCTTGTTTCGGATCTGCATTCGCAATTAGGTTGGAAATGTGATTAATTAATTAAAGTTTGAGTATTGTAAAACATTTGTGGGTGTTGTTTTATGTTGTCTTTTTCTTTAAGAAACCTTTGTGACTGACACCTTTTGGTTTACCATATATACCATACCATATTTTTTACTCTTTTTTTTTTTTATATATTTTTTTTAAATATTTTTATGCATTTGGCAGACGCTTTTATCCAAAGCGACTTACATTGCATTCAAGTTACAGTTTTTACATTTTATCAGCTCTTTTTATCAGCTCCATACATATACCGTATGGTTTCAGCCACCATAGAGGTTCATTCCAACTGCAAGAGTAAATAAAGTTAATTATGACTTTATATCTCCAGAGATGCACCATTAAATCTGGCAAAGTGACTTTTTTCACAATTATAAATTATATCTCGTCTGAAGTGGAAATGGGCTTCCACAGGCCACTGTTTGCAGAATATAAGGATTGTGTTTTCAGTGTAAAGGGTTTTTAGTGATGCTTTTGGCATTTATTTTTAAAAGCAGCTAGAGGTGGTATAATTATCCAGTATATAATTGTATTTAGTTATTTCACACACAAAACATTAATACTCTAAGGTATGTAGAGGTGGAGAAACACTTATTATGGAGAATAAAGAGCCTTGAAATAAGTTTACATAAGTCCAGTTAGAATTCTCATTAAATATCTTTTAATCGCTGGACTATATTTAATCTATTTCAATGTTACCGTGTCCTGGAAAACAGTCCTTAAAACACACACACTGTAATGTTTAACTAACAGGATATGTGCTCACCCTGAGGGTCAGCTCTATTCTTGCTTGCTTTGCATCAAATGCCTAGATTTCTTCTCTGGACAGGATGTGCATGTGTTGGAATTCAATGTTTTCCCTCGTACCACACTACTGAAAAGATGACTATAAAGGTCATGAATCATTTAAGAGAAATACAGTATTATAAGGACATTTTGCACTATAACAACTAGTCAAAACTGGTTAGCACGCCGATCCCATAATCAAAGATTGTGAGCTCCAAGAATCAATATTACTGTACATTGTGTTTGCCAGTGCTTCCTGTATTCAAATGAGTTTATGCAATTCTGATTTAATCTGTACTGTGTCACAGAGTATAATCCAATAAGACTGTATGAACAAAACAGTCCATCTTTTCTGCCTGGTTACATATCTTTTGCTAATTTTTGTCATCTGCTCTCCTTTTATATTTTTTCACATTCATGGTTTTTCAAGGTGTAAATCTGGTGACCGTCGTCATTTGTGGTTGAAACAAGATCAGATGTCGAAGAATGAAATCATTTTGTTTGCGGAAACTGTGTAGGAAACAATGTGTCAGTTGATTGTAAATCACATAAGAAAGAAACCACACAAAAGCTGATGCTGCAAGAACACTTGTTTTTTCCCCTCACGTTTTTCATCACCGTCACTACCTTTCCTGGTGTTTCTTTCTTACACTTGGAGTAGGTGAAATAAATAAAAAGTCTTACCAACAGGCCTTCTTTCATTTTTTAGTGACTGTGTAAAATGTGTTAAAACTGTATAGGATGGTGAAAAGTGATCAAAGTTTAGACTACAGATAAATAAAAAGCCAAGTTGGTCTGTACTATAAATATATGTAGATATTTTATTTACAACTTATTCAAACAAAAAAATATTAACAGAAATAAAAACAAATTAAAAAACTTGTGAAAGTCGTTCAGAGTTATTTGGGTTTCTGAGTAAAATCAGATGAATTCATGTTTTCTGAGGGCAAATATTAGGGATCATTCCAGTGTCCTCTTGAGGTGCTGTAACTCTTCTAAGCCTGGATGTGTGTTTCAGGACAATGTAACTATGTCTCCCATGCAATGTGCTGTCTGCGGAGGCTAGAGCACAGTTTCTGTGTCTCTCTGAGGAGCCTCAGGGACTCTTGACTGCTCTCTTTCTGTCCCGTGCTGGCCGAGGCTTTGACAGGGGATGGTGGCAGTGGTTGTACCCCACTCTGTGCCCTGGTTTTGCCCTCTACACTGGCAGCCCTACGATGCTTCTGCTGCTTTTGCCTGGGGCTACAGGATGGCTGGGAAAGTTTCTGAACCTACAGGAGCAAAAATAGCTTGATACGCTTCAGTGTTTTCTGTAGGACGTTTTTATTTTAATACTATTACAAACTAAAAAAAAAACTGTTGAAATTGTAATGTGTAACTTTAGCTATAACAAAGTACGAACTTACTGTTTGCTGATGCTTTCGCAGTTTTGAGATTTGAGCTGCTTTCTCCTCCATTCTCTTGACCAAACAGTCCAGCTCTCGCTCCAGATCGTCACGAAGCTCTCGTTTAGAGGTCTCGTCTATCTGCTTGACCAGCTCCTGGTGTTCACTGTCACACACACAATGTTAACACTGTATCCTACTGTCCCTGTCAATGCATTACAAAACTAGTCTTGATGGTCAAGATAGTGTAACTCACAAGCTCATCTGTCCCAGTTCATCCTGAAGGGCGAGCAGAAGATCAGAAAGGCTGCCCAGTGTGGACGTTGCTTTGCTGGGGGAGGATGGAGGTCTGCGCTGGACCTGCTGGTTCTCAGAAACTGACTTCTGCAGTGCGCTGACTCGCTCACACAGCCGTGGGTTTCTGTGCTTCATCAGGTGCAAAACACTCTGAACATTGGCATTGACTGAGTGACTGGGACTGGTCGACTGAGAGAGAGAGAAAACTACTCAAGATAACATTTATTATTACCCTAAATGCTGAACATAGTTGCTGCTTAATATTTTTGTGGAAATTGTGTTTCTTTTTTCAGTATTCTTTGATGAATAATCAATATAAATAAAATAAATATTTGAAAAAAATCTTTTGTAACACCATAAATGTCTTTACTGTCACTTTTGTGTAATAACAACCATGTATAAATGTAAATAATAATCAAATTATGTGTCGGGTGAGGTCATACTGACCGTTCCAGCTACAAACGGGAGGCGTTTAGCCTTTGGAGTGGGAGGCGCCTCCACCTTCACCGAGGAGGGTTTCTGACATTATATGAAAGAAGAGAACACCATTAACTCACTGCAGAATAAATCTGTAGTTTTCTGTTCTGTAAATATACTGCCACCTTGTGCTCACTATACATTAATGCAGATCTTTTTTTTTTTTTACCTTGCAAGAGGCCTTTTCTTTCTTCTTTTTCTTGCCTTTAGGTTGAGTCACAGCAGAAAGGGAGAGGAGATTGTTTTCAAACTCTCGCTGCAACTGATGCCAAGAAAAGCAAAGAGACGGCATCAATGCATGAATTTTAAAAATGGCTTTTTAATAAAAGCTATTTTTTTCTATGGGGAAAGTTGACGTGATTTATAAATCTATTTTTTGAGAATATGTTTGCAATTTTGCCTCTTTTTTTTATTTTACCTCCTCTGCTTTCTCCTGCACAAGTTTGCGTTCATGTTGCTCCTCTAAAAGTTTCTGTTCTAAGAGCTCAATCTTCCTCTGTAGATGAAAGACACCACAACAGATTGAAAAAAGAAAACTGTGTCCATGTGGATTTTTTTCCTCCCAAATTACCTGAGTGCATATCATATGTTTGTACCTCAGCTATAGACTGTGTACTGGTGAGTTTTAAATACTCCTTTTCCAGTCTTTCCAATTTGTTGAGCTGTGTCTGCATTTGTGGGTCTGTATGTGTGCTTTCCCTACACACAGACTCCTAAAAACCAATCAGAACAGAGAAAAGGAGAAACAGAGAGAGATTAAGAGGAGAGGTTTGTACACAAGCTGTATCTTTTCATATGAGAATTTACCAAATGTTTAAGCTCTTGGAATATAGTGCACAAGCTCTTTTGCTTTTGTCTTTTTGCTCACCTGTCTGTCTGTGTGATTGATTCTCTCTCTCTCTGCACACTCCACCATTTTCCTCATGTAGTCAAGCTGTTTTTCCAGCAGAGAGCAGCGTGTTTCCGCGGAATGAAGCTTGGAAACCAGCTCTGAAAGGAAGTAGAGAAACAGAGACAACTTTGTACACACTAATTTAATACAGTACTGGACTTGCCAATTATTATTCAAACAGACCAAAACCTGTTGTGGAACACTTTTACCTTTCCTCTGTGTAGAATGATTCTCTTGTGTGCTGTGATCCGGTTCTCTCTGTGCAGAAGCGTCCACCTGATGTCGAACAGTCTTAGAGAAATGCTGGACGTTCCCCTCTGCCTGAACTCTCTCCAGCTCCAAGCGCCGCATCTTCTCCTGCAGTGTTTTCAGGGCTGCTATCACTGCTGTTCAAACACAGGAAACATTTACATTTGGTTTTATATATTTGGTTACATAATACGGTCCTCGGCATCTAATAACTCAATTCACCTCTGCTTCCAGCATCAGGTACTGTTTGATAAAGCTGTGGGCTGATGTCCTGCACACCTGAGCTCTTTCTTTCCTGTGGATGTGTGGCTGTGTTCATGTACAGGGGTCTTGACAGCTTCTCTGGAGGTTGGTAATAACTGCCAACATAACTCTGTTTAGATGGAGAGTCCAGATTTAGACTCTGTAATTCAGAAATAAAAAATTTACAGATTATTCTTTCTTTTTTTAGCGAAAACCAACCCTTTGAATGAGTGAACGATAATAATACAGTTAAATACCGAGTCATCGTCTTTATAGAAAACAAATGGCCGCTGTTAAAGAATACAGACAGAAAACAGCAAACCTCACAAACGAAAAAGCAAGTTAGCCACATTGTTGTATACAAAAATATTGTAACATTTTAAACTCAAGACACATTTCCTAGATAATTAATTAAATGGTTGGGTGTCGAAACCTATACAGCTGCTTTCCAGGCTAAATAAAAGTTTTACGAACCTAAAAATTGTTCTCTAGGCTGCTCAGTAACGTTGCACAATGTGAATAAGCTAATAAGGCTAACGACTGTGACACAGCAATGTAAACATCGCTAAGAATAATAACAACCGCAATAAAAATATTTAGCATAAAGCTAAATACCTGATCTCTGAAGTGATCCATTATAAATCAATCTCTTCGTTACACATAAGACTAACGTTAAATGATGCAGCCTATTCATCTAGGCACAGATGAATTAGCCGAAAGTGTCCTGTTAACAGCTGTAGCCGACAGCGCCGCCCAGTTTCAAATTTCCCTCTTCTTTTACCGCCCTCAGTGGTTCCGCATGCACACAATGACCACAGCTTACAATATGTATTCAAATACTGTTATAGATAGATAGATAGATAGATGACATACTTTCAACAAAGTGAATTGACAATGCTGGATTTCTACTTCCCCAGGCACAACCTCAAGGACTAGCTTATTAAATAAAAAAATAAATAATAAAACCACAAACTTAAACTTAACTTAAATTTAAACTTTCCAGTTATTTCTGAATTAGTCATGTTGACATCAAACATCCAGTTCTATTTTTTTTATTAAGGATGCCTTCATATAATACAGAGGAACTTTGAAACAAAGAAGAGGGCATTGCTCATATTTGTAAAACAGTAAGAGGTGGCATAGTCAAAGCTATTCTGTTTTTAGAGATTAGCTCACATATTTTCTTTGAATAATATAGCTGAATATATGGTGAAAGCTTTGCATTAATCATAAGGGTTTTGAGATAAACAAGTGGTGGCGGGGCCCCTGCAGTTACCGATGTTTTTTGTGGCTATTGGTATTTGTAGTTCTGCGTTGTATTTGTGCCGCCAAGAGAACGTTGATATTACTGAGCGTCTGAACTACAATTCCCTTTTTATTTGTATTGGGAGGCGCGGCTTGACAGGAACGCCTTTCTAATCGTTGATTGGTGTGCCGTGAGCATATCTCCGCCCATAAGTTTTTTTGTAGAACACTATTGGACCGCGGTAGCTGTCAATCAATTGTTAACTCAAGCCGCTGAGCAAAGGACTGAAATCGACTGAAGAGCCAGAGCGCAGGAAGGTCTCATTCAACGGCAGCGGGGACGACTAGAGAGAATGTGAATTTAGTAAGTATTTTTATCTGACATATTTTGCACATTTCATTTTAAAATAGAACGCGCTTAATAATTACTGACCATACCTGTGACTTTATTAATTGTGTAACCTTTGAGGGATATGCTTGTTGCCTAATAACAGAACTTGATTGAACGTCATTCAACGGTTTTTTAGAATGTGCCTACTGTATAATATCATACTCAGTGTTTCTTTGGTAAAATAACCAGTTTTTATAGCAAAAACTATAAAGAATTATTTCCCTAGACATTTGAAAATGTGTCAGTTCTACTGTTTAAACAACCGAAAACAAAAACCTTAACAACTTTTGTTTGGTAAAGCATTCAGCACAATTATAAATACACATCATTCGTATAATGCCTGCTAAGACATGCACTTGCAAGTCTGTTTATACTAACAGGATGATATGGAACATTTTTGGAGGGATTTGCAGAATTCCTTTGCCAGCTTGAAGCAGAGAGGATTGGTTTAGGATTGTTTTAGCTAACGTTATATTAATAATTGGCACACATTTTTGTCTTATGCATGGCTCAGTCATTCAGGTGTATAGCTGAACAATAGTAGACTGTTACAGTGATGGATGTGAGAGATGCTGCGGGAAGGTGGGATGCTCTGGGCAGTCGAGACTCGAGCTCCAGACACGCAGTGATGGACCTGATTCACCAGGAGGTGATGAAGAGAATAGAGACCATGGGGCCGATACCAGACCCACAGTCCTCCTCTCCCCCAGCTTTGGATGACAGTCTGTCCAGTGATCTCAGCGCTCTCCTGGCTCATGTCCTGATGCTCTCCAAACGGTGTCCTTATGAAGACATCAGGAAGAAATGCATGTGTTTGCTCCAGAAGGTTCAGGTCGGTACTTTATTAAATATTGAGGTAATAGTAAAGATGTTGATTGTATGTTCAACAATTTCTGTACATGATCTATGTGTCTTTCAAAAAAAGAAAGAAAAGAAAACACCCTTGCATATAATATGTTGGTGTATAATTGTACTACATTTATGCAGACCAAGCCTCATGCATTTGTACCCAGCTGTATAAATGTATAGAAACATTTTTACAATTTTGATGAATATTTCATATAGGCCTACAGTTTTTTCATTTTATTTAATAATAATTTAATAATTATTATTTAGCTTCAGTTCAGTTTTTCAGTTCAGAGTTCCCATAGTCATGGAAATATTAGGAATTGTGTAAAGTGTGATTTCCAGGCTTAAATAGTCTTGGAACTTTTGATAGTCAATATATTTTTTCTATTTATGCTCAATTTTAAGTATTTTTGCCTGGATAGTTACTTGTTGTTAGTGGGATATTCTATGAAATGCTTTTTTGTTTTTTAAATCCTAATCCATTCATCTCATACAACTGGAAAATCATGGAAAAATCTTTAAAATTGGTTTAGAAACTGTGGGAACCCTTGAAGGGCCATTTATTTTTAAAAGGCAATTTGAAAGTAATAAATAAGTGGGATTTTTGGTTTTGGCTCTGCCATTAATAATGTTCTCCTGTGATTCCATGCTGTTTTTCATTCAATTTCAAAGCATACTAATATTATATATGCCTGTAGTTTATAAGTTGAGACTGAAAAAAAATGTAAGAAGAATATTGTGAGGCTGCAGATAGACAAGATATGATGATGTGAAATGTAGCAGTTACTATGTTTGTTGTTTACACAAGCATGTATTTGTTTATGCGGGATTGCATGTACGCCACACCTTAAAATAGCTCTGCCCGGGTTGAGGAAGCTAGGGGACTGGGTCATTTATTACAGTATTTGAGGCTTTTTGTGTCACAGAGTTCACTGGAGGAGTCAGAGAGGATCAGGGGCTCTCCTTAGTCACAGATACTGTTTAAAGGTTTACCAGAACATCTAAATCCATTTGGCCCATGTCTGTATATTGAATGTGATTGGCCATTATTTTCCTGTGATCCTAAAGTGTTGAGAATATTATTTTCCCAAAGATTTTCCATTAGAGAGTCAGAGACGGAGGTTTAGATGTCAGAATATTAGCATGTACTTGTTGCAGATTGCTTTGTTAGTGTTATTTTTGGATCAGCAACTTTGGTGATTAACACAGATGTGTGATTAATTAACCCAAAATGTCACATTACTAAAAATATGCAAAGACACAAGACACGTTCGCACATATATATATATATATATATATATATATATATATGATGTAAAACTATTACCCAGGACCTGGATGACTTGCCATAATTGATGGAACCATGAATTCTTATCATGGAACTCTATCAGAAAATCTTAAAAGGAAAGGACGTGGCGTGTGGCCAAGTATAGTGTCCCATACTTGGACACTACATTTAACCCATCTGTGTGTGTGTGCGGATGAGTTGTTCACTACTGTGAGTAGTGAGTGGTGAACAAACACACACGCACCCTGTGAACACACACCCGGAGCAGTGGGCAGCCAATGCTGCAGCGCCCAGGGAGCAATTGAGGGGTCGGTGCCTTTCTCAAGGATTTCACCTCAGTCGTGGTGTTGAAGGTGGAGAGGGTGCTGGACATTCAATGGTCATTGAATAAATATGAGTTCTGCACGTTTCAAGTCAGAACGCGGCGCGGATGTCTTTATGTGAATGTATCTGAAGGCTGTAACCAACTGTCCTCAGAAATGTGTCGTTGGCATTTTAATTTCATCTCAACTATAATTCCTGATAAAGCAGCTTTTATGAGTGCTGAGCTGCTTGCGTTAACAGGGAAACCGCAATATTTCAGAGCTCCTAAAGCGCCACCTCGTGGCAGAGAATGAATTTGCATTTCCAATAAGCCATTCTTGCTGTTTATGGTCTATAGCCTGAAATGCTGAAATATTTGTTTTTGAGAAGAACTGTAAATCATGTAATTTTATGGCTCAATACTGTATGTTACCATAGACATTGTCCAACCCCGCTCATTCTGTGTTCATTTTCCTCGTGCAGCTCTTAAAATGGGTCATAAATTGCCTTAAATTTATTTTTAAAAATTCTGCAGATACCCTATAAATAGTGAAATAAGATTCCTTCCTTCATATTTGTTGATATTTGTGTATTGAAAATATTTTTGATTTGACATTTAAAATCTAAATGAAAAAGGTCTTTTTTTAATTTGGGCTAGTTAAATAAATTTTCGGGCTACCAAAATCTGAAGAGTACCTGCCCGAAGGGCTACCAGGGATTTTGAAATTTTGCGAGCCCTGGGCCATGACTGCCCCAAAAACCACGCACCCCAAGGTGGAGAATGTCCGGCCATCAGTTTGTGACCTCAAGCGCACTTGGGTTATGCAGCAGGACAATGATCCCAAACACGACAGCAAGTCCACCTCTGAATGGCTCAAGAAAAACTAAATTAAGGTTTTGGAGTGGCCAAATCAAAGTCCGGACTTAAATCCCATTGAGATGCCGTGGCATGACCTGAAACAGTCCTTTCATGCTTGAAAACCCTTCGATGTGATTCATTGCCAGACTCATTGCTATTTATCGCAAACGCTTGATTGCAGTTGTTGCTGCAATGGGTGGCACAACCAGTTATTAGATTTAGGGGGCAATTATTTTTTCACGTAGGGCCAGGCAGGTCTGGACAGCTTTTTTCCCTTAATAAATGAAATCATCATTTCAAAACTGCATTTTGTATTCATTTGGGTTATCTTTGTATAATATTAAAATTAGTTTGATGATCTGAATCATTCAAGTGTGACAAATATGCAAAAAAACAACAACAACAAAAAAACAGGATTGGGGCAAAGCCCTCTCTTTGCATAAATAGGTGTTTGTTTTGTGTTGTTAGATGACATGATGTTCCTCCCTTGTTTTGTGTTGATCTTTTAACCTTTTCTGCTTACTGTATCAGTGGTAAGCCGTCTGATCTGATATCCGGAATTATGGGATTCAAGGGGCCGTGACAAATGAGGCAACAGCAGTAGAGAAAAAAAAAAGTTTGACCTTTGATCCAGTGAGCACCACACTGATGCTGGCAGGCGTAGACACACTCAGGATGTGACCTCAGAAAGCAGTAATCCAAGAAAAAAATGATTACTGACAGGCTAGTACAACATTGTTTTGTAATTGTGGTTGGTGCAGCCAACTTGCTTGATACCACATTTACAGGATGTGTCCTTTGGTTGTGCATCACACTTGAACGAGTTGCACCTGAATGGGCTTTGTTCATTGTGAGTGTGTTTATGTGTGTGTGCTCTAATGCATGTTTCTGCAGTGATAAGCCCTGAGAAGCTGTGGATAGAGAGACAGATCTAGGTCAGTGTCAGTCCACTGGCCTGAAAGGAGTTTTAGAAATTATGTAAGATGCCCATATTTCCTATGACCCATGTTGTTTGTTTGTTATGGCTCATAGTGTCATATTTCTCATTTGCAGGTGGCGCTAGTTGTCTGTGAATGAAAAATTCACAAGTACTTAACTTTGCAAATGATGTACACAAAGATGATTTGATGAATAATATTGATATTTATGTTCCCATATTACTTACTTTGATTATTATAAGGGAATTTTCGGTGCAAGCAAAGGTGTTTTACTCCGTTAAATATGAGCCTTTGAGATGTCAGGCTTCCTAGAATAATGTTACAGTACAGTGCTGAAAATGTTTTCTTTATAGAGACAGTAAGACATGTTACAGACAGCCGTAGAGGAGTGTATTTGTTGCCCACCCAGGCTTTGAAAATGATTCCTTCCCTCGGGTCTTAAATTAGCTGTGGGCCTTGTGAGGGTCATGTGGATTGGATGTGTGTTTGAGTGTGTTTGAGTGTGTGTGTGTGTGTGTGTGTGTGTTTGTTATGTGTATGGAAGCTGGGTGTCACCAAGGTACTTGGCACCGGTTTAGTGAGCTGTGTGCTAGTAATGTTAAGTCTACATGTCTGCAGTCTTAGTGGTGGTGATTTTCTAATGCAAAATTATTTAATCCGCTATTGCATGCATTAAAGCAATGTTAAAATATTTCATTCAGTGTTCTTGCATAAAATAGGCCTCATTAATAACAATTTTTAACAAGTTCAAATTTGGTGTGAGTAAAATTTTTGAAAGAAGTCTTGATCTTATTTGATCAGAAATACAGTAATAAGGCAATGTTGTGAAATATATTAAAATTTAAAGTAACATTTTTTTCTATTCTTACATGTAATTTTTCCTGTGATGGTAAAGCTAGATTTTTAGGAGCCATTACTCCAGTCTTCAGTATCACACGATCCTTCAGAAATCATTTTAATATGGTGGTTTGGATTTTTTTTTTTCAGGTTTCTTTTATGAAAATAGCTTTTCACATGGCAATTATTTCCCCTTAAAAGTATACTATGCCTAAAAAGCCAAAACATTGCCATCTGGATGTAGTGTGACCAAAATAGCCTTTTATTATAAGTCTTCTCTTCATTATTAACCATTTTAATGCCATTTTGTATGCACTGAAGGTGAAAATGTGATTGCAGACTGATAAAAGTAGGTTTGTCACCCTAAGGCAGCCTTGTGCAATAGAGGGTTAAGCAAGGAGAAAATAAAAGGATAAATAGACACTTTATTTATACTTCACCTAGTATAAAGAATATGAGTGGAAAACAATCTGCAGACTGTGTTTTCTCCCTATTTAAGGAAGGGGGCTAACATGACAGCATGGAGTTCTGTAGCACAACAACCCCACGATTGGGGAGGGGGACTTGTTTGTGGTAACTGTGCTGAGGGGAGGGGGAAATCCTTAGAAACCTGTCTCAACTCTAGGAATTGAGGAATGGTACTGCCCTAGAGGAATGACGCCTATTTGGATGTGAAAAATGGCCTGGTTCCAAAAAAAGAAGTCTTTGGATGGAAAATGGAATGAAAGACATACACTCCCCCAAATACTCAAGTACACAACATAACACCACACAGTTAGCACTTTGGCTTCTAAGATGGTGTGCGTATGTGACATTTTCTCTCCCCTGCTGGTTCGGTCTGGGAGTGTTATGAGCGTTGTTAATGCTTTTATGAGAGTGCTGTTAATGCCACTTCTGTTGATCTGCACAAACACCTCATGAAATAAGTAGGATGAGGAAAGCGGTGCAGATGAAACACAGAATCTGCTGTTGGCAGAGTTACGAATGTGAAAGCTGAAGACATTCTAGTAGAAAGATGAGGACAAAGCAAGCGAGCGAGTGTTGGATTTTATGCTGTGTACAAGGATCAGATTACAGCCCATCTGTTGTTGATTAATATGAATGAATGCATGTAAAGCTGTGCACATGGATCTATACAGGATTTGTTTTGGGAAAAATTTCAAACTTTTACATATTATAGTTAGTTTTGGAATCGACATAGCAGATCAAGTCCCAATGGTCAGGGAGGAGACCTATTTTTTTAGATTACGTCAAATGTGTGCAGCGAGTGTTGACTTTTACTCAAAATGGCATTGAAATCACGTCAATGTTATATAAAAGCTGTGTTTGGCAACTGGACACTGTGACAATACTGTGGTGATTTGGTGAGTTACCACAAAACCAAGTTTTTCCCATAATGTAAAATTACAAACACCAGAGGGTGCCATTACCTTGTAATAAAACCACTTACTTACTTGACTGCCTTAAGCTTGATACAGCGGAAATTTCCGCCGCTTGACCTAAATGCTTGCAGAACTGTTTTATTTCTTTGCTCCTGGTTCAAGAAAACAAATAGGATTAGATTGCTAAATTAATGTCTACAATACCATTATATCCAAATAGCAGTTGCTCAGCTGGCAAACCCATTACATGCAGGAAAATTACATCACAACAGTGTTGATCGGTATGATCTTAATGCTTTTAAGAGCCCTCCAAACATTGGTAAAACATCTACTGAATTAAAATGTAATATTATGCTTGCAGATGCTATTTATTTCAAATACACAGCTAATTTTGAATTGCTGGATGATTTAGTTACAACATCTATCAGCAGGGTCTGTGCTATCCAGCCAAACCTTATCCTCTTGAGCTAAATAAGTGAACATGTATGTCAGTGTGTCATACGTATGAAGATTGAAATGCTTAGTTTAAATTTTTTTGTATTGTAAAGATGATGTGTCAGATGGTCACAAACCCGATGAAACAAACCACCTTGAGAAGTTTCCAGCTTCGATTATGGCCACATACGGGGCACCAGAAGTGGGGGGATAAGTTGATTTTATATGCTGTATTTTTGCAAATAAAAAGATGCAACGTGAGCCACAGCCACACGTGCCACAGAACCCACGTGTAACCAGACTCAAAGAGGAAGTGGTATTATTTTTTTTGTGTGTGTGTGTGTGTGTGTGTGTGTTGTTATAGAGCCTAAGAATGTCATAGGTTAAAAAAAAAAAACGGAAATTTGAGGGATGTGAAATAGAGAACAGAAATAGACTGAGTTGTCAGGCGAAGTAGAAGAAGAAATCTGTTTGGAGATTGGATGGTCTAGTGACTGTGTGGGATACTTTGAGTCAAAACCTAAAAATATTAAAACTGACCATTAACCTTTATTGCATAACACTATCCATGTGCATTCTCTCATTAGCATCACTTTTGTTATTCTAAAGTAACATCTGCTTTGATCCCAGTATTTGAGCTTTATGGAAGCAATTTCTGTTTCCTGTGTAATTTTATTTTCATTGGAAAACTACAGAAAAAGACAATTGCAGGTGTAGGATGGAAAACCCTCTTCATTGTAATGAAGCCCCCCTATATATATGTGCGTCATTTTCCACTGGGTTGGCAGAAACGATTTGCTGCAGCCATTGTGAAGTCACATTTTGCTTTAACACTATGTTCTAAAGTTTGACAGAAGCATGACGCACAATCCTTGGCCAACGTTGGAGAAAGAGTGTGCCTCTTGAGGAATGCTGAGATTACATTTCAGTGTTTACATTGTGCATTGGGATTGGTATGAATCTCCAGTTAATGCAACAGTGGAACAGGCCTTTCATGCGTATAGAGTCAATTCACGGCATCTTCTTTGGTGTTCTTCTTTGACGCAGGTCTCACTGTTTAAGCATCTCAGCAGGTCTTCTGATGGAAGATTTGGAAAGCTTGGAAAGCTTTCTTTGATGGTTATCACTCTTAGCCTTTTGCAGGTACAAAGTGTACATAAATTGGAACCTGAACAGCTTGGCATGTCTGCAAGCAACAGATAACTGTGATGTCTGAGGCAGTGAGAAGTTGAAAAATCAAAGTCAACAAAGATGAAAAGACAAACTCATTCATAAGTAAACTTTGAGAGGTGGAATGTTTAGAAGTTGAATAAAAGGAGTGAGAGATGAGTCACATCTACAGAGAGATAGGGAGAGTGAGGAGTGAAAGGAAGAACAGAAAACAGGGCTATCAATTTCGTAACCTGAATGTTAGCCATGTTTATACCTCTAGACCCTTGGCATTTTCCGCCTATCTGATCAAACACATAGTGCTGGTACTTTGGTACAAATCTTGTACTTAATGTAATGATACCAATCTTTCTGTTGTATCTGTTGTAACTAAATTAACATTCTGTGGTATAAATAACAAGATTAAAAATACTTTTAGACTATATTTAGTTTATTTTAATGTAATTTAATTTAGAATTGTTTTAATTGTGTGTGTGTGTGTGTGTGTGTGTGTCTGTATAATTTTTAATATAGCTCATTTAATAAAATAAAAACATGAATTTATTAATATAAATATTACATTAATGTTTTTTGTAAATGAGGGTGGGGAGTGAGGAAGTTTAAATTAATTAATTAAAATATTTGTTTTACTTTTTAAAATTAATAATTTAAATATTAAATATAAATATAAAAAAGTATATGATTTTTACTTTTTATAACTATATAGTTTAAGAAGCACATTTAGTTTGTCAATAATTTATTCACTTTTTAATATGAATAATTTAATAAAAAATACATATTAATTTATTGTTGTTATTATTATTTTATTAAATGAGTTAAGTAGTGCTTTTTTTCTTTTTTCTTTTTTTTGCTGTGGTGCTTAAATTGTTTTTTTGTAAATTATATATTTTTTTTAGGTGTTCCCTGTTGAAAAAAACAGCATATGCTGGTTAGTAGGGGTGGCACGGTACACAGATGTCACGGTTCGGTACGTACCTCGGTTCGGGGGTCATGGTTCAGTATGATTTCGGTACAACAGGGGGAAAAAAATAAATCTACTATGCTCGGTTTCTTTTCATTTATTTTGAACAGACAGTAGTACAAATTACTATTTTTTTCCAACTAGATGTGAAAGTACTAAATATTATTACATTGTTATATAAAATCTGCAGTACATATTTATACATACAAGGAATACATTCTTGAAATATATCTGATTTAGTTTACAGATAAACAAGGGGGTGAAAAAACAGTGCGACACGTAACAGCCTATATATGCTGAGTTTCAGTTCATTTTTGTGACACGCTTAATTTCTTCACAGAAAGGAAGCTCAAATCGTAGAAAGCCTCATCCAATTTTTTCTCTCTTTTTTTTTTTTTTCATTGTGAGTGTACACAAATAAAAGCAGACATTTATACAGTGATGCATTATTAATAAGACAATAAGTGTTTAAAGTTGATTCTTCTGGTATAAGGAAACAGTTGAAGTGATCGCGCTGGAACACACACACACACACACACACACACACACACACACAAAACACATCAGTTCCAGCATAGGCCTTTTTCACAGTCCGCGTTCGAAAACCAGAAGTTTCGATTAGTTGTGTAAAATAACTTCCGTTGTAGCCTGTATGAATGGCAATGCCCGTAGCACAGGGTTGTTGTGATTTATTAATGAACAATTCATCATAGATGTTTTATTAAAACATGTTAACCACAGTTTTCAACCATTAATCGGGTATGACAAAACGAGGAAAAATGTTCTCATGATATTCCGACGCATATTTCATGATTTAACTGGGAATGCATAGGTGTATGTATGCACAATACTTCAAAGACAGACCAGCTTTTTACTTAAAAAATGCAAGAATATCATACAAACATATCACATTAAAGAGCAATAAAATAGGACAAGCTTATACATCTTATAAAACATTAACCACGACTAAAGACTGTACAAATTAAAGTAAATTTAAATGGAAGTAATATTGCTTTCGTGCATTTACTTTACTTTCCGATAGGCTACAATCATCACATTAGATCAAATTGGAGTTGTTCAAATATATTCATATTTTTCATCCCAGAATTATTCAAAAATAACTGGTTTTACCATCTTAAACGTGACACATCCTCCGGGTTTGAGCACAGTGATTGAATAGCATTATGTAGATAAGATTGGAACCATAGTAAACACTGCGCAATAATAAAAACAATAACATTAAAAATAAAATTAAAACCGTCTGAGTTTTTCTCCAGCAGTAACGTGAGCAGGCGAGGGCAGATTCTCATCAGTTATCTCATGACTGTCGCGACACCGACAACGCTTACAAACAGCTCGCTTACATAATGTTTCACGTTAAAATGGACTACATATGGTAGGGTATCATCTATTAAACAGATTCTTTTAACTGAGAATCTGCCCACGGCTGCTTATGTTACTGCTGGAGAAATACTCGGAATATACAGTGTTTTAATTTTTAATTAGGCTAATTAATTAATTAATTAATTTTGATTAATTATTGCTCAATGTACTGTTATCATAATAAACACTTGTTGAACGCCGATTTTATTGCTCTTTAATGTGATATGTTGTTTGTATGCTATTCTTGCATTTGTTTTTTTTTAAGTAAAAAGCTGGTCTGTCTCTGAAGTATTGTGCATACATACGCCTATGTGCTCCCATTTAAATCATGAAATATGCGTCGGAATATCATAAGAACATTTTTCCTCGTTTCGTCATACCCGATTAATGATTGAAAACTGTGGTTAATATATTTTAATGAAGCATCTATAATGAATTGTTCATTAATAAATCACAACAACCCCGTGCTACAGGCATTGCCATTCATAAAGGCTACAGCGTAAGTTATTTTACACAAATACTCGAAGTGTCCGGTTTTTGAACGCAGACTGTGAAAAAGGCCCATTGCTAACTTGACAGCACAGTTGGTACTTTATCAAAATAAATTACAGTGAACCAAACATCAGCACGCCCTCCTCTGTGTCACCTTTGGAATGCGACTGACGTACAAAGCCTATCATTTACATAATAAATAATAGTTTCGCATTCAGATATGTTACATACTTTCAGACTGACGGCTGAGGGTCTGGAATAGATGGCAGCTTTCATTGGCCAAGGCCCACCCATGATGCTGTTTGACCCACATGTCAAACAATCAATCATAGTTTGTTTCGTTCAGCATCACGTTTCAGGGCGTGGAAATGTCTCCACAATAACAGACAGTGTGAAACTCTCGGATGTATTTTAAAGATTCTATGCTGCGAACTTTAAATATTTCACATACTTCTGAAAATCCAGAGTTTATTTGATCCTGATAAGCATTTGTCATCACAGTTGTAAGCACGACGGCTTTCTTCTTTCGTGAGGGGGTTTGGCGCATAGACTGTAAAAAAAGATGGACGACATGTCTCCGCTTCCTTCCACTATAGAAAAGTGAAGCCAAAGGACCTCAATGTGGCAATTGCCATCTTGAGAAAATGACGTCATTTGGAGCCAGAGTCTGCGCAGTAGAGATTCATTTGGAGCCTGAGTCTGCGCAGTAGAGTCGTGAGGTGGAGCCGCGGAATCAAACTCCCGCCCAAACTCCTGCAGACCCAATCAACCATAATGACACGCCCTGTTTTTATAGCATCAAATTACTATCTAAAAATAAACTTATCACAAAAATGAATATATATCAGCGTGATAACGACTACCTTAAATGACCAAAACCATATTTCGGAAAATTGTATTGGAAGTGTAATTTATTTTTTATTTTGACTTAAGTCCCATTCCTTTACGTGGAGAGGGCGGGTTTATGACCTTTTCTGCAGCCAGCCACCAGGGGCGATCAAAGAGCCCGCACCTTCACTTTTCAGGACATGTGAGGCACACCCGGTTTGGCACCACGGCATCTTTATTTCCAGGTGGAACGTAAAAGAACGTGACACACACGTCTGCCGGAAATCCTGTATAATTCAACAAATTCGACGACGACTTCGAAACTCCTGAAGTGTTTCCAGATAAGTGTGCCATATGCATCAGATTTTTAGTCAATGGTTGGCTTGACATCTGAGGCTGAGACTAGTGAGAGATGCGTTCAGAATCAGCACATGGTCACTGTCTAGTGGGCTTTGCTTTCAAGTGCGCAACTCGGCATTCATGTGCTGGCGGTTATCAAACAGCGTTGCATTGCTGCAGGTGCCCCCTTCTGGATTGGGGGTGAATTGCCTGTATTCGTTGTAAGGCCTCATGCACCGAACCGAGATGTCCGTACCGTGACAGTTCGGTAAGAATACATGTATCGTGCAACCCCTACCGGTTAGGTATGTTTTGAAACATGGCTGCTGGTTTAAGCTGGTCCTTAGCTGGTCATGTGCTGGTTCTAAGCAACTAGTTCAGGCATTCTCAAATCTGGCCCACTCCTGCAGAATTTAGCTCTAACCCTAATCAAACACACCTGAGCATGCTAATCAGAGTCTTCAAGATCATTAGAAAATCACAGGTAGGTGAGTTTGATCAGGGTTGGAGCTAAACTCTGCAGTAGATTGGCCCTCCAGGGAAAGATTTGAGGAACCCTGAACTAGTTCCTGCTCAGGACCAGCACATGACCAGCTTAGACCAGCTCATGAACAGCACTTGACCAGCTTAAACCAGCTCATGACCAGCACATTATCAGCTTAAACCAGCTAAGGACCAGCTTAAAACAGCTCAAACCAGCAGCCATGCTTCAAAACATATTTAACCAGCATATGCTGTTTTTTTCAAAAGGGTTGGTATAGATCACGTCAAACTGTGCACCTGGAGTGCCGCTGTCCAGCTCCTAAGCACCTGCCTAGATGTTTCTAGTCATTTTGAAGAACTTGATTAGTGATTCAGGTGTGTTTAATTAGGGTTGGAGCTAAACCCTGCAGACATTGGCCCTCCAGGAACTGATTTTGACACCCCTGTTATAGACAGTGAATTTTTTTGTATGTTCACATTTTGTTTTGACCAACATTTGATTGTAGAAGATCACAGAGCTTTTCCCAAGCTAATCGACATAATCGAAGTGTCACACTCTCATCTGTATTTCCTTATCTTCACAGCAACCTATCAGAGCCACAGAAGTAAACAACTGACAGGCCTGCACCAGTTCAAGCATAATAAAAAAACCTGATATGGCATTTTGAATGTTGTGCTTGGCGAGGTATGGCTTGATTGCTCTGCCAGGCGGATGGCTCTTAGGACAGGTTTGAATCAGTGACCCACCTAACCCTGATTTAGCAACACGTGTGCCAGAGCTGGTGCTGAGTCATTCGATAACACGTTGCACACATTTAGGGAAGAGTATAACAAAACAATCGCGCAATATTAGTCTCTCTCACGAACGGCAGTCTGGTTTGCTTGTTGTGTCTGTGTGTGTGCGTGTATTGTTTTGTGTTTTTCAGGCAGACAAAACCCCTTTCAAGACAACGGTCCTGACATTATTATTGGTATGTCTGGATATGCTTGTATTTTTAGTTGAGGTTTCCACAGCAGTGTCACCTGCCGCCGTCTTCTCTGTCTGGACGTGGGCAGTGTGGTCAGCTGTCTGACAGTCTCAAGATATTCATGTGACATTATTTTTTTTATACAGTATTTATTTAACAACTGAAGGTTAATATCAAACCCAAAGCCACACAGTGGGCCTTATGTGGATTGTTTTTAGTTAATAGCTGTTGCTAAAAGATATTGCAATGTTATTTTTATTTCAAAAAGGAAAACACATAAACTAGCTCTTTATATAAATCAGTGTAGAGACACAAGAGCCTGCTAGGAGCCAAATGTATTAGCAAATGGCTTGACTGATAAATTTGTCAGCTATGGACTGTGTTATGCAATGGCCCTAGTTGAATATGTTGCAGTATGATATGCAGCCAAGACTGTTAGCTTGCTTCTGACGATCATAGACTTCATAACTTGACCATAACCTTATGTGAACTCATTGGATCATGTGTGTGGGACAGTTTTAGATGCACATGTTATAATGTTCTTGTTTTAGAGCTTGAACTAGAATGATATTGATGCCTAGAATGACCTTACAACAGATACACAAGCTTTGTGACATGGTTTAAATTGTGGCATGTCAAAACTATTGTAAAACTAAATATTAATTAAACACTAATTATTTCCCCCCTTTATTTGAAATAAAGCCATTTGGTTTACAAATATTTGTAGGTTTGAATTTGATGTTACATAAGTAACTATTAAAAAAAAAAACATCAAAGCCAGCTTGTGTTGTTTTCTGGTGTATAGATATGTAATAATAAAAAAAAAGAATTATGTTCTTTAACCATACACTGTTGTTCAAATTTTTGGTGTCAGTACGTTTTCTGTTTTTTTTTTCAGAAATTAACCTTTTTATTTAGCAAGGATGCATTAAATTGATCAAAAGTGACAGTAAAGACATTTGTAATTACAAAGATTTCTTAAAATAAAATACAGTTATTTTAATTGTAATATTTCATGGTATTACTGTTTTTACTGTGTTTTTGATAAAACAAAAAAAATCACTTTTATACACCAGTCTTGGTATATAATACATATAATAAAAAAAACATTATACAATTATTACAGTGTAAATTTAAATTCAAATTTAGGCCAATGGATTTATATATAAAAGTTTCTTTTATTTCCAATTTTTTCTTTTCAATTTAGCTGCTAAATATGTAATTGTGATCAAGTATTCAGATGCAGCATTCTCTGGTCAAATATATTTATATAATGACTGATAAACTGAAAAACTGACTGTTGTCCCTGGCAACCCATCTCTTACATTGCTGTGCCAATTTAATGTCTCTCGTATCACTTCACGTTCTCTCCGTATCAGGTGCCTGATCATCCTGTCTGAGTTTATTTTGTGATAATGACTGACTTTATAGCTGGATTGAATTAACACTGAGTGCGTATGTGTGTGTTTTTACTCCACCAGTAGAGCTAATGGCCAGGTGTTATTGCTTCTGTTCGGTACAGATAGTGCTTTCAGTTGGAGTTATGGGCCAGCCCCACCCTCCGACCATCTTACTTAATAACTGTCATCAGTATGTGTAAGTGGGGGCGGTGGGGTTCTGAATACCTTCCAATATGGGAGTCTATTTATGCCAGATCCTGACCTCTGCTTCATTAGTATAATAAATCAATAGAGAGGGAGAGGGGGAGAATGAAAAAGAGAAAGGGAGATGATAAAAGAAAGAGAAGGGGTACAGTGATAAACAAGTAGCACTGTCGCTCATAGATGCTGGCTCCACCCCTACTGCTCTGTCATTGGTTGAGATGCACAGCATGAGTGCATCGTGATTGGCTGAGAGGATACACACCTCCAGAATCCTAGAATGTGTTTGTGTCCTGTGTAAAAAAGAAATTGCTAAATGAAAAAAAAAGAGAGAGTGAGACAGAAGCATGTAGAAGACAGAAAGGGGGCTTGAAAAAGGGGGTGTGGACCATATGGTAGGATATGTCCCAGAAATTTCTAGGAAAACAGAGAACTGTTTGTTTTGCCTGGTGATGCCTGGGAGACAAAAGGAGTCGACCCACATTAAACCGCTGATTTTCTTGCATCCTTAGCTACTCCCTTTATTGCCCCTGTTTAGGCATTCCTGGAATCATATCCCAAGTAGCTCCCATCTGCCAAAAAAAAAAAAAAAAAAGTTTTTCTGCACTTAAAAACCACCATACTAACAAAACATGCCTTCATCTGCTTTTGATTGAGGTATTTCATCATGAGGGAGTCAGACTTTTTGAGAGAAGTTCTATTCCAGTGTCATTCTTGTTTTTCTTCCCATTGGATGTCAATTTACCTAACTTGATTAGCTAATGCATTCAATTTAATAAAGCCAATTGACCATTCTAGTAAACAGAGATGTTGACTGTAGAAAATGTGCTGATTTTAATGCATTAACAACAGGAAACTATCTGCAGTGGAAGACACAGGACCCTTCATTGTGAAAGAATCAAGATAAGCATACTTGCAGGTGTCTGTAACAGTGGGCAGCACGCATGTCTTTTTTTGAAAATTGTGTTTTTGAAGGCTTGATCTATTGCTGTGGTTGTGACACATGCCTTGAACTCTGTATGACCCTCTTTGTGACATTTTCTAGGTCAGTGCAAATGAGAAACAGGTCTGGTACTTTGCATGGCTGCCATATTTTTGACTGATAAACATAAACAAGGATTCCAAAGAGTGTTATTAGACAAACACATGTTCAAAACAACCCAAGTATGATGTCCTTCCAGTTCACTGAGATACATTGCGCTGAGTGGTATTTGGAGGGATGCATGATATTACAATTCAGGCTGATAAGACAAAAAATTATTTTTATATTTTGACCAATAATCAATAAATGGTCTAAATTATTGATTTAAGATTAAGTTAGCATTAGATCTTGATAAATGTAGACAAAATGAGCTGTAATATTGACTAATATGATACCAATATATATATCCCTATACGTTTGTTAAATTATTATGCTGTAAGAAGGTATATTTAATTGGTATTATTGTCTATTAGCATGTTAGCAGGGGAGTTGAACCAAGCAGAAGGCTCGAGCTGATATGCCACATTTATCGCAGACCATAGCCGAGTGTTTGGGATTGCTGTTATCTAACTGATAGGCCTAATCTTAGTCATTATGTGCTAATAGGAACAAATAAAGAGGCTAGTCTGATCACGGGACAACAAATTATGTGACAAAGCTAAATAGAGTTTTATATGCAAATAACGGTAGCAAAACCCAAAAGAGGAACATTTTTACACATTTCAAGCTGAGTGAGAGTCTGTGGCTTGTGAGGGCACATTTTGTACTGTCTGTTTGTCTTTGTGTGGTCAGCTGCTAGTTGTTTGGACATGCAATATGACAGTCTAGATTCACCTGCCACCTGTCAGCACACATTTCACTGAAGACATTTAGTGGCTAGCAGTATTTGGGAAGCTGCTTTGAAACTTCCCAAGTTAAACTACAATTTAAATGTTTTTACAAGCTACTAACAAAAAGTAGCTAATTTAAATATACTGTATGCATTTTTGAGTTGTTTGTATATATATATATATATATATATATATATATATATATATATAGGTTTTTTGTGCAATTTTTTATTTTGAGAGGACAGTGGAGAGATGACAGGAAAGTATTGGGTGGAGAGAATCGAACTCAGGTCGCTGTGAGCGCAGTTGCGCTATATGTTGACGCACTAACCACGAGGCTATCGGCGCAGACAAATTTTTTTTTTTTTTTTTTTTTTTATTTATTTGGCACAAATTCATTTAATTTCATAGGATGTGACATGTGAGTGCAACAGTCTAACATGTCTGTATAACACATTTACTTTAAAAAAAGCAATGGAAATGCAGCGCAGTGTAATGTAAAATTGCATTCTGCGTGAATGGCCCTACACTGCATTAAAAGAGTGCAGACAATATAATCTTGTTGCAAGACTCATGTGAACATTCCCTGATGTGTAAGGCAAGTAGTAGTAAAGTTTAGAACAGGGTCAAGGACAGGTGTTAGTTACCCTTGAGTTATGAAATGAATCAGTGGCACTTTCTCCCCCCACCCCCCAATGATCTACCCCTATCTTGGCTTGTTTACCATCTCAGGATGAAGCTGAAGGAGTTGAGCTGAGGGGAGTTGGTCTGTGTGTGTTGTGTGACACAATAGAGAGAAGAGGGAGAGGGGGCTCACATTGTGAATGAGGTATAGTAGTGGAAGTGTGTGTGAGCATGAATCTGATCTCAAATGCTTGTTGCAACACAATAGCCCCACCATCTAGCTTTTAAAAGGGTAAATAAAGGACAGGACGGACAGTGTCACAAACTTTTTGTCATAAAATGCATCCCAATTGTTAAATACAGTGCTCAAAGTTTTACAAGTACATAATTCTCCTGCTGCATAAAATGTTTTGGGAACTTGACATAAAGTACATTTATACTTTTGCACCTATAGCTTCTAATGTTAGCAGACATTATAACTGTTGGCACACACAAAGTTCATCACATTCCCCTTCTTGTGTCAGTATGTGTTTTATGCGTGTTATCTCTGAATCCCCTCACCCCACCCCTCACATGTTTGTGTAGCGACTCAGTGCTCATTCTCATACTTAAGTCAATCTGTTAAGTAGCTGTGGAGACAAACAGCTCTAGTTGAGCAATGAGAGAGAGAGAGAGAGAGAGAGAGAGCGCAAGTGAAGGAATACTGTTTTGAGAAATGCCGAAGACTGTGATTAGACCTCATTAGGTCTAAAAGACCTTGAGCCTCACGGCTGAATGCAAGCCTCTGTGTGTTGATATGTGAATGTTTGTGTGAGCGCTCGCTTCCCTTCCCCCCTTAAACTCAGCTCTGTACTGTTTTTTAGGCCTACCTGTAAGTAGACATGTTTAGACATGTTTGGATCACAGTTGTTTTTTGGGTTCTTAAATTTTTGAAAATTTTGATCAAATGTTTGATCTATTTTTAGCAGTGACATCGAAAATACACTACCTTTTAAAGTTTGGGGTCAGTAGGATTTGTTTATTGTTATTAAAGGGGTCATATGATGTTGTTAAAAAGAACATTATTTTGTGTATTTGGTGTAATGCAATGTGTTTATGTGGTTTAAGGTTAACAAAACACATTATTTTCCACATACTGTACATTATTGTTGCTCCTCTATGCTCCACCTTTCTGAAATTTTCGATTTTTACAAAGCTCATCGTTCTGAGAAGCGAGGCGTGCTCTGATTGGCCAGCTATCCAGTGCGTTGTGATTGGTCGAATACCTCAAGCGTGAGACGGAAATGTTACGCCCCTTACCGTATTGTGATGCCGTGTCCCGGCGTGACGACACAAAAACAATAAAACCCATTATAAACGAGGCATTTGTTGCTTCCAGTGGGGACATAATTACTGATTATAATGACTTAACTTTCTTTTTACGCGTTGCGTTGCATCAGGCCATGTAAACATTACCATGTCTGCATTTGTGATCAGAGAAAAGACAAACAATAATAGTTCCACCTTCTTTCTTTGCATATACATTTGGGCGGTGTTTTGCAAATCTTCCCACACCGTGACGTATACATGTGGGGGAGTGTTTGAATGAGCCAGTTTAGGAGGGCGTGGTCGAGTCTTAACTTTTATAAAGAATATCTCTTTGTTTTTGAGACCAGTCTTTGCAACTTCAGGGATCTTATATATGCACAAACAGCTTGTAACACTCCAAAGAGAAAGGAAAACTTGAAATCGCATAATATGACCCCTTTAAAGTCTTTTATGCTCACCAAGGCTGCATTTATTTGATCAAAACCACAGTAGTAATATTGTGAAATGTAATTACAATTTAATATGAATTTGTTTAATTTTAATAGGCCCTATATTTTAAAATGCAAGTTATTCATTAACAAATCAATCTCATGTGCTAATTTGCTGCTCCAGAATCACTTCTTATTATTATCAATGTTGAGAACACAGCTGCTTATTATTTTTGGAGAAACCATGATTTTTCAAGATTCTTTGATGAATAGAAATGAAAGAATAGAATTTATTTGAAATAGAAATCTTTTTTTAACAGTATAAGTGTCTTAACGGTATTTTTTCATCAAATTAATCAATCCTCGCTGAGTATTAATTCAAAAAAGAAGAAACCATGGCCATATCATTGTTCATAATTAATATGGACTATCTTTAGAGATGACAGACATTTTATAATCTATAAAGCATGATTTATGCATTTTCTACATACACACACACATACAGGTGCATCTCAATAAATTAGAATGTCGTGGAAAAGTTCATTTATTTCAGTAATTCAACTCAAATTGTGAAACTTGTGTATTAAATAAATTCAATGCACACAGACTGAAGTAGTTTAAGTCTTTGGTTCTTTTAATTGTGATGATTTTGGCTCACATTTAACAAAAACCTACCAATTCACTATCTCAACAAATTAGAATACTTCATAAGACCAATAAAAAAAAAAAATTTTTAGTGAATTGTTGGCCTTCTGGAAAGTATGTTCATTTACTGTATATGTACTCAATACTTGGTAGGGGCTCCTTTTGCTTTAATTACTGCCTCAATTCGGCGTGGCATGGAGGTGATCAGTTTGTGGCACTGCTGAGGTGATATGGAAGCCCAGGTTTCTTTGACAGTGGCCTTCAGCTCATCTACCTTTTTTGGTCTCTTGTTTCTCATTTTCCTCTTGACAATACCCCATAGATTCTCTATGGGGTTCAGGTCTGGTGAGTTTGCTGGCCAGTCAAGCACACCAACACCATGGTCGTTTAACCAACTTTTGGTGCTTTTGGCAGTGTGGGCAGGTGCCAAATCCTGCTGGAAAATGAAATCAGCATCTTTAAAAAATTGGTCAGCAGAAGGAAGCATGAAGTGCTCCAAAATTTCTTGGTAAACGGGTGCAGTGACTTTGGTTTTCAAAAAACACAATGGACCAACACCAGCAGATGACATTGCACCCCAAATCATCACAGACCGTGGAAACTTAACACTGGACTTCAAGAAACTTGGGCTATGAGCTTCTCCACCCTTCCTCCAGACTCTAGGACCTTGGTTTCCAAATGAAATACAAAACTTGCTCTCATCTGAAAAGAGAACTTTAGACCACTGGGCAACAGTCCAGTTCTTCTTCTCCTTAGCCCAGGTAAGACGCCTCTGACGTTGTCTGTGGTTCAGGAGTGGCTTAACAAGAGGAATACGACAACTGTAGCCAAATTCCTTGACACGTCTGTGTGTGGTGGCTGTTGATGCCTTGACCCCAGCCTCAGTCCATTCCTTGTGAAGTTCATCCAAATTCTTGAATTCTTAACAATCCTCATAAGGCTGCAGTTCTCTCGGTTGGTTGTGCAACTTTTTCTTCCACTCAACTTTCTGTTAACATGCTTGGATACAGCACTCTGTGAACAGCCAGCTTCTTTGGCAATGAATGTTTGTGGCTTACCCTCCTTGAGAAGGGTGTCAATGATTGTCTTCTGGACAACTGTCAGATCAGCAGTCTTCCCCATGATTGTGTAGCCTAGTGAACCAAACTGAGAGACCATTTTGAAGGCTCAGGAAATCTTTGCAGGTGTTTTGAGTAGGGATGTGCGGGACTAGTCGACTAGTCGACTAAACGGTTCAGCTCCTGCTAGTCGACACTGAAATCAATAGTCGATTAAACGAGAGAAAAAAAATACCATAATTTTAACGTTACATTTAAAACATTTTAACAACAAGCTAAAATAAAACTTTTGAAAAAGAATAAATATCAAAATATTTAAATATTTTTAAAAGCGTATGGGCGGAAACTATATTTTTACCTCAGACGTCGCATGCCTTTTCTTCTCGTCAGTTGCGGCGAGATCAAAATGACCAGCGAAGAACCAGCAAGGTGTGGGATTATTTTTAATTAGAAGGAAACGGAAAAGTTTTGTGTAAACTGTGTAATGTCAAATTGGCTTACAATAACTCTACTGGAGCAATGCGTAATCATATTCAATACAGGCACGTATGCTTTAGCTTGAAGACAAAGCCAGCAAATGTCAATCATGTCATACACTACAACCCGCTGTCCGCGATCCCATCCGCGCCGTCTATTCCTCTAAAACCCACTTCGGTGGTGGTGCGGGATTTCCAGGCTCTTTTCGAAACGGTCTGCTTGCTTGTAGTTATCTCTCTGCGTGTCTGTGACTTCAGTTCCTGAAGGTTTTTTTTTCAAGTGCAGAATCGCCTCTAGTCCCGTCTGTCGCCAGACCACGTTAACATTTTAAATTCACTGAATAAATGTGCATGGTCTGAGTAAGTAAAACGAGCATTGTTTTGTTTTTAGACAATATAGCCAACATGAAGTACATTTTTAAAAGCTGTTTAATGCTATTCCTTGATAAACTTTCCTTTTTTTTTTTTTTTTACTTGTGTTTTAATATGTTGGCTAACGCTATATGAAAATGAAGAATTCTGTCAGTCTATTTTTCATTTCTGCATTTCTCCAGCTGATCTGAATAAATAAGCTATGCACTGGTTTATGTTGAGTTATGCTCTTCCTTATTTTCTGTTTAACGACCGCCTAAAATTAAATGATGAGAACGTGAGGCAAGCATAAGGCATAATCGTGACCTGTTTTTAGTAGATTTCATTGAGGGATTTGACAGTGTGATGCAAAGATTAAGTATTTCAAGTGTAGGCTGTTATACACGCACAGTTTTTTTTCTTTTGCCATTTTTTGGGGAGTTTCTAGCTTTTAGACTAGTCGGATACAAAACTTCCGTTTAAACGACTGTCAAATTAGTCGTAGCGCACATCCCTAGTTTTGAGATGATTAGCTGATTGGCATATCGCCATATTCTAAATTGTTGAGAAAGTGAATTGGTGGGTTTTTGTTAAATGTGAGCCAAAATCATCACAATTAAAAGAACCAAAGACTTAAACTACTTCAGTCTGTGTGCATTGAATTTATTTAATACACGAGTTTCACAATTTGAGTTGAATTACTGAAATAAATGATCTTTTCCACGACATTCTAATTTATTGAGATGCACCTGTACATTTTACATTTTTGTGAATTTCGTATTAATAGTAACACTATTTTTTTTTGTCTGTTTTAGACTTTATATGTTTGATTGTGATTATAACCTAAATTGGAAAATCTTTTATTTTATTTTCAATATTTGTGCCTATACTAAATATTCCGCAAAAAAATCTTCAGTCAAGACAAGTAAAGACTCTCATAAAAACTTCTACATTTGATGAGGTAATACTTCAGATACTTCAGACGTATACAAGATGCCCATGCTGTATTAAATGACAATAATTTTAATACAATACAGACAAATGAGCTAATCTATGAAAACAATTAACTAATTATTAACCGACTAGTACTTTTGATAAAACAAATATTCACACTGTATTAAAACATTTCTTTGTCAGTTAGTAATATTGTGAATTTTGAAGTTTGACCTATGACCTCTCACACATACATGCAGTGATTTAAGTTCTTGGACATACTGTTTGCTTCTGTGTGTGTGTGTGTGTGTGTGTGTGTGTGTGTGTGTGTGGATAGGTGTTATGTGTGTAGGTTTTGCTCCACTGGTGTAGAAGAGGTGCTGTGGTTCAAGGGTTCTTCTTTAGGTAGAACAGCATGTTCTGTTCTGTTTTTTTTTGTTGTTTTTTTTAATATAAAACAGGAAGTTTGTGTACTTAAGTGTCTGAGAGTGTTAGAGGTGTCTGGATCGTTTGTTCTTTGGTCTATGATGCATGATGCATGAATAAGTTGTTCGTAACTTTTTCAGTAGTTTCTGGGTTGGTTTGATGTGTGTTTTTAACATTTTCCTATACACTTGTATATTATTACTTAGAACAAATTAATTATTTTGAGTTTTTCTTATGGCTCAGCATATATCAAATATCTAGCAAATAATCACGTCACTGTGGGTGTCTATAGTTTTATGTTTTAGGTGAGATAAAGGTAGAGCTGTTAACAGAGATGAGAGATGTTAACAGTCAGTGGGCTTAATGTAACTGCATCATGAAGAAACAAGCAAGAAGTTTGTAACCCTAAACAGGAAGTGCAGAAAAGTGTGATAGCCTTCACAGGATGTCATGCTGCGAATCAGAGGTTGCCTTTACCTTGGGGGAAATTCCCCTACACCCTGATATATTCACACAGACACACACCATATTTAGGGCAATTAGAGTCAAGTGTAACATGGGAGATAAGATAGATAGAACAAAATATGCGCGCACACACACTGGTAAAACCACACACAAGCTCACATGCACACGCTTTTAAAGGTAGTATCCCTAGTATCTAATGCTGCATTAGATACACCACTTACCAAACAACACGTGTCATGCAGTTAAACCATCTGTGGCCTAACTGATATCATCCTTGTGAACACAAATTGATTCATAACAGTGAATCTAAAGCAGATGGCAAAATAAGTTACTGTATTTTTTGTCACAGTATGACAACAAAAGTCATTATTTTGGTAAATAAGTCACTTTTGACATCCGTCAGAGATGTTGTCTATTCTTCACAATGTACACAGACGGTCCAAAAATTACTCATTTAGGTTTTATATCTTAATATGATGTTAATAAAATCTAAATAAAATGTATGTTAAAGAGATGGTTCACCCAAAAATGGGGACTGAGGCAGAGCAGGGCACCCAGGCAGAACTGGCAGGGCAGGAAGCCAGGGCGGAGCAGAGAACCCGGATGGAGCCGGCAAAGCAGAGAACCATGGCGAGGCAGGGAGTAGGGATGCGTGGTATACCGGTACTGGAAAAATATATCGGTATGTATTATGTTTCAAACGGTATGATATCAGAATTTTGCTCGGTATTTCATACGCTGCTGTCGCGAAAAGCACCTGTAGGTGGCAGTGCTTCCCAAATTGCTGCGCAACAGGTAAATGTGACCAGGGACGCCTGCAGGATTTCTTCTGAGGGTACGCACAGAGTTTTGTTTGGGGGTCGTATGTAATGGTAAAGTGATTATATCAGGACAGGGAGGCGCCAGAGCGGTCACTTGCATTTGTTTCTTGATAGTGGAAACAACGTGAAATACGCCGTAATTTTTGCTCATAAAGGTAAGAGTCATACATCATTCAGAACTGTAAAGGGTCTACTTTTATTTGTGTGCATTCACAATATCAACAAAACATTGTGCTTTTATAAAATAAATAGGAAAACAGAGGATGCGCTTGCTGTCTCGTCTTGAATAGGAGCGCTTCACAATGATGAACCGAAACTCAACGAACTGAGTCACAAATATGATAAATATATCTATAGAAAGCTTTAAATTACTACTTTAAAACGAAATAATTCAAATCGAAAACAAAAACTCTTTCATTATGTAATCCGTAAAGATGCATTTCTCTCTAAAGGCAAGTCCAATGAGGAGATGGCAAGTCATTTTTCATCACCGTCTAAAATATAAAAATAAGGACAATTCTAAAACAGGCCCGATTATATTTTTTTCTGATTTTTATGTTGGTCTGCATTTTCCGCAACGCAATTTTGTCTGATATGTGAATTATTTATTAGCCTATTTTTTAATCCATGCAGCAAATGCTTTAAAAATTACTTTATTGCATTCCAGATGATTTTAAAGAACTTTTCACTATAAATTTTACGGGTAGCTTGAATGCAAAACATTGTCATGAATTCGTTGTATTCCCATTTGTAAAATAGGCTACAAATTAATTGTTGTAGTCTAACCCGATCTCATGAAAGTGCGTGTAGCATGATTTTCTCTTTCTATTTGACGTAATGTTTATAAGCAGAAATTGACTTTGGCATGCAAAAGACTGATACATTCATTATTAATGGCATGGCTGGTTAAGTCAACAGAAATACAGGACACACGAGCCTATAATTTACTGCTGAAATGTTTGCAGGGCAAGTCTCAGGTCAGTCTGAGCACTCATGGTACGCACAGTGCATACAGCCGTACACCTGCAGGCGACACTGAATGTGACAACAGAACAACGCAATCGATCAAACACATGAAACTCTATCAACGCACCCAAAATTAATAAATAAAGAGAACAGTAGAAGTGAAATATGGCATTTCTTTGCATTCAAAACAGATGACAAAGGTGAACGAACTGACCTTACTGCACTAGTATGCAAGTGTTGCTATAAATCATGTGTTGCCACAGTAGGCAACACATCAAACTTTTTAAGCATTTGTCGCTTGCTCATCCTGATCTTTTCAGAGAATTAAGAGATCGACAGGTGAGTGCATCGTTCATAAATTCAGATTTAATTTGAAATTTTATTTACAACTAATCAACGCACATACAGATGTGATACAGTAAGCGCAAATGTGCATGCGTGACACGCTAGAACCGGTGAAGTTTTGGTCACGTAATATGTGCACTTGCATTTCATACAATCAAATATTAATTGAATTTGAATTAAGCAAGAGTTTTGCTATATTAATTTTAGTATTAATAATATGAAGGGAATCTTTCTATGGAAGCCCGTTTCCGCCACTGAATAAAAAAATAAAAAAGGTTATTGCGACTTTTTATCTCAGAATTCTGACTTTTTTTCTCAGAATTCTGACTTCTTTTCTCAGAATTGTGAGATATAAACTTCATAATTCTGACTTTTTCTCAGAATTCTGAGATATAAAGTCGCAATTCTGAGATATAAACTACGCAATTCTGAGATATAAACTCGCAATTCTGACTTTTTTTTCTCAGAATTCTGAGATATAAAGTCGCAATTCTGAGATATAAACTCGCAATTCTGAGATATAAACTCGCAATTCTGACTTTTTTTCTCAGAATTCTGAGATATAAAGTCGCAATTCTGAGATATAAACTCGCAATTCTGACTTTTTTTCTCAGAATTCTGAGATATAAAGTCGCAATTCTGAGATATAAACTACGCAATTCTGAGATATAAACTCGCAATTCTGACTTTTTTCTCAGAATTCTGAGATATAAAGTCGCAATTCTGAGATATAAACTCGCAATTCTGAGATATAAACCGCAATTCTGACTTTTTCTCAGAATTCTGAGATATAAAGTCGCAATTCTGAGATATAAACTCGCATAATTCTGACTTTTTCTCAGAATTCTGAGATATAAAGTCGCAATTCTGAGATATAAACTCGCAATTCTGAGATATAAACTCGCAATTCTGACTTTTTTTCTCAGAATTCTGAGATATAAAGTCGCAATTCTGAGATATAAACTCGCAATTCTGAGATATAAACTCGCAATTCTGACTTTTTCTCAGAATTCTGACTTCTTTCTCAGAATTGTGAGATATAAACTCGCATAATTCTGACTTTTTTCTCAGAATTCTGAGATATAAAGTCGCAATTCTGAGATATAAACTCGCAATTTTGAGATATAAACTCGCAATTCTGACTTTTTTCTCAGAATTCTGAGATATAAAGTCGCAATTCTGAGATATAAACTACGCAATTTTGAGATATAAACTCGCAATTCTGACTTTTTCTCAAATTCTGACTTTTTCTCAGAATTCTGAGATATAAAGTCGCAATTCTGAGATATAAACTCGCAATTCTGACTTTTTTTCTCAGAATTCTGAGATATAAAGTCGCAATTCTGAGATATAAACTCGCAATTCTGAGATATAAACTCGCAATTCTGACTTTTTTTCTCAGAATTCTGAGATATAAAGTCGCAATTCTGAGATATAAACTCGCAATTCTGAGATATAAACTCATAATTCTGACTTTTTCTCAGAATTCTGAGATATAAAGTCGCAATTCTGAGATATAAACTCGCAATTCTGACTTTTTTCTCAGAATTCTGAGATATAAAGTCGCAATTCTGAGATATAAACTCGCAATTCTGAGATATAAACTCGCATTCTGACTTTTTTCTCAGAATTCTGAGATATAAAGTCGCAATTCTGAGATATAAACTCATAATTCTGACTTTTTCTCAGAATTCTGAGATATAAAGTCGCAATTCTGAGATATAAACTCGCAATTCTGACTTTTTTCTCAGAATTCTGAGATATAAAGTCGCAATTCTGAGATATAAACTCGCAATTCTGAGATATAAACTTCGCAATTCTGACTTTTTCTCAGAATTCTGAGATATAAAGTCGCAATTCTGAGATATAAACTCGCAATTCTGAGATATAAACTCATAATTCTGACTTTTTCTCAGAATTCTGAGATATAAAGTCGCAATTCTGAGATATAAACTGCAATTCTGACTTTTTCTCAGAATTCTGAGATATAAAGTCGCAATTCTGAGATATAAACTCGCAATTCTGAGATATAAACTCGCAATTCTGACTTTTTCTCAGAATTCTGAGATATAAAGTCGCAATTCTGAGATATAAACTCGCAATTCTGAGATATAAACTCGCAATTCTGACTTTTTCTCAGAATTCTGACTTCTTTTCTCAGAATTGTGAGATATAAACTCGCAATTCTGACTTTTTTTCTCAGAATTCTGAGATATAAAGTCGCAATTCTGAGATATAAACTCGCAATTTTGAGATATAAACTCGCAATTCTGACTTTTTTTCTCAGAATTCTGAGATATAAAGTCGCAATTCTGAGATATAAACTCGCAATTTTGAGATATAAACTCGCAATTCTGACTTTTTTTCTCAGAATTCTGACTTTTTTTCTCGCAATTGCGAGTTTATATCTCACAACTCTGACTTTCTCTCACAATAGGAAACTTCGTGTAAGGCTTTGCAGTGCTTTGTTCAATTTGCACTATCAAAATGAACTAGATAAATGCTGCGTCCGAATATGATTGTTGAACAAACATACAAATGACTAATTATTCTCCATTTCCGTGTTCTGCGCTCGCGGTTGGACAGTACCATTACCGCCGGGCAGGGTGCGGGAGGGGGGACGGCACGCACAGCTTTCAGACACAATATTCTTCATTTCTTTATATTTCTGAGTTTGAGGCAGCTTCTATCGCGTTATTTTAACAACAGCTGTCAAGTAAAGAGCGTATTATTGTAACATGAGTGTGAATGAATGCACGCAGGTGGATTTCCTTCACTCTCGCATAAAACGCGCTTTCATCTCTGTTCTTGCTCTAGAATGATCTTATCTCCTGTATTTAATGTTGTGAGATATCGACCAAGCAAGGCATCTCTGATGAAAATTGTAAATAAATTAAGGATTTGAGAAAAAAACTTTTTTATTTTTTTATTCAGTGGCGGAAACGGGCTTCCATATCTTTCTGCTGCACTGCCGACCACTAATATGAAGCAGCCGAGAGAGCGTGAGAGTGAGATTTATATTTAATGCTTTTTCTTTGGCTATCTGAGGCTGAAATCTGAAAACTATCTGAGAGCGAGAGAAACATTATTTGTCACCTATGGTATCGATTTAGTATCGATACCGAGGTATTACATTCTGGTATTGTACCGAAGCCAAAATTATGGTATCGAGCCATCCCTAGCAGGGAGCCAGGGCGGAGCCGGTGGGGCAGACAGAGGAGAAGACCACTAGAGCAGGACAGAAGACAACCAGGCCGGAGCAGATGGAGCAGAAGACCACCAGAGCGGGACAAAAGACCACCAGGCTAGAGCAGATGGAGCAGAAGACCACCAGAGCGGGACAGAAGACCGCCAGAGTAGACGGACCAGAAGACCACCAGACCGGAGCAGAAAGCAACAACGGGTAGCCAGACTGATCAGGAAACCGTGGCAGAGACCGAGACCTAGGGAGAGCAGAGACAGACAACACAGACAGTGCATTCACGGTCTCAGGGACCATGGCAGGGAACACAAAAAAATCATCAATAGGTTCACTGACTGAGACTGGACGGGCAGGCAGTTCATAGATAGGCTCACTGACTGAAACTGGTTGGGCAGACAGTTCATAAACAGGTTCACTGACTGAAACTGGACATGATGACAGTTCATAAACAGGATCACAGACTAGGACTGGTAAGGCAGACGGTTCAACAGACACACTAGGGGAAACAGAACAAGCAGACAGTTCATGAGTGGTCTCTATGGCAGTGACAGAGTTAACGTGAAAGACATGGGGTGCATTTATAGTCTCTGGGCTCAAGACAGGCAGAGTTAAGGGTTCAAAGGCAGGTTTTTGAGTTGTGACAGACAGGGCTGAAAGTTCTGTGTTAGTTTCATTGAGAGTGGCTGGACAGACAAACCATTCAAGATTGGGTACATTGGCAAAGGATGATTGGGTTGACAGTTCACAATTAGATGCAGGAGTTGATTTTAAACAGACACACAGTTCAACATCAGACTCATGGACTGAAACAGGAACTACCAATAATTCGAAATTAGGTTCATGAATTGAGACTGGTAAGACAAATGATTCAGAATTAGACACACTTGGAACCAGTTGAAATGGGACACACAGAGAGTTCACTAGTGGCCTCTTTGGTAATGACAGATAAGGCCGATACTTCAAAGACAGCCTCTCCGGATGGGTCGGGACAGAACAATTGTTCATAATTGGCCTCCATGGCCGGTTCAGAGCAAGGCAGGAGTTCGCATGCGGCCTCTATAGCCGTGACAGGACAGACTGAAGGTTCACAGACAGCCTCCGTAGCCATGACAGGACAGGCAGAGAGATCACAGACGGCCTCCTTGGCCGGGACAGGACAGGATGGGAGTTCATAAGTGAGTACTACTGACACCTCTAGAGGTTCTGCAGCGGATGCCACCACCTCTGGAGGTTCTGCAGCAGTACCATCAGGATACAGGGAGAGTTCAGCAATGGTTCCTTTGACCGCGACATGACAGGCTGAGAGTACGTTGCTGGGCGTCACCACCACGCAAGGAGCTGAAGCAAGCACCACTGCTTCAGGAGGTTCTGCAGCATGCGCCGCCACCTCTAGAGAAGCTGCAGAGGGTTCCATCGCCTCAGGGAACACAGCAGCAAGCGCCACTAACTCAGGAGGTTCTGCAGCATCAACTGCCACCTCTGGAGACATCACAGTGGTCGCCACCGTTTCTAGAGTTTCTGTGGTGGTGTATGCAGCCCAGATACACCATAAAGCGACCCCCATTGTGGGAAGCGCTACAGACAGGGGAATTAGTTCAGAAACAGGAGGGCTAGAGTGAGTGGGTTTGGTGATACCAGCTGCGCGTGCAGACACCAGCGTTGCATCCCTCACACCAATCTAGGCGACTGAAGACCTGACCTCGAAGATCTGGGTGCTACAGACAGGAAGTGACAGGACTCTGGAAGATCAGTGGAGACGTGACAAGACTCTGGAAGATTAGCTGAGACATGACGAGACTCTGGAAGTTCAGCTGACACGTGACGAGACTCTGGAAGTTCAGCTGTGACGTGACGATCAACTGGGACTTGACTTGATTCATGACGATCAACTGGGACTTGACTTGATTCATGACGATCAACTGGGACTTGACTTAGCTCATGAAGATCAACTGTGACTTGACTGGACTCATGAAGATCAACTGTGACTTGACTTGACTCAGGAAAATCGGCTGTGACTTGACGAGGCGTTGTTATCTCCGCCATTTTGTGAATGTGCTCCGGTGCGGCCGCCATTTCAGGAGTGGGTTGAATCACCAGAGTAGCGATCACTATACAAGAATGCCCTGGGGCTTACGACTGATCAAACTTTGCGGTCGTCATTACGGCGATGTCGTGTTCCTCCTCCGCGACACTCACAGTAAAAGAGGAACTGATAGACATTAAAGCATAGTTCATAATCTGAACGAGTGATGAATGCGGACCCTCTCGAATGAGCTTAGACTTTAGTGGCTGATGAATGCCATCACAGAACAAATCTATTAACAGACAGTCTGGCAAGTCAGAGCCATTTGTTAAAACTAAATACTCCTCTATGTAATCCTCAAGTAATCATGTGCCCTGCTTGAAGGATAATAACAGACCTTCCATGCCCATACCTGGCCAGTGTCCACTTGAAAAGCCACTGGATCCTGGTGTGGCCGAGTATTCTGTTATGGAGTGAACAGACTGAGAGACGTAAGGATCCATCTGCTGGCTTTTATTTAGATGAGACATAGTCAAATACACAGGCGTGGGTCTAAAACACAGCAAACAGGAACAACACAGGCTAGGCGAAAGAGTAATCCAAAACGGGCATGGTCGATAGATGGTTAACAATATGCAGAGGGCTTGACAAGAGGCGTAGTCCGATAACACAATCAATAGTCCAAAGATGCAAACATAATCCAAATGACAAGACAAGAGAAATATCCAAGGCAGGCCACAAACTCAAGGGAAGGCAGAGATCAGACAAAACGAGATAACAGGCAAAGATCAAGACACAGGGAAATAGACTGTGAACAGGACTAAACTATGAACTCAGGAAACATGGAAAGGCTCCGTAATGCAGCTATCGCTAGAAGAGCGATAACTGCAGACAGTACTCTGCGACCAGAGCAAGGAAGTCCAAGGCTTATAAAGCGTGTCTCATTGGTTACAGCTGTGTGTGTGTAATCAGTGCAATGGATGATGGGAACTGTAGTCCAGAGTGACATTTAACAGTCTGTGTAGTGTGAGAGTCTATGTGGTGAGCGGGCGGTCTCTGGTGGTGAGTGAACGGAAGGGCAGGCACAGGATTCGTGACAATTTAAAATATACATATAACAGTTTTTTTAAATTGCAATAATATTTCACAATATTACTATTAATTATTTATGATCAAATAAGTGCAGTCTTGGTGAGCAAAAAAAAAAAACATCTTATTGACCAGAAACTTTTGAATTGTAGTGTAAATGTATGAGTATCAATTTAAACATAGTTTTGCTTTTTATCAATGTACAACAGCATATGAGCCACCTCTATACATACAGATAGGCAGTGACAGAGAGATCATTGTTACTAAGCTGGCTCTGGTCTTTCCTGTCAAAACACACAAATGCTGAGGTAGCAGAGATACAGGCTGAGAGCTGTGTGTGAATGTGTTTGCAATCGAGGGAAAGAGTGAGTCTGTGAGAGAGAGGTCCGGCAGGATAAAGGGAAGAGATCATCCCATACCCTGTGCCCCCTAAACATCAGAGCTTCCTGTTCCCCAACACACACATACACACACATTCTCACGCCCTTTGTTACATCACAGCTCTTTAAACAAAAACTTTCCATTCCACATTAGTCTTTAATTTTCTGCTTTGGGAGCCAAGGTCAGTGAAGGATATAATGAACTATTCAGTACTATTGTGGTTTTGTGGAAGTGAGAAAGGCATAGACGTCTTCCCATGTTCCTGAGTTATGACACTTTGCTGACAGTCACTTTTTGTCATTGTGCTCAACGTACAGGTTGCACACCTGACCCTTACTCTTGCCCTTATGACATTGTGTCTGTCGGTGTGTGACGCCCACATGAGGTTATTTTTTGTGCTCTGACATCAAAGTGTGACATTCTGCATCCTGTAGTTTGCAAGTGGTGGTTGTATTCCTGCAGGCTGATGAGTCTTTCTACCTTTTATTTCTGATGTGTCCAGTTAGCAGCTCCTCATATATTTTATATTCAGTGTGTCCATTCGCTCTAATGATAGCAGCACTTGAGCTACATAAACTCCACAAGTTTGTGTAAAACCTAATGATCATGTGATCTGGCATGATTTGAGAATGATCCAAAGAGTATCTTGTGCTTCAGTGGAAGCAAGAACATCTGACCATCTGTACAAAGGGCCAATAACATTAATTAAAATATTTAAAAAATATTTCAACATGTTTTCAGACTTTTTGAGCCCACTGCTAAGTGCATGTGTGTTTGTGCACACTTGTGTGTGCACGTGTTCTGTGGTATGTGCATCTGTGTGTGCGGCTGTTCCCGCATTGCTTGGTGTTTTATCTAATCTTGCCAAAGGGATTCCTCTTGCATTTACTGTAATGTCGCACATAAAGGGCTTTTGTGTGAGAAACTCGCCGGCAGGAACTCGTCACTGTCAATTAGGTAGAGGTCAGTGTTTTTCTGTTTTTAAGTCTGTCAGCATGATATTGAGAAAACAGGTCCTCATGAACTACAGTGGGACATTTTTTAAATTGTTAAAAAGCAAAAATATTTTAGGGTTATAGTTACAGGGTTAGGATTATAGTGAATAAAATACATAAAATAATTTATACAAATATATACACACGCATATAGAAAATAACACGATATGTACTCATTTACATAGCTAAATAAATGTGTGTGTGATGGATTGGAGTTAGGTGTTAAGTCAAACCTTTGCTGGGATACGTTTTGGCATAGCTGATAATATGTTCATCTATCACTCTTACATACTTACACGTACACAATCAACTGATGGCGATTACTGTTATACAAACTAAACACACCTGCTCTCAAACTAACTATTCTCTACCCCTTTACCCACTGTCTCCAACAGCTGCACTTTAATACTTCTGAAAACAGTGGTTTGTCCAAAGTAAACAGATACCTAAAGAAAGAATTTATCTCTGTTCTCTCTCTCTCTCTCTCGCTCACTCACACACACACACACACACACACACACACACACTTTTACCTAGATATCTAGACATACCACAGACTTCCATTGTTTATATGAAAGTTATTTAATATTTAACTGTAATTACCACAGACCAAATGTACATTTGTCATAAGAGACACTTTTACTTTGCAAGATGTATACTCTATAGAGTCAAGAGCTGAAGGGTGCGGTGTATCCTCTCTTATCAAAATGGACGCCGGTCTTCCTGTCTGTCACAGTTTCAGATCCTGTAAAGGGGCAATGTGAGGTCACTGCCTTAGTTTTACTGCCATTATCCAAGTTTTTTCTTAAACTATACAAAAATACTGTTCTGTTCAAAAGTTTGGGGTCAGTAAGATTTTATGTTTTTGAAAGTCTTTGATGCTCACCAAGGCTGAATTTATTTAATCAAAAATACAGTAAAAACACTAATATTGTAAAGTATTATTACAATTGAAAATAGCAGCTTTCTACTTAAATGTAATTTAATATGAATTTTTTGCAGCCATTACTCCAGCCTTTAGTGTCGCATGATCCTTCAGAAATCATTCAAACTTGCTGATTTGGTGTGCAAGATACATTTCTCATTAACATAAATGTTTATAATAGCTGTGCTGCTAATATGTTTGTGGTAACCATACCACTACCTTTTTTCAGGATTCTTTGATGAATTGAAAGTTCAAAATAATAGCATTTGTTTTCAATTAAAAATCTTTTGTAACATTGTAAATTTTATAGAATTTGTTTCTGTTTTCTATGTTTCCCTGTTCTCCCGCCTTGTTTTGATAATTGACCCAGTTTCTGTTTCCCCTTGATTATGTTAGTTAGTTCACCTATGTCTAGTTAATCAAGTCATTTACTCCCTCTCTTGTGTTTGTATAAAGTCTCCCCTTTCTGTTCTTTGAGTTGCTGGTTATTAACATTGCATATGTTGCTGTTGGTCTCTTGTTTTCCCATGGATGTATATTAAAAAACTTTTGGATCTGTATTCCTTGTTGTGCACCTTTTATCACTCCAACTCCAATGTGACAGTAACATAATAAATGGCTTTACTGATACTTTTAATAGATTTAATGCGTCTTTACTGAAAGTATTAATTTCTTTCAAAAATAAAAAGCTTACTGAACCCAAACTTCTGAACAATAGCTCTTCTACTAATCTCTTTTGGTTAGTGTTTTTAACATATACAAAACATTATTGCGTTATTGCTTAATTGCATGTCTGTAAATGACAATAAAGGAAATGAACGGAGCTGAACAGTTTTTTTTAAAGATATCACACGTAGTATTTTTTATTCCAAACATTAAAACCACAGATTACATGGATTATTTTATTACTGAAAGGGTCACCATACCAAGTAAGCCACATCAAAATAAACGGTTTAAATTTAATTTTAAGAATGGTAATCTGACCCTCGCTGATGTAAGTGATTTGCACAATTCAAACCAAAGGCATTAAAAACCATCCACAGCAATAAAAATCAGTGACGGTCATGGCTTGCACGTCTCCTATTAACTTTTTAACTCCATATGGCAAAACATATGTGGAACATTCCTTGCATAAACCACCAAAACATTAATCATATTGGGTCTCCACATTTTTGTGACAGGTGCTGTTACCGTTGAGACTGTCTCATCTTGGATATGATGGTGCATTATATTTTCTCTGCCATGGGAATAGAAGATTTATTGCTTTGTGTGCTTTGTTAGTGGAAAATAGAGTGAGAAGGGGACAGGGCGTTCTGGGTTCCGCTCCAGTGGCCCTCCAGAACTCTAAAGGCCGCCCTACAGCTCTGTCACTACCGCAGTGATGTCATCATGGCAGCTGGTGCTACATGTTCTCTTTGTCTCCGGACTTCCTGCTGTGAGACAGCAAGCCCTCCTCTCCTCCTCTCTCCTCTCATTAACTTTCTTCCTTCTCCTCATCTCTTTTTTTAAAAATCAATTATTGATCATGTGTCAATTATTGTGTATTTTGGAAATGACAAATCTAATCTTGCGTTTCAAGAAATGAGAAGGTCAGATGAGAAGCTTGAGAGTGTAGTCAGCGGGCGATGATGTCACTTGACCTCACTCTCACGGACTCTGGCCAGAGCACAGCTGCTGAAGGTTCAAGCACGTGTGTGAGAAAAAGTAAGACTCTAGCAGACGTGTCGGTTTCTGCAAGATCAAGGCCTTTGTTGACATGCAACTCTGCCAGTCTCTCTCTGTCTTTCCAGTATTCCTGTAACATTAGGCAGTTAAATATTAAGATACTTTAGGGCAAATTTTAAAAAGTAGCTGCTCAAAAACCTGCATTTTATTTCGATCAAAGATACAGTGACAACAGAAATATTGTGAAATATTATTGCAATTTAAAGTACCCACACAAAATTGTAATATTTGACATATATTGCTGTATATCAAGAGTGATATTGCCATGTATTTTTCTTTGAGGCAATACATTTTTATATTCTCTGGATAGATGAAGATTTACGTTTGACATACAAAATCCCCATAGTAAAATTTGTGTGTTAATAATATCCATATGATGATTTTATTTGGTATTATATGTAGCAACCATATATGTCAACAATATATATTGTGTATATATATATATATATATATATATATATATATATATATATATATATGCAGGTTTTTAAAACAGCATATATGCAAATAAAATCTTTGTCTATATGTTTTTGTAGTACATTTTTAAATACATTAAAAATAAAGGGTCTTAAATACATCTTTTATAATATTAACATCTATTGATGGTTTTAGGGTGGATATAAATGTAAATGACATTTATGTCCAAAAATATATCACACATACACAAACATACATGTCCAGTTTGTAATAGGTTTCATATATCTGTTTTTACTTCATATTTCAGTATATTTAATATACAGAAAATTAATATATACATATATTGCATTTGCACATGGATAACTGTTTTCTATTTTGATCAAATGTAAAAAATAGTTTACGGCAAAGTTGAATCATTCTAATATGCAGATTTGTTGCTCAATTTGGTGTTTTCAGTGTTTAGAAGAGTTGTGTTTTTAATATTGATGCTTTTTTCAGATTTTTGATTAATGTTTCTTTATAAATGTCTTTACTTTAGGTCACTTTTAATCGATTTAATGTAACCTTGTAATGTAAAATACTGTAAGCTAGATCATGGTAGTCTAAAGTGTTAAAACGACGCAGACAAATAAACAATGCTCTTAACAGGTACAATTCAATTTTTTATTTGTGCGAATTCAACTAAAATGGTGTGTTTTTGTCCTTGTTATATGTATGAGCAGGTCTGTCCTTTGTGAATCCGGCAATATCTGGTCTGTGTTATCTGTTATCTAAGGTGACGTAGAAATTTGGCTTGAAGCTCCTGTTGTAGAATGTTGGTTTTTGGGGTCATCAAGGTTGCTAAACTATCAAGGACATTAAAACCGTAGTTCCGAATATGGCAATTCCACAGGAAAAAAACAAACAAAAAACTTTGAAATAAATAATAAAACTGCCATTCAGGTGAAAGGTTTTCCTGTTATTGCACAAACAAATACAAACCACTAGACTAGAGTCACTGTGACAGCGAGTTATTGCAATCAGTCTGTGCAATTGAATCATCTCCTGACTAAAATTGTTAAAGTCTCAGGTTTTAGCCTGTTAGAAGGAAAGTTAACAGTCAAATAGAGCAATAAATGCAGAACAAGTAAGCGTGAGACCATGAGTATAAGTCAGACAGAGGGCCAAAAAAGAGAAAATTGATGTCCTTGTCCATCTCACTCTGTTATTTTTCTTCTCTTTCTCTCTGTCTCTGTGGTAAAGTGGTATTTACTTATAGATAATTAGGCCTTCATGCATCTGTTGCTGGCCATCATATATCAAGCACAACACAGGCCCACTGAGAGAGACTACAAGGCAGGAAGATGGGACATCAGGGAGACAGTGGAACAAAAAGAGGATCATAGAGAAAGAAGCATGGAGACAGAGAAGGGGGTCATGAAAGGAAGCAGGGCTCAACAATAAGGATTTTTTTATGGGCCATTAGTTCTGATGTGTACTTGCCTTGCCTACGTATATTTTCAGAGGCCTCAGAACAAAAAATACATTTTTGTGATGATTATTTAATTTCATAATTATTTTATCATCAATTTAGCAATAGCAATGAGTGAATGTACCAACAAGGCAAGTGACTCACAGTGGCTCTGGGCCATCAGACCATCCCTGTTTTTGAGCCCTGAGTACTCCAGTATACAAGTTACACTCCTCAATCACCCCACTGTATTTTAGAGGCTTTCACAACTCTCTACGTAGAACAGTTTGAAAAGAACTCCATAAGAAAGGCAGTAAAAAAGCGGGAGAGGACCAGGACTTGGATAAGTTACGCCCATCCTTATTTTGCCTCTTAAAACAACAGATTATTGCATTATGTTAATGGAAATCCTGTGACTTTGCTGAAAGGTCGTGTTTTGAAAGGTCATCTGTCATCTGATGATCTATAAATGAACGTTCATGCTGGAATGTCCGAAAAGGACCAGAATTGATGCTGTGTGGATTTGTGCTGACATGCACACAGTTTATCTGCTGGTAATGTGATCAGTGTTTGTTTTCTGCAAGGGCACCTCTCGGGCCACCACAGTAGGCGCTACTGTATGTAAACACATGCATGCGCACACACACACACACACACACACACACACGCAATACTGTAGAGAAGTTCAAAGAACCCATAAAATCTAAATTGCAGTTAGTGGTTTTTAGCCCATTTCTATATTTAGAAATATGCAACAGGTAGCCAAAAAGTTAATATTTTTGGTTAAATCTGTTTTGGAGTTGATGTATGACATTATATATATATATATATATATATATATATATATATATATATATATAAATGTAAAAAATATTTTCAAATGTTTTAAGGCTGTGTTTTTATTAATTTTAAGACATGAAAAATTGAAATGTATTTTCTTTCCCTTGAAGTGCGTTTATAATATATTTTGCCATTTGAAGGTTCAAACTAAATATATTTTCAGTTTAAAATAAATATTTCCTTAAGCTGTTCTGTTGACAACATACATTTAGCTATATTTAGCATGTATTAGAATATGTATTTGGCCACAAAAATATCTATGTGCCATATGTGCACAGTGTTAATTCTGTTGGTATCAAGATAACACGTTAACATTATAAAAAAAACATATGCTTATTTCTTTGACACAGAGTTAAGCAACACAGGATGACTAAACAATACTGTGAGTATACATTGACTAATGCCATTGACTAATGCATGTCACATTCCAACTATTGTCCCATTGAAAAAAACAGAGAACAGGATCACACCTCAAGTGTGCAGAACCTCTATAGGGTCAGGGTGAAAGGGTGAGAGGAGGAAGGTGAAAATGAATAGATAAGTAAAAGAAAGTGGCAAAAATATATTCTGCCTCGCCTTAAAATAAAGATTTGTTTTCTCTCTCTCTCTCTCTCTCTCTCTCTCTCCACCTCTCCACACACACCACAGACCTCATGTTTTTTTTTCATCTGGTACAAAACATGTTTTTCAGCAGGAAACCTTTACAGACAGTGCATCCATTCATACTCTGACACCCATGTGTGTGTGCACATTTGTGAGCATTGCATAAGAAAATAAAATTCCTTTTATAATCTCTGTGCATTGTTGCGTTCAATAATAAATCTTATCTAGAAAAGTTTCAGGTAAATAATATTATATAATGTTATTGCCCTGTTACAGAAAAAAAAGAGTCCCAGACAAGCCCTACTTTTCCAAACTAATCCAAGCTTTCACACTCTTTAAGGATTTAGGTTATCAACAGGAAATTAAGTTGTTTTTCTTAAGTTGTTCTTTCCCTCTTTCTTTCCCAACCTTTCTTCAGTCGTTCTTTTTAGATGACTTTTCACCTAGTTTCCTTTTTTTAAGTTTTCTTCCTCTCACTGGAATTGCTGCTGCATGTTTTTGGTCAGAATGCTCGATTTAGAATTTTAGCTTTAATTTGAAGTAGCCTACCCATGAGCCTTTTGGGTGTTAGCTGGCAAGTCATGTAGTCACAGGTGTTTGCTGTCTTAGTTGTCCTTCGAATGGATAGCTGCACTTGTTTAAAGCATTTTGCTATTGGATCATTAAATCCAATGTGTGTGTGTGTGTGTTTGTTCATTGACCATGGTCGTTGCTCATTGTGAAGAGAGGTTATGGCCCTTGTAAAGGGGGGTTTGCATTGTGTGAGTATTTCCTCTGAGAATCCCATAGGACAGTTGTGTCTCCCTAGACAGTGCGGGACTGCGGACAGTCTGGTTGCTTGAGCTCGACACAAAGGTTATGAATAGAGCAATGACTGTTTCATGCAATTATTTCTATTCCTCAAGCTCTGGAGGAGACGTTTGAGAGGATAAAGATTTGGAAATCCAAACACAGCCCTTCACGATGGGCATATTTATCGACTTGCTTGTTTCTTGCCTTTATCTGCACATCTTATCTGTTGTTTTTAGAGGTCCAAGCACCAAAGCTATTGTATGATTTTTTTCTTCTGCATTTTGTGCACTAAATCTCTTTGGCTGTCAGATAAATTACAGATACATACCAATTCCCTGTAATAAGCGTGTTTACACTATACTGTTCAAAAGCTGTACCATTTTTGAAAGAAATTCATACTTTATTCAGCAAAAATGCATTAAATTGATCAAAATTGACAGTAAGGATGTTTATAATGTTACATAAAATAAATATGTTCTTTTGAACTTTCTATTTATCCAAGAATCCTGATTATAAAGTATCATGGTGTCCACAATACTTTTGTGGACACCATGATCATGAGCATTTTTGTAGACACCATGACCATAATCACACAACCTTTTTCAACAAATAATAAGAAATGTTTCTTAAGCAACAAATCAGCATATTAGAATGATTTCTGAAGGATCACATGAAGACTGGAATAATGGCTGATAAAAATTCAGCTTTGCCATCATAGGAATAAATTCCTTTTCTTTTTTTTTTTAATTGCAGTAATATTAATTATTTCTGATCAAAAATACAAATCTTAGCAGCCCTAAACTTTTGAATAGTGTACATTCTCACTAATCCTAACTTAACTCATAACTTTTCTTATAATTATCCCCTCAAATCAAGTTGTCATAAGAATTTTGTAGCACAAATATGTTCTACCATTTCACCAGGTTACACCCATAGGTGGCGCTATAAATGAATATATATTTGTTTCTCTTCTTTTTCATTCTACCTAAACCCTGATGATTGATGAGTCTATAATAATATTTTTATGATTTTCATCTTTGCTTTTCACACTAAAATTCATGAGCCAGGCTAGTTTGAATGTGTATTTTCCACTGCTGCTACTTGTTTGCTTCCATGGCAGTTTGTTACAGTTAGATTTGCTTTCTCACAGATTCTATCTTCTGTAGAGGTGTTGTGTTTGTATATAGTTTAATTTGGCCGTTGCTTGACAAGTCTAGTCTTTCCTGCTGCTGACCATATGGCTCCTCTAAAATGGGCTCCCTAACATACAGCCATGTGTATGAAGCCAATGTATTCATGAAGGGGAGCAGGACATCATTTGTTCTCATTATATTCATTGCGAAAGCATGTTCAGAACCAAGTTTAACACTCCTCTGGCCTTCAGAGTTTTTGGCTCATGTCTACCCCATACATTTCTCTCTGCGTCCTGTTCAGTATGACCGACATACTGGTTCAATGCAGTTACAGTTAATTTGAATAATTTATAGTCATTTCCTGACATGTTGTTCAGTTTATGAGTCTGTCAATGATTTATCATGTTCTCTTTCTCTGTCTGTCTCAGTTTTGCAACATGTTATTCAGTCAGCGAGCTGCTAGTCTGCAAAACCTGTTTCTCCTCTTCTCTCGTATGGAAGGATAAGAAAGAATGAGTCGGGAGGGGGTGGTGTGGGTGTTTAGGGGGAATTTTTGGCACACTTCCTCATTTTGTCTTCATAAATAACAATTTTCCTTACCTCCTTCTCTCTTTTCAAGCTCATAGCAGTAGAACAACAGTTATTTTGCTGTACCTAAAAAGAGAAGAAGTGCTTTCGAAAGCATTGACTAGAATATTTGAGTTCAAGTGTGTCTGGGCAAAAAGTAGCTATCATCCTATCATTCTGTCAAACATGACTTTTAGTAAAGATGTTTCTTCTCTTTCTAAATAAATATAGATGTCAGATATGAGGTTGTCTAGTTTATCTAGTTTTTTTTTTTCAAATGAGTAATTATTTTAATTAGTGATTTAATGATATATGTATTATTGTTTTATTTACTTTTTATTTAACTATATATCAATTATTTTAATGTTATGGTAGATAACCAATAAATGCCAGATATTAAAACACTATTTTGTGTATATATATGATGATTTTGTGTAGTATGACAAATGTATTTTAACTATTTTAACTTGCATTGGGTCCATAATTAATTAACTGCTCAGCAAACAGTGTTGCACAGGTGAGCATGTTTGGGTGGAGTCTCTAGAACATATAACTTAGGTTAATTCAAAAAAGCACACATAATAAGCAAAGACTGTGAACCTGCTTACCCTGACATGTTGATATATGTACATAAGTGACTGACTTATAACTTCTGGCTAGTATGCATGTTTGTGCACGTGCACAATTTCAACGAAAATGTGCTCAAACTGCACTGTGTTCTGAAGATCTCGCAGGTTTTCTGTGTCATTTGTGACATGATATACTGTATCGTGTGGAAGAGAGAGAGAGATTTTGTTTATTTGTGTTATCTAGTGTAAAGCTTTCCACCTGAGTGCATTAAACAGATCCTAATTACATTACTTCTCAAGAAAGTGCCGTGTGCAGTGGTTTTTAGTGCTTGTGAATTATTTCTTTTTTTCTAGGAAGGAAATTTCTACAGGGGAGGGGAAATCAAGAAGCATACAGTCTCTGCTGGTCTTTCATAAACAATAAAATATTAAGTGGTTTCATACTGACTGTGGCATGGCCTGAGGCCCAGGCCTAGGTGGTTTTGTTTGGCCGTCTGGTTGTGCTTGGGCCTCATCTGATATTGATGAAGAAAGAGGACACGCAGAGTGAAATTAGTTCACCGGAGCTTTCTAATAGGAGCTTATGACGCTGCAATATTGTCGGGCTGTTAATGCGTTTCCTCTTCACTATTGCAAGCAAACAGTTCTTATGAGTTTCAGATCTATATCAGTATCAGTAGAATGGCTCTGTTCCAAAACCGACATACATGGGCTGCTGCCTTCTATTCTGAGGCAGCATTCTGACTGAAATGGAACTTGATTTGGAACATTCTACATGCACTGTTAGTTCACCCAAAAATAAACTTCTGTCATTTTTTTCATGTCATTCCAAACCTGTATGACTTACTTTCCTCTGCAGAACACAAAAAATTATATTTTAAAGAATGTTGGTGACCATTGACTTCCATTGTATAGACCAAAAAAAAAAAAAACACTTGAAAGTGAGCAAATTATGACAGAATATTCCTTTCATGTTTAATATGCATACATGGTGCACACATATTTGGCATTAAAATAGTCCTTTTTAGTGATTGTTATTAAGAAAACTCAACTATTTTACTAGTTGTATTGATACTTTTTTGTATTAAATGAAACAAAAGACAAGGAAGGTTATTTACTTGACCATTAAGATGTTTTGAAATTGTTTTCATTTAATGTTCTTGGGATTTTATAGGTAACTTTCTTGTATAATGGAAGGTCAGGCTGTTTATGGAAAGTATTTACATATTCATAAGATTCGTAATCGCAGATGAATTGATATTTATTAGCATATGTCACCAGTTTATCATTCCCATATCTGCAGCCCTGCCCCCAGTGGATTGAATATGTCATGTTTAGAGTCCCTATCCTCAGGTTTGATGTTGTATGATAGATGCTGAATCAACCGTAAGTTCAATGACACCATTATTGTTTTGTTCCAAGATTGGTTACATAAGATGTCATAGGTTGGTAGGTCAGGCATTCAAAAGATCATCATGCTAGCTCTCCACAGCTGTGAACTGTGGATAAAAAGAAAGGTGATAAAAATTTTAAAAAAATCTGTGACTCTGTTACTTATTTATTTTTGTTTTGAGGAACAGTGTTCTCTTGTCTTATTGAGGAAGTGTTGTTTTGTTTAGCCCGTGTCACCGCTGCTAGACATAATCAAGCAATACTTATTTCCAGGGAATGGTAACGACTCACCATATAGTGGACCTATTTTATTAAACATCATAATTACATGAAAGTTCAATCAAGGGCTCATGCAGGGAAACTTTCAGTAAACCACACATCTTTATCAGTCATGACCACTAAATCATATGTATTGATCATCGCTGTTATAAAGCAAAGTCTGCTTATGTTTCACATCAGATGATAAGGGACAGTCATTAATTCTGTAGCACTGTTTTGTATTGAGCTGAAGAAGAGGTTCTTGCCTTTATTTACAATATGTTAGAAATATACATATTAGTTTGTGTGTGTGCTATATACCCCCTGTATTTTAACAGCTGTGAACACTCCTATTAACATAACATCCACGGGAACTTTGGCTTCCTCACGTGCAAAACAAGCAGCAGATCTGCAGGATCTAATATAATAGCATCTGGACACTTTAGTATCTGGTTGTGACACTGTCTGCACAACTACATGTGTTGTGTGAACCTAAGGTGAACTCACTTTTAACATCCACTAAAAATGACCTTGATTCCAGCTAAAAGTAATTACAGTAGTGACTTGAAGAAGTAAAGTTAGCTCTGAGAAAATACTTTCTTCATTTGTTTGCAGATAACACCTTTGATGTGTCTTTTTGACTCCAGACATTTTTAAGGGCCACTGTGTATATAAGTTGTGTTTGTGAGAGGCTGTACTGTTCAGAAGTTTTGGGTCTGTAAGATGTTAAGTATTTTTTGAAAGAAGTCTCTTATGTTTACCAAGGTTTAATTTATCTGGTTATTGAGTAAAATAAAAACAGTAATATTGTGAAACATAATTACAATTTAAAATAACTGTTTTCGATGTTAAAGGTCCCATGACATGCTGCTTTTTGGATGCTTTTATATAGGCCTAAGTGGTCCCTAATACTGTATCTGAAGTCTGTTTCCCGAAATTCAGCCTTGGTGCAGAATTTCAGCCACTATGAGCCAGTCCCACAATGAGCTTTCCTTAGGAAGTGCCATTACTGTGTCTGTAGCTTTAAATGCTAATGAGGAGGAGAGAGGCGGGGCAAGGTGGAGGGTGGGTGTGTGGCCTTAACCAGCTTGCGCTACCATGCGCTAATGTTGACAGTGGATGTATCGCAATGGCTCTTAGACACGCAGTCGTTCAAGCTTTTCAGTTTGACCCAGAATCTGATCCGGATGAAGAAGTTGCAACTCAGTGGCTACAGCAGGACATCTCCGAATAGTTAGTTTAAAATATTGTGTCTGGATACGGTACTTTAGTTGGTTTGTTTGTTTATGTATGCTGTTACAGTTATTATCATGTAGCTAATGCTAGCCATAGGCTTGGATGAAGGAACTAAAAAAATACTTCGGTGTTCATTTGTACATCCAAACACTGAGCAACTGCCATGCTTCGCTCGTTTGCAAACCATGATGTCTCTCGAGGGAAAAAAAATATTGCGCTCGCCTCGCACGGTAGTGGCTCATTTTCTAATGGGCAGGCAAAGCAGAGAAAGGGGAGGTAACCTTTCCCCGTATGATGACATAAAGGGAAGATTCCAGATTGGGCATCTGAGCTTTCATTTTCTCAAAGCAAAGCAGGATACCTAGGGCTCGGTTTACACCTATCGCCATTTCTAGCCACTGGGGGACCATAGGCAGGCTAGGGGAACTCATATTAATGTTAAAAAACCTCATAAAGTGAAATTTTCATGCCATGGGACCTTTAATATATTTTAAAACGTAATGTATTCCTGTGATTGCAAAGCTGAATTTACAGCAACCATTACAATCTTCAGTGTCACGTGATCCTTTAGAAATCATAATATGCTGATTTGGTGCTCAAGACACATTTCTCAACTGAGAGGCACAATATAATGGCCAAAGATATCCATCTGACTGATTTCAAACACATTCTTATAGCTCCTGTAATTTACTTTTAATATATTATTTAATTATTTTGTCTGGGCAAGTAAAAATCTGAAATGTTGGCTGGTAGAAGCAATCCTTTTGTTGAGTCCTGAGTGAATGCATATGCGTGCTAACGTGCTAACGTGCTGTGTAGTTTGTGCTTTGGGAGTGCCATTTCCTCTGACTGTCTGGATGTGTATGCGTATGTGTGTGTGTGTGTAGTGTACATTTGTATCGGTGTTCCTAGCGGACCGCACCTCTTTCAGGAAGACAGATGCTAGACTGAGCTGCTCCAATCAGTCCGGTTCTCAGAATTCCCAAGCTGAGTACTAGACTTAGAGAGGAACATGGGAAGTTGGGTGGGAGAAATGACCATTGACATAGAGGATATAAGGATGAAAGAGCGAGAGGAAAGGTGGATCTGATAATGGAGGAAAGCACTGTTGAATGGATATATGTTTAGTGTCATGAAAAGAGCTATTGAGCCTGAGCACAGTCTACAGTCGTTGAACTCTCACTGTAATGCAAGTTCACTGGCCTCGCTCAGAAGATACAGAAACAAGGCTCAAAATGAACACTAAAAAGACCAGTAAATAAAATGGAGCTACTTGCAAGTTTTTGATAACTTCAAGGAACTGTAATATAATATTAATTCAAACTATTAGAATGAGAATTTGACACTTGTTGATTTAACCAATTGAAAATTATTCAAGTCAAAGTTCCGATTTTAGTTCTGCATCTTCCAAAGACTTTTACCTCAGTGTGGAATATTCTTGCATTATCCAAAGCAAATATATTATGATCATGTTGTGTCTGCTTTATGTTTTTATGACAGGTGCTGTTTTACAGTTAGACAGCATGTTTATGATGTTTTTGATGTTGTCACAGTAACCTGCACATTTTCATACTAATATGCAAGAAAAACAAAAGTTAAATAATCCTATATAATTTTATTCTCTCACCATTGTATATTTTGGACCCTGCGTACAAATAACTGACCCAGTGAGCCCATTCTATGTTAGTCTAAAATAATTTGTTCAGCAAATTAGAATGGCAGTGAATTATTAAAGCAACAGATTTTAATGCTATTCCTTAAGACATTTTATCTCTCTTTTTGCAGTTCTTACTGGTCACACATAGGATACTTGCATTGATCTATGTAACAATGGGGACATGTTCGGGCAGGTCACAACTGCGTCAATGGTACATGCATTTAAATGAAAAGGCCGTTTGCACAATTTAATAAGAGTTGATAATGACTAAAATCTTGTATGATTACAAGTTGTATGATTACTGGGAACTAAGAGAAAGAAATACCCCAGTCTACTGCAGAATTAGTGTTTATTTGCCTGTTCCTCTTTCCTGTTGCAATATTGACTTTAAAAGGATCTTTGTTTAACACAAACAGAATAAGACTTTAATTAGTGTCAGAATGAATCAGACAAATTGCAAAAACAATAAATGAGGATTGTGGGTTGCTGAAAGCATGTATTTCCCTTCTTTTTATTATAATTTTTTTACATTGTGCTTATTGTCACACCATATGGTCTAAAGTTCAAGGCTGCAAAGACTTTAGTCAGCTTGCAACACTTTTTTTTGCATACAGAGCAGCAGATACATTCGGCCATAAAAACATATCACTCCTAGTCATCGAATAGACTGAGAAACAACTTCATTTCAAAGTTAGACTACTTTTTTCTTTCAGAGGCACTACGGTGGGGGAGTGAGGGTGAAAAAAACAGATTGGACCCTGAAACTGTTGTTCTGCTCTCTGATTGGCTGACTACTGTTGCTAGGCTTATGTCTTTTGTGTTTTTTTCACTCTTTCTTCCCCTGTTCTCTGATAGGTCAGGATGGAACTGGTTCAGACGAGGGCTGCGTCAGGCAACTTTTCTGCCACTTGTTGAACATCCGAAAGGCTTGTGGTTTTAGTGTGGCTGCTCGTTCAGTACAAGAAAAACAACAGCGCTGAGACACACATTCACACAGAGAGGCACTTCTACAAACACACCCTGTTACTCAGAAAGTGTTCACACATAATTTCACCGGCAGAAAGTTGCAAATAGAACCAGAATTATTGGCAGATGTTGGCTGTTTTTCTCACAGCTCCAAGAAATCAGCATATATATAGTCTTAAATGAATGGATTTTCACACTTGAGGAAATATTAAAGAGATCTCCATAGCTGGAATTGTGAGTTAGAGTTATAGTTAATGAAGAATAGGTTGTAGTTTTGAGGTTTATATATATATGGCAAAATATTTTAGCTTTAGTAAAATTGATACAAGTGAAGAAAATGCAGAAATAAAATAAACTTCCATCTGTTAAATGATAGTTTCCTTGTTTACCATGCTTTACTGGTACAAAAAAAATGAAATTTGATCATGTGTATATTCTTCTAAGAAGTATATCAGATGCATATGTCTGGACATATTCCTCTTGTGTGATGCTTAAATGGCTTCATTAATACACTGGTAAAATGACTCTAAAAGCGAGATTTATGTTTATAATTTTGAAAGCCTTTATTATTAGTTGTTTTAGGTTCGTTTTCACATGTGAATGGGGTATTTCCACTTGTTTTGTGGTCTATTACCATAGATATAACCAACTGAGCAGCTGAGCCCAATGTTATGATACTGTGTGGGTACAGTAAAGCCTGAAGTTTGTTCTCAGATAATAGTTATGGCTCTTTTAATAAAGAGAGGAAAGGGTGCCCTGGGGGAGGTGGGCGCAAGGCAAACGCTGACCATTCTCTTCTGTAGGTTTGCTGAGCCACAGGGCTCAGTGGGCCTGGTTAACCACCCCCCTATCACCACAGAGAGTGCTGACTCCTGCTCTGGTCTGTTTACACCCCCTCAGCCCCCCGTTATAGGACAGTCCCTTCAGACACAATGAACATGCTGAATAGCTACTCTTCATCTCGTAAGCGATGCCAAATCCACACGCTTTGACAGCCTTCTGCTCGTGCACAGGACTTTAATTTATGTTTGTTAGGCTTTATTACTCCACAATATATTCTACAATAGTGCATTTCATCATATAGAGGTAAATATAAGACATTATGCTTAATGCATTATGCATTAGTTGTGAATCATTCAATATGTTGGTAAGATTGAAGCTCAACTGCATGAACAAAATTCTAAAGTGCATTGCAACATCTTTACAAATTACTTTTTCTTAGTTTAGTCGTTTGAAAACCAAAGCACCTGTAGAAGTGTTTTTGTTTTTTTCCCTAGAAAATAATCGATCTCTGAGCCAAAAGCGTCACTTTATCTATTAGGTGCCTTGACTTGTCCCCTGTGGGGCTTATAAAGCTGACAGCAGGAATTGATCTTGGCTTGTTTTTCACTGTAGTCCATGCCGTCATCCTCATTCACGTTGCGGGGCTTGTTTACTGCAGTTCACATTTGCTCAAGGAAAAACATCCCCTCCCACTTGCTTGGGCTACTTAAATCTGTCCCTTTCACCGGGCAGTTGGAACGGCAGGAGGTAGCAATGTCATATAGACTAGACAAATCATGATTATGTAAATAGGTTTATTGGAAGACCGAGTTAAAAGTATGTTAAGTATTAACCAACATTAGAAAGCTTTTCCAGTCATAGCTACGTCTGAAAGCAAAGAAAAGCTCCCTATCAAAAGTGCATTGAGATCAGCTCAACAATTTGCAGACAATTTCCATATAAATCAGTTAAATAAATATATATATAAATAAATAAAGCGTTTTAAATGTTTAGTTCACACACACACAAAATGAAATTCTGTCGTTTGCTTTCATTCATGTTGTTGTTCCAAGCCTGACTTTCTGGTGTGAAACACAAAAGGAAATGCTAGGCAGAATGTGAGACGGTCCCTATTAAGTTTCATTGCATCTTTAATTCCAATAAATGGCTATCGTTTTCCTAACATGTTCTTTTCACTAATGAAAGGGGTTTGCAACGACGTTAAGGTGTATAAATTATGATAGAATTTTCTTTTTGCGTGAACTACCGTTTTAAGTCGCCTGTAGGTGCAAGTCTCTTTTAACCCCTCCTCTTTGGCGTTTATTGGACAACGTATGTTGTTTTCGCAACGCGATTGGCTACTGGGCTCGTCAATCATATTTACAGCCTGTTATTTACCACAAGAGGGCTAGGAAAGAGTGGGTATTCTGCTTGGGAGCTTCAACAGCTGATATGAACGGGTAGCGCAACCAAATGCCTCAAGGAACAACGGGAGCTAATACAAATACGAGAGAGTCGCTCCAATTTTTTATTTAGAAGCAGAAAAGCGCAATATGAGGCACGCATCGGCATCTAATGAAACTATGGAAAACTCCTCTCTCACCATGACAGACTTTTTCAAAATTTGCACACAGTGCGAGCGGCTTAGAAAAAAGGTAAGAAAGCGAATAAGAGCTTGACATCGAGTTTATCTTATGACAGATGTGCTTTTAGTTAACATGTTTTGCTAGTCTACGTTTTTCATTGATTTTAAATATTGTCCGTTTATCGAGTCCGTTTGCTGCAGTGCAGTCAGTTCTTTGTACTTGCATCATGAACACTGCTGGCTTGTTTTTCTCTGTCTTCTGTCATCGGATCAATAGACACTCGTCTTTTATCAATGACTGACAGTATTAAAGTCAATGTCACATTGTCTAAATGCTGTTTTGTTTTGTTTTTTTATTCAAGCAACGCACTAAAATCATATATGCAAGATTGCCATTGTGTGGAACTGATGTATGTTGCTGCAAGGGGACAGATTGAATTGCTCACGGCGTCAAGTTTAATAGCATTAAATAATGTATTTTTAAAGGATTGCTTGTATATTCCTGTCTGAGTCAGCTATTTTGGCATGATTATGTCACTGGTATATTGCTAACACAGACAACCTTTTTGTTCATAGTGAATCTAGGTTGTTTTGAGTCATTCCCTTTGTCTCTTTGAATCATTCTCTTTGACAGCTTCTGTAGTATCAATAACAGATGAATGATGTTCAAGGTCTGACTGTTGCTACTGATTGTATTATGTGTTGTGTTATGTATTATGAAGAATTTATTTTCTAGCCCATGCCAGAGAAAATTCTAGAACCAGCCATTGATATTTAAGCTGAGGAAGGATGTTATTTTGTTACTTTTTTCAGTCTGATGCCAGGATTTCTTAGATATAATAGTCGTAGTTTCATGCCAAGTGCTTCTCTCGGGTTTTGATATTCACGTTGATCATGTAATCATCTTATTGGTTTTTATCTTTTTAGGACGTTGGAGTGCGAATCCCCAGACCGGTGGGAAATGGACCAAGTAGATTCATACCAGAGAAAGAGGTTAGTGTTAACATCAACCCTGCTGGATTTAAAGTTGGCATGAATCTCACTCCAAACATTTTAATCAACAAATTGCACCCCCTCCCCCACTTTTTGGCATTAACAGCATTTATCATCACAGTCTTGTGAAACTATTTTAACAGTACTGAATTTCCCAGGTTTACCTCATCTTTATTCCCCTGTTGTCCCAGATACTTCAAGTCAGTAAATTGGATGAAAGAATACAGTCGATTTTTGAGGACGCCTTTGCAGTGCTCGGTCGCCTTGACAACATCTCTTTAGTGATGGGGTTCCATCCTCAGTATCTGGAAAGCTTTCTTAAGACACAACATTACCTGCTTCAGATGGACGGTCCATTGTCTCTGCACTGCAGACATTACATGGGGATAATGGTGAGATTGCAGACTGTACTTTTGTATGCAACTCAAAAATCTCATTGATAGATTTTTTTCTAAATGCGTATTTGTCCTCAACAGGCTGCTGCCAGGCACCAGTGCACATATCTGGTCAACCTGCACGTGAATGACTTCCTGCAGGTCGGAGGTGATCCCAAGTGGTTGAATGGTCTGGAAGAAGCCCCACAGAAGCTGCAGGCTCTTGGGGAGCTCAATAAGATCCTGGCCCATCGCCCCTGGCTGCTCACCAAAGAACACATTGAGGTATGGCTTCAACCTCACAGTCACACATGGATACTCGCCTACAGGTGTTACGCAACTCTAACAAGCGAAAAGAAGTTCTATAATGCTGTTAGAGACAACTATTAGGTATTAGGTCAGTCTGGTTTCAGTAGCTATGAATTTTATTAGTTGTAATGGAGTTATAATTAGGGTTGTTCCGATACTAGTATCGGAAATTCCACCGATACCACAAACAATTCTGGCATCGGTATCGGCGAGTACTTGAACCCATGTACCGATCCGATACCATTTTTAAACAAGACCTATAGTTATGCGCGCTAGCTTTGCTTAACGCTGCAAATCGGAAATCAATTCTTCTTCGCTGCTCAGAATGCAAAGACAGGAAGTTGTGCTGTGTTGCCACACAAGCAACCACTATTTAGAGCAGAGAAGAAGAAATACAAACGTGCTAGCACATTGCCAGTAAGTTAAATCACTCGCATATGCGACTAAATCTTCACCTTGGGCGACTAAATGATGTCTAATATTAGCCACTGGCTAATAAATGATCAGATTTTACTGGGAGGCTATGTATAAGTTTAGCACAGATATATTGTCACTTGCTGGACACTCTGAGCGCTTCAGAGTTTCTCTCTCCGACAAGCGATCTATTTTTCAGCTCATCTGAATGAATGCGCAGCGCAGCTGTATTTGACGTACCGTAAGCTCTAGTGTGAAGCGCACGACTCGCCGTCGCTTTGCTTTTTTCCTCACACAGAGAGAGAGAGAGCGTCTTACATGTAGCCTGTCAATTCTGCATGGTATGTAAACGTTATTCTTTGTTGTATTTTTCTGTCAAAATAACGGAGTTCCTTTGGAATTCTTCAGCTTAACTGCCGGGTTCTCCGGTAGTAGGCGGAGCTAATGCGCAAACGACAATCTCATTGGCTGGCGCTCACCTATTATCGTCCCTGTTTTGATTTCAGCAAATCCGTTGGAGCCAATGCAGACAACGTGATTAATATTCATGAATCCAGCAGCTCCTTAATCCTTAGTGCGTTTTATATTGTTCTTAGTAGAATTCATAGTATGATTATCAGTATTATTGATAGTTTTTCCCCATTTTTACAGAAACACTGAATGACCAAAAAAGCACCACCACCGGTCCTAATTTCAGTTAAAATTACTCGCCAGACTGTCTATCTATCTATCTATCTATCTATCTATCTATATATGGTGAGGCACACCCTAAAATAATTGTATCAATTCATACAGGGCTAGTAGTACATACAACTGTATAACCAGATACACACCCAGGTATCGGATCAGTACTCGGTATCGGCCGATACCCTGAGCCTAGGTATTGGAATCGGTATCGGGAAGGGAAAAAGGGTATCGGAACATCTCTAGTTATAATAATATGTGCCTTTTACATGGCGCTGTGTTTTTGTGGCAAATCTGATCATTTATTTAAAAGTACATACAGTGATTTGAATGATCCTATTCTGTGGGTGCCTAATGTAAAAAATGTCAGGTAGAAACATCTGTCCTAATATCATAATTAAAAAGAAAAAAAAAAGTCTCATTAAAAGATTGAAATTCTTGAAAAGAAAGTTATATTTAATAGGTTGGTGTAATATTCCTTTGGAGAGAAAAAAATAACTTCACAGCTTAATATTTGAAAATATTTGTCAAATGTTATAATGTGTGATTCCCCCTAAAATTGGGACATTTATGAATGAATAATTCATAATATTTCTAAAGAAAAGTCCTTGCCTTAAAAAATTGAAAACAGTAAATAAGTTGCATTCCCTGTGTATGGAAAACTTGCTATGACTTTTTACTTTATGGTTAAGCTACGAGTCATTAAACTGAAACTTTTCTTGAGAAAGTTTTTCAAAACCACATGAAACCAACACGAATACCAAGAGTACATTTCTAAGAATTTGATTTTTCAAATCTTCTTCCTTCACTTTGTTGTGGACACTATTACATTTCATTGAACCGTATCATTTTTTATTTTTTTGTAACAGCGTCTACTGAAGGCAGAAGAGCACAGCTGGTCGCTGGCCGAGCTGATCCATGTTGTGGTACTACTCACACTCTATCACTCTCTGGCCTCCTTCACGTTTGGTTGCGGCATCAACCCTGACATCCACACAGATGGAGGACATACGTTCAGGCCACCCTCGCTCAGTGGTTACTGCGTTTGTGACATTGCCAATGGCAACGGTACCTTGGAGGACATGTTTGGGAACCAGCAGGTGAGACAAATGGAAATGTGTTCAAAGAAGATTTTCTAATATTTGCTAGTCTTCCATCCAGTGGTCCTGAAAAGAGATCTGTGGAATGCATGGAGTGCAAGGTTCAAATTCTTAACTATAGAGTTTACATAAACTTGTGATGACCTAGATTCCTGTATGCGTCTGTTTAGGTGTCTGAGTTGTCTGGTGAGGTGGAAGTGCTGATGGAGAAGATGAAGCAGCTCCAGGAATGTCATGATGAAGAGGAAGCCAGTCAGGAGGAAATGGCCACTCGTTTTGAGAGGGAGAAGACAGAGAGCATGCTGGTGGTCACCTCGGGTAAGTGGATTTTTTTTTTTTTTAGGTTTGTTTTAAACAACAATTCCAGGATGACTTTTAAATTAAAACAACATGTTTGGTCAACAGAGGATGAGGAGTGTGTACCATCCAGAGATGTTTCAAGACACTTCGAAGACCCTAGTTATGGCTACAAAGACTTTTACAGAAGAGGAGAACATGTACCCACCCTCAGAGTGCAGGTGAGAAGAAAGTCACATTGTCTTGCTTGTTGCCGTTGGTAGTCAAAAGAAAATGGAGGACTAAAATAACAAAAATATGACATTTTCTGCCCTTGACAGGACTATAGTTGGGAAGATCATGGCTTTTCACTTGTGAATCGGCTGTATCCGGATTTTGGACAGCTTCTGGATGAAAAGTTCCAGATCGCATACAATCTGACGTACAACACAATGGCGACACACCAGGGTGTGGACACTTCCATGCTTCGTCGAGCCATCTGGAACTACATCCACTGCATGTTCGGGATTCGGTAAGTCTCTGCTTTTTATTCAGATTTCTTTAGATATTAGCTGTTATTGTTATTTTACTTGTATTTAGTTATTTAAATCATATTTCTGAGGTATCTTTCTTTCTCTGTCTATTACACGACAGGTACGATGATTATGACTATGGAGAAATTAACCAACTGCTAGACCGCAGTTTTAAAGTCTACATCAAAACTATGGTGCGCACTCCAGAGAAGATCACCAAGAGGATGTACGACAGCTTCTGGAGGCAGTTCCAGCACTCTGAGAAAGTAAGAAGCACTTCAGACCAAAAAAAATGAACAGACAGCAGGTTATTTTTGAAGGTTAAATTGTCTCGGTTCGAGTTAATAATGATTCTTTTATTTTGTCTTTCAGGTCCACGTTAATTTGCTTCTTATGGAAGCGCGCATGCAGGCAGAACTGCTCTACGCTCTGAGAGCTATCACTCGCTACATGACATGAAGTGCTGTTCTTGTCTACCTTTTTAATTTTTTATTACTGTTGTTGACGTTGGACTCCTAAATAAATAAACGTAAAAACGACAAAAAATGGAAAAAATAAAACTGAGGAAGAAGAAGAACGGGTGGCGGCGGAGGGCGATGACAAGGTTGTTTTGTTAAAAGAAGAAGAAAAAAAAAAAAAACAACAACTGTCAGCTGAACCTACTTGCTGAATCACTTGTGGCTGCTCAGCCTGCAGTGCCAAAACTGGCCACTGGGGGGAGTGGGGCTGTCGGAGCAGAATCCCTCTAGTGTGTAAGAGGACAAGCTGAGACTGCGAGCTTCTGGAGGCCAGACCTCCTTTAGTATTTCAAATGCATCTGCAATAAGATGCCATATAATCATATCTTCTTTTTGTGAGATGAGATTAAAAAAAAAACACAAAAAAAAAAACACAAATAGCTACTCCAGCGCCAGTGCAGAAAGACTGCACTAACATGACTATCTATCTACTAGTGTTTTTTTTTTTTCCATATTTTTTTTATATTGTTTTTATTTTTTGTTCAGCAGTGGCTAGAGATAGAAGCATTACTGATTTTGCATAAACGCGTGCCTAGTCATGCGCAGCACTGGCAACAGATGCTGAAGTGCCGTCTGTTCATGCTGCTTTTCTCAATTGAGAGGCCTCAAGACACCCAAACCATCACCCATTTGTATAAGCTAATCCAGGAACGATTGTGTTAGTGTGAGAGCGCAATTCAAAAGTAATAGCTGTCTGAGCCCTTGTTAGAGTTTACTGTAAGACACCACTTTGTTTCATTGTGACATTTCCAATGTGTGAATGCTCCAGGGGGAATAGAGAAAAAAAATCCAAACAGACTCTTTTTGGGGTTTCACGCATTAAAAATATCAAAGCACTTTTTTTAAACAATGTTAAGCTTCAGCTTTTATGTAGCCATTTTGTTTCGATGACCGTTTTCTATCTTTTTTATTTGTGTTAGTGACTTTCAAAGTGGAAAGGTCTTCCTTTTGTGATGTGCTTCCTGTTGCTCTGATCCATCCGCCTTATCTGTCTTCCTTTGAATGCACGGTCATCTTAACTCCTTGTTTTTATTTTGGGGTTTATTATAACTAAATACCTCCTGTTATGTATCCTTAAATAGCTAAGTGCTGTCTGGTGAGCAGAGCTTTGTCTTACGTGGCTGCCTGTTGTGCGCTACAATCTGTACAGAGCTAGATGCTGAACCAGGCGACCTGCACGCTTGTGGGGTTAAACCATGCTTGTTCTCATTATCAGAACTTTAACCAGTGTAACTAAGCAGTTTTGTTTCGAGTGTGTGTGTGTGTGTGTGTGTGCGTGTGTTCTTTTCAAGCGGGGTGGATTCTCTGCTGTCTTTTTTTGTTTACTAAACCAGTTAAGTACTGCATTCTGATGATGGCAGGACTAGAGGGATGGTACTTTTTCTTTTGAAGATGGATATGAGGTTTTAAGTCTGATGTCAGTTACTGACAATTTTATAAGAAATTATTTGTTAAAAAAAAATAAAACATGGTATTTCACTGGTTGTATCATTTGTAATTTAATCAAACTTTCTGTTTTCTTCCCAAAAAGTCACATTAGGATGATGCATTACACCAAATATTCAGTATTAAATAAGATTTGAACAGTCCAAACACCTCATACCACAAGAACTGAAGGTTATTTTTGTGCTTATTAACAATAACACACTTTAAGATATCATTTATATAGCTTTTAGGTCACATAATCAATGTTTTTATGTCCATGAACATCCACCCACCAGCAGAGACCCTTGTAGCAAAGGGATATATCAGCACAGACACGACAGGCCTATAGAAAAGCATCCCCTGCTGTGCACTAATGATTTAAACACAATGTTGAACACGGCAATTCATCCTCTCACAGCGAGGATTAAAGAAAGCAACATTGTTGACTTGGGAACCATAAGGAAATTTTCCCTTATGTTGTTTGTAATTTCCCTGTTTGTGGTTATGAGGCTGGTGGTCATTTAGTGTCAGTAAATGGTCATTTAATGGAAATCACCATAGTCTAGTTGTTGCTCATTTTAAAAGAATAATGCGAGAAGTTAGGTTCCCCTCTTAATAACGATAAAATATCTGGTTCTTTTCTGAAAAAGTCCCTTGGATGTCGTACAGGAGTTAAACAGCTTCAGACTTCACATGAAAACGTTAAATCTCAGTAAACAGTGATTTGAATAAACTTCACAAATATCCCATTTTGGTCATTGGTTTTAAGCATGTATGTAAATGACCTCTAGGGCAGCTTTGTAAACTTTATATTAATGTATAGACTGTAGCTGTGAAGTGTAACCTGTTAAAAGGAGGGAAGCCAGTGCCATATTATATCAGTTTGATGTGATTGTATTAAGGAAGTATGACAATGTTTCTATTCTGTGTTCCTTACAGACTTTTCTGGAAGTGTCTGTTTAATAAAGTCTTTGAGATCATGGAAGATGCTCTTGAGTGATTTTTGCATGTACATTAGTTTGTTGTTTATGATCATAGGCTTGCCTTCTGCCTGACACAATTCAGCATAAGGTTGTGTAATAAACATCTGAACTATTTTATTTGAAAAAAGTGTTGGTCATAATTGACAAATTCCCTATGTTCACAATATCAAAAGAGACATTGTAATAAAGTGCAATATACACACCGGCTCATTCCTCAGCTTGTAGGTGTGCATACAGTACATGTATACACACAGACAAGCGTGTGACATCTGGAGAGGAGGAGTGTGTCAGTGGAGCTTACGGAATGATGCCAGTAGTGTCTTTAATATAAAAACGCTGTCTAAGCCTCTCAGCTACAGGCAAAAAGAGCAGCTCCCAGCATGCTTCCTGAACCTGTCTGACTCCATCATCAGAAGGCCACTGCAAAGCTCCTCTGTCTGGCCAAAACACAGGACAAAATGTCTACATTAAGTTCACACTGAAATTTTAACCATTCAAATAAACAGTGATTTCTCCATGTCATATTTGTACATGCCAAACTGTCAACTAAATTAATATAATAATTAATAATGTATACATATGTATTTTACTGTGTGTGTATTTAAATAAACCAATTAATAAAATAAAAAATATATACCAAATTGTGTTATATTTTTAATTAATTCTACCAAATTAGCATACTATAATGCCAGTCCTGATGCTTGTGTGTTTATGTACCAGTGTAGAGCCGCAAGATTTCCAACAGCTCTTGAGTGTGTTGCAACTCTCCATCTAAAGAGCAGTTCCACATTGTCTGACACACCACAGCAGCCAGATGCCAGTCCTGAGGCCCGAAGTCACTCAGACAGTCAATAAGCCTGCAATATGGAGAGAGAGGATGCATAGTACTTATACATTTTACAGAACACTTAAGAGAGAGGCAAGTTACTTCTGAACGGTTCCCATGGCCCTCAGCATGGCCCTGTTGTCTGGATCTGCAGATAGGTTGATGAGAACTCCACATGCAGAGAAACACACATCAGGGGTCTTGGAGTCCAGGAGGGTTACCACATACTGCTCCACTGAGAACACAAAAGACCAACACAAACGTCAGCCACTGGGGGTTTGGAGACAGAAAAAGTGGCAGAGAGAGTGTCTCACACCTTTGTGCTGCATGATGAAGTGTCTCACGTCTTTGATCTGCGACAGATTTCCAAACACACGTGTGGCCTCCAAAACAGCATCCATACTGGAGCTCAGCAAGAGCTTTAGTAGCACTGCAATGACAGAAGGACAGGCAGGAGGGGGACATTACTGAAGGACCAAGACAGATGCAGCATACAGGCTGTGTTCACTTCACACACACACTCGTCTTACACTGTGAGATGTGTGTGTGCTGGGAACGGACCACTGAGCTCTCGCCTTGGTAGAAAGACAGATTGTTGATGGTGGCCACGGCATTAATCACTAACTCTTCACTCTCCTGCACACACCTGCACTCTGAGAGACAGGGACAAAGACACAGAAAACTTACTCACAGAATGGCATAAATAACAAAATCGGGATCCATTATAAATACGAGTAGCCTAATTCATTGTGCATGTTTATTTCCTTGATCTGGACTACTTTTGCCCTCATCTAACACTCATTTAAAGCGACTCTATTAATTGAAAGCACTAAGAATTTCATAACATTGTCATATCTAGCAAATTTCAAACATGGTTATTATAGTTAACAAAAAAAAATACTAGTTAATTAAAAAAAGCTAGCTGACAAGCTAGCTAACCAAAATAACGGTACTAAAATTTGTCATTAAAAAAAAAAGACAAGATAAACACAAAAACTACAACTTTAAGTAAATTAAAATGAAAGCAGAATAATAAAACACATAATTGTATCGCAGTGATACTAAAATAAGACCGATCTCAAAATGAATATTGATTTTTCTACTATACATTATAATGTTGTGATGCCTAAATTCACATATAGAATTTTTTAATTTTACTTTGAATTGATTAATATAATACTATATTAACATCAGCCATTTTAACAACCATGTTTGTTGGTTTGTTTTAGCGGCTTGATTACCATTTGTATAACCAGTTTTATTACAAACACCATGGTTAAACTATGGTTAATGTAGCAAAATAATGGTTAATTTGTGGTTACTATGGTTTAACTACAATAATTGGGGTCTTTGGTTTTATTTATAGTAAAACCATGGTTAGTTTTCTTAAGGGTTTACTTGTCTGCTTTTGTACCTATTCTGCAGGATATAGATGACCGTCTTTATGAGTGTGTCATTGAACTATCAATTCAAATGATTAGTTCAATCAGAACTGCCTGAACAAGTCACTTCTAAAAACAAATTGTTGCAGAGATTCCATTGTTGCTTTGTTTTAACTTTATCTAGTTGTCGGAGCAAAAACAGACAGCTTTCTTTCACATTCACCTGTCTAGACGAGTTATAGTACAGCAGCTTCAAGATGTTCAATTCTTGGTACTGAAGATCAGATCTCACAGGGCGCTAATCAGGTGTTACTTCCTCCTTAAGTTTCAAAACTATTCATCTGAATTTTAGTGTCAGTACTTCACGATAAGTCCGAAATTGAGGTAGTCAGAATCTGCCAGTGCGTGTAACTGTATTAAGATCGTGTATTTCCCGTTCGAAGTGCGGTTTGCTCTGTCAGTGTTTGTGCGTCACACTGCACAGCGTGTGTTCATTTCGAAACACCTTTTGTTGTGGTGAATGCTCTGTCATTGTTACCCTTGATTTCTCAGTTTCTTTTTCCTTCTCGATTTTTATTTTCATCATAACAGGATGTCATTTTAATGTACCAGACATAAGGCAGATAAGCGAGAAACAATAAATCTCCCACCCATTTCCTCTCTAACTGTCCACATCTGGGTTCTAAAAACTACAGCATCCTCTAACTGTCATTTCTAACTGCAGGAATCGAACAGAAAGTTTTAATATTCTTTCTCAAATTTTAAAAATGACACGGGATGTATATTTCCACAGGACACAAATCTCTTTCTCTATTTCAGAAAGGAAATGCATAACCACCTCTTCACACTAACATGCCTGCTTCTGAAACGTTCACATGCAGAACCAAAACCGAGCTTCCATCCATCACCATCAAACCACAGTGCAACATCTCTGAGAACACCAGGCTGCACAGAAGTAGAGCTATGCATAATAAAAACATGCAGGTTACAATCTGGCTCTTCTCGTCATTGGAGAGGATGCAATAACTTGAGGGTCTATGCCAGTAACTGACGTGAAGAGAACAGCATGTGATTGCAACGTGCAGAGCAACCAACTTGCACATTCATTTAAGTTCAAGGAAGTAAATTTAGCCTGAAACATCTGTGTTGCTGTGTGTTTAAAGTCACATCGCTTCTGCTGGTCACGTAGACAATGCTTTAAGAGTGACAACCGCATTAGGTTGCGTGCATGAGTGAATGCACTACAGTATCTGTGAAGTACGTTCCGAGTGGGTTTTCTGTAAACACTTTTTTTGTTGAATAAACTATTAACTAATTAACCACAAAGAGGGGTGTGTGTTTATTTCATGATTATGTTTTGTACCCAGCACTTCCAGCAGCAGCTGTACACACAGTGCGTTGGCAGCCAGTGCCGTGCCCACGGTGGGATGGATGGCCAGGTTGGCCAGCAGTCTGATCAGTTTGACCAAGACATCCTCTCTCTCAGGGGGCGATGGTGTTTCCTGGTAGACCTGAAAAAGATCTAAGAGGACATCTATCCCGCCTTCCTCCTCATAGACTCTCTCTCTGGCTTCAGTGCTCTTGGCTGTCAGATTTCCAAGTGTGAACAGGAGACGCACTACTAGATCCTGCACATCAAAAAAAGACAGAGGACAAGTGTGCTTACTAGTAGGTCTAAGTTAAGGTGACAACACATGCAATTAATCACATTGAATATTCATATACATATATTTACACATTTATTCAATTTGACTTATTTGGCATTAATCCATAAAGGATTACATAAGACCCTCATGCAAGACACAAAACAAGTATAAAATTTAACCTATTTCTATCTATCTATCTATATACAGTCGAAGTCCAAAGTTTGCACTTTGCAGAATCTGCAAAATGTTAATTATTTTACCAATATAAATGTTGCATACATTTACATTAAATATACTGCACACAAACAAATACTAAAAATTACACACAGACCTATTATTTACTAAAAGAAATATAATGTTACATTTTTTTTTAAAAAGAGATAAATTAGGATTAAATGCTTAAAAACGATCTACAGGCCTGCTGTTTAGCAATTTGATGGTCCAAGAAACCCACGCAAAATCACTTGAAACTCCTGTGAATCTAGCAGCCTTTGGTTAACTTTATTTTGTCAGATGGTTTAAATAGATTTTCAACAACTCCTTTGTTTTCTTTTAGAACAGGAGTGTCAAACTCGGTTCCTGGAGGGCTGGAGCCCTGAACAGTTTAGATGCAACCCTAATTGAACACACCTGATCCAGCTGATCAAGTGTTTAAGGCTTATTTGAAAACTACACGGTGTGTGAGTTGGAACTAAACTCTGCAAGGCTGCGGCCCTCCAGGAACTGAGTTTGACACCTGTTTTAGAATGTATGAAAAAGTGGGGTGCAGAGAGAGACCTCTGCCAGTAGTCTAGAGCAGTGGTTTTCAAACCTGTCCTGGAGGCACCCCTGCCCTTCACATTTTGCATGTCTCCATCATCTAACACAACTGATTCAAATCATCAGCTGATTAGTAGAGACTGCAAGACCTGATCTGGGTGTGTCTAATAAGGGAGACATACAAAATGTGCAGGGCAGGGGTGCCTCCAGGACAGGTTTGAAAACCACAGGTTTAGAGGACAGTATGTCCCTATGTGAGGCACAGAGTGTGTGTGGAACTGTGTTTATGATACCTAGTACACAGTGTGAACTGTGTTTATTCTTTATGAGTTTGGGAGCACATGATCTCATTACTCTTAGTGCCAGAAGGAAAGAGAGAGAAGAACATCTGAACTGTCTGTACCGAAATAAAATGAACAGAAAAACACACACACACACACGCACACCTTCATAGACCACTGCTCAAGTTTCACTTGAGAGCAGAAAGCGGAACATGCAGCCTATATGCTTACGTGTGTGTGTATGTGTGTGTGTGTGTGTGTGTGTGTATGCTTGTTTCAGCGTATGTCTGAGTGTGTGTGTGGACAGTGTACATATACTTGGGCCAAATTCACCTGTTTCCTGCTGTGTTTGCCAAGCAGGTCCAAAAATAGGCTGCAGCAACGTGGCGTCTCAGCTAGTGCATGACAGCATTCAGTGTAGGTGGACAGCTTGCTGGAGACCAAACACACAAGTATATTCACACACATCACATGGCACAACTTTATCAACATTAATCAAAAAGCTTAATTCCTCAAACTAAAATTAGAACTTACCTCAGCTGGCAGATATTTAAAATGAATTTTACAGCATGCATTACAAAACTTTTAACCAGTGGTTCTCATTCAGGGGGCGGGGCCCATTACAGGACCTAAGAAAACTGCTAAGGGGAACTCAGGATGACTTCAAATAATTTGAAACAGAACATTAAAATTACTGAATTTCAACATATTGATTTAGATATTGATTATTGATTAAATTCTAATTTTCTTAACTGTTTTTGATCCGTAAATTATGTGAGATACACATAGTGTTTCATTTATAAAATATCAAATACTTTAATGAATTCTTTGTATTGTTGAATTTGAAACCTAAAAATTATATTTATTCATATTTTTACATACTTATAATTATCTTCCATTTATTTATCCTTATATTTGATCAAAAATTCAATATATATATATATATATATATATATATATATATATATATATATATATAATTATTTTTATTTTTATTTTTTACTTCCACAGTCTAAGAAAAATTAATATGAGGTACTATGTCTATTCTAAACACTAACTGCATTTGAATGCACACACACATCACAATGACAACCGACAGACAGACTGACCTGAATATTCGGGCCACATAAATGCAGATGTCGAGGTCATTGCGGTGGTTCTCCAAAATCAAGCAAAGAGTAGAGAATGCCTTGTTGGACAGAAAGGAAGGCCGAGACTCTGACTGGTCAGCTATATTTCTCAAAGCTGCTGTGACCTAGAAAGGGTCAAGAGGTCAAGATTGTGAGCAACTGTGTGTTTGAGAAACACACACACACACACAAAAGAAATGTAAAGTATGTGTGTTTGGCGATTGAGTGTGAATGAGGGACTGTGCTGCAGGTGTGCATATGTGTGTACTACTGCCTAATGGGTAGAGATGCATATAAAAGAGGAAGTACTTATAATCAAGAAGAAATAACAGAAGGTCTTTAAAGTGGCCTCATAAATCTCTCCATCTAGAGCTCAAGACACTGATTAGGGTACATGGAGAGTGCCTGCTAGAGCCACTTGGAACATTGCGCCATACTTTCATGAAAATCCTCATTTCCATCTGCCAACTGACTAATGAGTGGCACGGCAATTGGCGCTGAACATCAAACCATGCGTGCCGAGTTCAGGAAGTTTGTTTGGGCAGAGTTAAATCATTCCTGTTAGACGTACTTTGTGCTGAAGGAATATGAAGTAAAATATGGACACGGAGAAGTGGAAAAAGGGCATCCTCCCAGACGAAAAAAGCAAAAACAAAAGCAGAGGAAAAGCACATTAAAATCCACCCTTTTATTCGACCCCATGCAACCCCACCCTTATGAAGCGCTCATATTTTGTTCCGTTTCGCTCCCAGAGCAGAGTTCTGAGAAACGTCCGGGTGGAGTTCAAGCATGCTGAATTCCTCCTGTTTTAAAGTCTTCAGAAAATCTTTTAAAGACACAGATTTACAGTGTTTTCAATGCAAACCTATTTGTTTATCTATGGTGGTGTGTGTGTTGCACAAAGCACAGTTCCAACACATAGGGGAAGCACATAACCTCGGTCACTGTTGATATGCACGATGGGATCTTTTGTTTTGAGAAAACAAAGAAAAAAGATGATCATACATCATAGAAAAGTCCTTTCTGCGATTTAAAGGGATAGTTCAACCAAAAATGAAAATTCTGTCACAGTTTATCCACCTTTATTTTGTTGCAAACCTGAAGGACTTTCTTTCATCTGTGGAACATAAAAGAAGACATTTTAAAGGGACAGTTCACCCAAACAGGAAACTTCTGTACTTAAGGGGTACAATGCTGTTTCATGCATTCAGAGTTGTTTACACTGTTATACGTCCAAATTGTTTTTTGAAACTTTGTCCTTGCTTCGCATGAGAATCCAACTCTTTAACAGAGTATTTATGTGCCAAAAATCTCACTTCCGGGTTCGTACAGGTTTCGGAGAGTTTTTTTCCGATTGTGGCTCTTGTTGACGTAAACGACGGTGGAACTCCTTATATGAGCATTTCTCCAGGAAGAACATGCCCCTGCACTCATCGACCAGAGCAAAAGCGCGCCCGGCCCATCAACGCGCTTCATTCGGCTGCACTGCACGGGACTCGCTCGGGAAGAATGTCTCTAAAGAAGTGTGTGTTTGGTTGTGAGGGAAAGATAACCTTGTTCAGCTTCCCGAAGAACCCAGCGTTACGTAAACAGTGGATGGAGTTTGTTTTTCGGGGCAGCAACAGAGTTTCTCAAGTGTGTTTGTTGACGAACGTTTTATAAATAAGGCCCAGTTCGACACTGGATTTGCACATCGTTTAATACTGAAAGATGGAGCAGTCCCAGCTATAAAAGATCCCGGTCATGATTCAGAACTGCAGACGGTAAGTAAAACGGCATCAAATATCTCTGTTTTGTTGGCGACCTGCGCAAGTGCTGATCACTCTTTAGCTCCGCCCACGGCGCGCTTCCAGGAGCTCGGCTTTTTTCAGGGAGAATCGTAAAGCTGTATCTTTCTTTTATAAATATGATAAAACTAAAGACTTTTTGGAGATATGAAGGACGCAGTACTACTCTATAGGTACTCAAAATTAACATGAGATTGGGTGAAACTGGCTCACACTGCAGGATTTTTAAAATCCTAACCGATTATGAAATCTGGTTGCAGCACACACATAAGGAGAATCTTTGCAGATTCTTAAACATGCAGTAAGACCTTCGTTCATATTCGGAACACAAATTAAAGGCTGGAATACACTACACGACTTTTAAAATCTGAACAGATTTTTAAAACACTAGGCATCATACACTTACCGACTTTGTAAATAGTGACAAAGGAAAACTGGGCATCATACACTACCAGACTTTATAGTTGTTCCGATCACAACAAACTCATGCAGAAACATGCGCCTTGCTGCTAGGAGACGGATGACAAATGAAAACATACCTGTTCTAAAATCGGCTGAAAATATCAAACATGCTTGATATCCTCCGACTGGATAGAATCAAAGTCTGGAGCTAAACAATCGGAGTCTGTGACCATCATACACTACACGATTTTCTGTGGAATCTGTCAGCTGTAATCTGCAGACTGGCTCCGACTTTCCTCAACTAGCATCAACTTGTTCAGACTGTAAAATCGGGGGAAAATTTGGGCAAAAATCGCGTAGTGTATTCCAGGCTTAAGATATTTTAGATGAATTCCGAGAGCTCTCTGACCCTCCAAAGACAGCAAGGATCCGACCACGATCAAGGTGTAGAAACGTAGTAAGGACATGGTTAATAATCCATGTGACATCAGTGGTTCAACCTTAATTTTTCAAAGCTACGAAGAAAACCAAAATAATGACTTTATTCAACAATTCGTCTCCTCCGCATCACCCTGGCAGCATTTTGAAGAGTATCACGATGTATGCGCGTGCTTTAATCTGAAAGTAAACAATATATGCTGTTCTGTGTCAGCAGAACCACGCGCATACGTTGATTACATTCAGATCAAAGCATTTTGATACTCTCCAAAATGGCGCCAGCTTTACGTGGAGGAAACAAATTGTTGAATAAAGTTATTTTTGTTTTCTTTGCGCATAAAAAGTATTCTCGTAGTTTCGTAAAATTATGGTTGAACCACTGATGACTGCCTTACTACGTTTTTGGACCTTGATCACCCTTGCTGTCTATGGGAGTGTCAGAGAGCTCTCGGAATTCATAAAAAATATCTTAATTTGTGTTCCAAATATGAACGAAGGGTGAGTAATTAATGACAGAATTTTCATTTGTGGGTGAACTATCCCTTTAAGTGTTTCTTGGTCCATACAATGGAAGTCAATGGTAACCAAAATCATTCTTTAAAATGTCTGTTTTTATGTTCCACAGAGGAAAGCAAGCCAAGCAGGTAATTTTTCAGTTCCTAACCATTTTTCAGTTTCAAACTTCAGTTTGTCTGTGATTTCCTTTGTTTTAAGGTATCTGTGCATTTGCGAACACGATTACCATACTGAAAACAGCTAACAATAAAGCAACTTTGACCTTGACTCCTGCCTAATCTAGGCAGCTGTCAACGATCACCCACCTGTACCAGTATGTGTCCTACGATGATACGCTGACCTTCTGCCTCTGACCTGTGAGAAGTTATGTTTGCTGAAATTGAAGATGGACCATGCATCAGTCTCTTGGACAGCTGCAGCAGGACACCGATGAAGCCTTTAGACAGCAGCAGCCTGGAGAGGGCGCTGTTCCCTGACAGGAGCTTCAGAGAGCCGACACAGTACAGCACGGCTTCACCTTTACTCCACACGTCCTCACAATGGAGCAGAGACAGAAGGGAGTCTGTGTGTGGACACACATACACATAATGGGCTGATGTTGGAGATAATAACTCTTTGAGTTTAGTAAATGGGTGAGTTATGCAATAATTAGGTCTAACCTAGGATGCAGCCGTTGAGGAACAGGGCGTCGTTACTAGCGTTCCGGCTGATTTTGAAGATGAGTTTGCAGATGTTCAGCAAGTTGTTTCCACTCACACTGAGCTTGTAATACAGACAAAAGCAATAAGGCTACTGCTTGATTTCAAACTTTAGTAGGCTCCTCTTATCTTATAAAGTCGAGGCTGTTTAAGATCAGACCTGGTAAATGATCATGTAGTTTGACCCATTTCAATTTTTGGGTTTTCACATATACTATGATGTTTTTCTTGAAATGTCATGACTTTTTCTCATTTAGGGTCATGAACATGCTTGCAGCAGCATGAGCAACTGTTGTGGAATGTGCAGACAAAATCGATATTACTAAATGTACAATTATGATGTTTGCGGTGAAGTTTGACACATTTCATTGTTAAATGCAGCTGCACAGACCCCCCAAAAATAACTTTTTTTTAAGTACTTTATGTCAGTAAAGCACATATAAGTGCTTTTCCACACTTAAAATCTTTTTTAAAATGTAAAAAAAACTAAAAAAGTTAAAATACTGCAACAATAATTTTCAGTTTAAAAATCGTTGGTAAATTATTTTTGTAATGTGCGAGAAGTATTATTGGTTAAAGGTTACCATATTTTTTTTTATAGGTGAATTTTATTGAATCGATTAGAATAAATTTTACCCGGATCATAATGATCGTACCCAGATTTTTAACATAATACAAGACATATTCTGTGTTTGTGTGTGTCTATATACTCACTGCCAGAATAAGTTTGGCTAATGTTAGGTTAAGTCGATCCGATCCCACATCTACAAGCCTGAAGAGTGTTCTAAGGATGGCGGACCTCTTTTTAAACTGCCTTCCCAGCATGCCTCTCTCTGCCAGCGCATCATGGAGACCATTGCATGTATTACACAGCTCTCCCACAGTTTCATCTGACACAGCATCACCTATAAGGGTTGTTTTTGAAAAAGATAAAACCTGATCAGTATACTGTATGTTCCAGTGCACAGAATAGGTAACTGTCAAGGTCACATTTCAAACCAAATGTCTCACACAGTATTAATCGCAGCATTGTAATCCTTCAACTGTCCCTGTGAAGGACAGTGAAAGAAGAGTAGTCTATGGGGTACACAGCCTCTTTCATTCAGCTGAACTGATGTGTACACAGAGTAGGCTTACTGACATTTCACTGACATTTGGCCCACATGTCAACACCCACTGACAGAGTTAACATGGCCCTACAGGGCAAATTCCCCCCCTGTATGGTATGCATCATTAGTGCGTACTGTCTTTACTGTCTTTCCAAATGTACCAGCACTGAGCACAACAACATGGTATGTCACGAAGTTTTAAGTTGGATTAGACTTCAATAGAGTATCAATATCTCTAAAATCCCCTGGGCTCAATTAAAATTGATAATCTTTTTTCATATTTGCATCTTAGACTAGCTTTTGCTTGCGGAATAATTATCCATCTCTACATGCTTTTTAACCATTGTGTGCACTGGCAATGCCTTATTCTTGCTGGATCTAACTTGCCTTTAGGGGATAAGTCACAGGCTGCATTTTCCAAAGCTATTTTTGCTAAAACAAATGTTGTTTCTCAAATCTGTTTCCAAGATGGTTGGCATTCTCCCCAACGGCACTCTCTGATAATGCCATGGAGAATATGAATGGTATTTTATGCATAAACCGAGAGGCTCTTGGCACAATAAATATTTGATATTTATCTTTTAAATGAATTTTGATTGAATTTTCAAAGTGCTTAAATATTTACTGCTATTAGATTGCATTTCATGGTTCTTTTCTCCCACATGCTTTGACTTTGAAAGCTCTATACTGTGCCAAGCTCAACATAAGCTTTGTTTTTATTCCTCTGCATTCAGATATTGTGTTTTTCTTTCTCCCTGCAGTTTTGCTTTCACTCTGGGACACATTCAAGCGCTAAAGTGTAGCTCTTTAGTATGAACTTGAATAAGCACAATCCAATAACCCCACAATTGGGGCTATCTTTGTAAATCTAAAGTTAGTAATAGCAAAAAATAAGAAATCACGTTTTTGGACCATGAAGCAACAATTCCTATAGGTAGATGTGATCAGCTGAGAGTCAGCTGATGCAAGCCTGACTTGCGTGACCTGCCAGAACTAACACTATATGCTTGATATTCATATTTCTAAGAGCCCAAAAAGAAGTAATGTAACATTTTTCATGGAGGGTTATGTTGAAATTATGTTCCCAAAAGTCATCAGATATCAACCAGAAATAAAGTGTTAAATATGTTTTTGGAGCTCATGGTTGTTTTGACCCTAAACAAAGCATTAGTGTTCAATCAAAAAGCAAAATCATTCTTTTTTTCAATATGTTCATTTTGAATTGATCAGTTTTATGCAAACATATTGTTGGTCTGATGATGTCCAGCAAAACACAATGTGACCCTTTACTCTTTAAGGTCATCAGATCATTACTGGAGCATATTAAGCACATTAATAAGAGCAATTTAATCATCACCTGGTGCAAAAGACTCAAATTCTTGAAGGACAGGAAGAACTTTAGTGTTCCAGAACACAGATTCATCCATGTTGTCATCTCCTGTGTCTCCATGCCCAAACTTGACTTCTACAGCAGAATGACATGGAGTGGGTGTCAGACAGACAGTCAGACAAATATATAAACAGACAGACAGATGTACTTGATTGATCCCGGTAGGGAAATTCAGAAAGTTCACTCGAGCAGTTCTTAAAGCATATGAATATAATACAGGATGTTCAGTATAGCATGAAAAGGTCAGAGCTTCACACCCACACGCTTTTTCATTAGTGTCTGTTCTGTTCAAATGCCTCTGAGAGCATTTGCATTGTGGACGAGCTGCAGGAAGCAGTGGGTTGCGAAAACAACAGATCAAACTGCTATCAACTAGCATCTGGATAAAGAACCTTGAGAAACTGCTGCAGCAAAAGTGGTTTAGGTTTCTAATCCGATCAGATGTTTGCGGCTACTGGCAAGATTGTCAGACCTTTGCCTTGTTTATCACGTGTCGGTTAGAGGTTTCAAGTGCAGATATATAAATGATAGATATAGCAATATACCTGGTTTTGATCCTCTTGCACTGGATACATCAGTTTGCAGCATCCTATTAATCACAAACACAAGTAAATGAGCAGATTGAGAGCAAAAATAAATGAATTACAAACACCTAGATTGTTTTTTAAATTTATATTTAACCTGAACATTTTTTTACAAAGTCTGAAGATCAACATAAACACATGTTCAAAAGAAACAAAACATTTCTATATTTATTTATTTATAAATGGCAGTATTATCATAGAATTTTCCTTGCAGACACAAGAGGTCACTGTTGTGATATTCTGAAGTAGCATTTCATTGACCATTTTTTTCTTTAATCTTTTTCTTTAACAGTCAGTGGTTTCAAAATCAGTTACTGGTGGAAAATAGATAACTTTCAAAATGTGCTTGTGTAAATGTTCATTAAAATATGCGTGCATATAAGGGATACTACAACAGACAGGAAACCACAGGTTCACGTGCTTGTCTCAGAGCTAGTCATGCACTGTCATGGTGAATTTTATCTCAAATATCAAGATATCCGTTAACACGATTTAAGTCTTTGCTATCATTAAGAGCAGATTAAACTGACATACCATGTCTCAAATGTACTTCTACTGCTTACAATCCCCAATTTTTATAGTACAGTATAATGCCATCATTCATCTTTATCGTATGTCACATGAGTATTTTATAAGGATTGAGAAGAAATTATGGTACGGTTGAGCATATTTGTGGCATTGATCATGTTTGGGCTTTGTACTGTCTTGATAATGCCTCATTGTTGATGGGATGCCTCGGCCGAGACGTGATCTCATCGTGTGAATCTCAAATGAGACTGTACTGGTGGTCAACAGACCAGTCAGCCAACCAGCCACAAACGGCCTGCATAATCTAATATTGCTCCATTAGCAACTATAACAAGGATATGGTAGAGATATAGAGGGAGAGAGATGGCTTGCTGCCTGACTTTAACTTACTATTAAATTCCAGAGTGTCCGGAAATGCATTCAAATTGGAAGCATTGCGATTTTCATAAGTAGGCATTCTGGGCAACGCTTGGCTTTGAATAAACTAATCTTTTAATGTGGTCTTAGTGATAATTTCCACAATTCTGTTGCATTTCATTAAAGTGTGTACACAAAAGAGAATACCTTTTAACTCTGATAACTGGCAACGGAAGGATTGATTCCACTGGGATCTACTGATCCCCAGAATGATTAACAATACACAAGTTCAGTCTCTGAACAGGGTGTCCTGAGAGTCAACAACACATAAAAATGGTTTATTGCTCTTCTTTGGCACAGAGCATAAATCGATTTACTGAGGGAGTTTGATGATGCATTGACAGTAGAGGTTTTTGTTATGAAGCTCAAAGGGACAAACCCCTGATATAAGTCCCTGTCATAAACATACTGCTTCAAAGCCACCCATCTACAGAGGTTTCAAACCTCTAAACATGTGTTCAATAAAATTGCAAGAACAATAAACCTTCAAATGCACATAGAAGGCAGCAAAAGAGATGTTTGTGCTCAAAAGCATACCTGTGTTTAGTAAGTATGTGCAGGTCTGTTTCAGAGGACAAATTTGTTGTATGCTCTGTTACATCAGAACAATGTAGCTTTTCTCCATCACCTGGTTGGTCTGCTCCAATCCTTGCCTCTAGAGACATATCTGAATAGGGACACAACAACACAGCTTAGCTAAACAATCAAAATCAAAAACGCATATAATAATAAATAACACATGTTTTTGAGATAAATTTCTTATGCTCACCAAGGAGCATTATTATTTCATTTAAAAAAATACAGTAAGGACAGTAATATTCTAAAATATTATTACAATTTAAAATAACTGTTTTCTAATTTAATATATTAAACACTTTCTAATTTTAAATACGCTGATTTGGTACTCAAAATGTTTTAGAAAATAAAACATTTCAAAATATTATCAACATTATCTATTGATATTATCAAATGTTGAAAACAGTTGTGCTGCTTAATATTTTATGTTTGTGGAAACCATGATACATTTTCAGGATTATTTAATGAATATTTGATAACAAACGTTTTTTTTTTTTCCTTTTTGTAAAATTCTTTTAAAAAAAACTTACTGACCACAAACTATAGATAATTTGTTTTAAATTTGAATAAACAGTAGCTCAGCCAGAAAAGTTGCATTCATATCAACTTTTTACAGTCTAGCACTGTCCTTTGGTGTCATTGAACTTTTTGAATGACTTCATTATACTCATGACACTCAGAATAAAATTCAATTTAGCAAACTATTGACAGGACAAACACACATTTTGTTTTCTCAATACAAATAAACTCAGGGCATATGCAGCAGAATTACATCCTGAGGATGTAAACTAATTTATCAGATTTTACAGAGAAGTGTCTATTTATTGTGGTTCAGTGTCAAATACTTTAAAGTCTCTTCAGAGGCACTGACACAGGAAACAATGAAGAGGGTTATCAATCTGCCTGACGTGAGCATGTACTATTTTTTATTTTTTTGGTGGGGGAATATTCACTGAAAGGAGAAAAAATAGAAAACATAAACAGATTAATAAAACAATGCTTTATTTTCTTACTCTTTGTGTTTGGTGTCACGGGTGGTAGCCTGCTTGTGGATGCTGCTCTAAGCAGTCTGGCCCGAGAACCTCCTGATCCTATCCTTGTATTCACTCGTTCAGCAGGGGGTTTGGGGAGAGTTGCTTCATCAACACCGACATCCTCATCCAGGGACACAGACAGCCTGGGTTTCTGGGATTGAGAGAACTCTTGAATTACTGTTTCCTGTTTTCATTTGAATAGTCAGACATAAAGTTTTGAAAGGCTCCTTACATGTTCCAGTGGGCTGAGACGAGTTCCAGAGCCTGGCCTGGAGTCAGGAGCTTCAAAATGTCGGGCTTGTAGACTAGAAAAGAAATTTGTGAATGCAATTAAAACCAGCATACTAGTTTTATAAGAATAATCAAACAGCTAATGTTACAATTCAAGCATTTACATTTATATTACATTTAGTCATTTAAAAGACGCTTTTATCCAAAGCGACACTCTCTTTTTTTTCCAAAGCACTTCAAAGAGTGCAACTGTCTGGTTCTGGAAGTAAAAATTCCATTCATTTTCTAAATAGCAGAATTGATTTTTAACAATAATTTTAAAACAGACCTACTGTGAGCTACAAAGTTGTTAATGGATGATTGAATCATGGCTTGAAACTCTTAAACTAAGAGGTTTTTTTTTTTAAATCCCTATGGAAAAAAAACAAATAAATGGGGGGGGGAGGAATTGTATTTAGGAACCAAGGCCACTTAAAAAGTGGATGGGTTCTGTTGCACTCTACAACCAAAATTCATTCTAAATATTATAATGAGCTTGATACATTCAGAACAAGGGATACATACATAAATCTATCATCTTCAATGTTGTTTTACCTGAATGCAGATGGTGGTCGTCCATCGTGTGCACGAGAAGATGATTCTCCAAAGAGCTGCCGATGCTTCTCCTGAGGGGTGAAAGGCCGCTGTGTGGCAAGAGTTCTGAGAGAGCGACGAGCGTCTGACACAATCTCAGCACTGGTCTGTCTCCTGAGGCCAGTGCTCGTGTAGACACGCTCACTTTTGTCCTGAAGCTCCATTAAAGACATGTTTGATCCATAGGGATGTGTACCAGTATCAAGTGCCTGAAACCTTGTCCATTATCCCATAACCAAAATGGGCTGGAAAAGATGCACAACTATAGTTAAAGGAGGAAAAATTGTATATTTTGAACAAAATGAACTGCTTCTTGGAAATATAAAGATTTAGCTGTCCCAGGAATATGTAGAAGACTTTTAATTTGTATATTTTTCTGACATTCTCATCTTTTCTACTTCAGTCTACATATTACAGCAAGTGGTTTGCTGTCCTGTAAGACTTGTTTTCAATTTGATTACTTTTTAAAATGCATCCCACACACAACCGATGTCATATCGTCCAAGGTTGCGTTACCCAAAAGCATCGATAGCCAACTATGGTTGCATGTTGCACTGAACTCTTTTGGTAACGACAGAACTTTAGGGAAACGCACCCCAGAGTGTGACAAGCATGCGCGTCCACGCACCGTCACCATGGAAACGCACAACGCTGCTAGTACAGTAGCTCTGGTGTAGCAAAACAAAACATTCACAACATATAAAGCAAAAAGAAACTTGAAGAAAAAAGATCTTTCTCGATCTGCGATCTTGTATTCAGGAAACCGATAAAAAAATAAATAAATAAATAAACCACGACACAATTAGTATCAAGCGTTGCCTGCAGTCTACTTCATCAGACAACTTGATGTTCTTAGTACACAATGTGAACAGCACAGAAAAACGATATTTCCCATTTACCTTGATTTCCAAACGAGACTTGCCTTGATTTCACTATTTTAAAGAGATCATCTTAAATCCAGAAAGACGAGCCTGTGTCACAACAGACAGAGGGACGCACGCCACAGGGTCAATCACGGCCACGCGCATGGTCATGTGACACACCGAGGCTTTTGTTGTGTGAAACCTACTGCCTTTTTTTCTGTCATATTTTCTTCCTTTTTTTTTTTCTTTTTTTTTGAAGACTTATTTTTAAAACAAGTTAATTAGGATTCATAATCCATAATTACATAAAGTTTGTCTTTATATAAAAGTGTGTGACCTCAACCATAACATTATTTCCAACGGGGGAAAAAAACACAGGTGAAACAGTTCAAAACTTGACGTATTCGATAAAGAAAATGCATTTATTTTTATTTAGTCTAAATAAAATATAAGGCCTAAATTTATATTCCTCCCCAAAACTCATGGTGTTTGCCTGTTGTTCAGTGATTAATCCTAAAATTAAGAGCCCACAGAGACGCCCGATGCAGCTGTGAGGCGAGACGTAATCACGCGCAGGAGATGACAGGTGAACTGATAGCTTAGTAACTTCCCACAGAGCTTGTGTTCTCATTTTGAGAAACTGTCCACATTGTTTTACTGTCCACTCTTTGACTAAATTATTTACTAGAGACGTCAAAGATTTTAATTGAGATGCTGATGTAGACTGTAATATTCATAATGCAAATCCAACACACGTTTACTCCTTTTTTACTCTTATACAGCAGTCAAAACTACTTCAAAAATAAGACAGACATGAGATGTCCAACACTATATACAAACCTACTGTTTCTCATAAAGTAAAATGCACATATGAGCCATCTTTTGGCTCAGTGGTTAGATTTAAATAGCTCTACAAGCTTCATTCTCATGGATACAAGAAGTTTCATTGGTGTAATGTGATTGAAGGAGCTAGCCAATAAGGAGTTAGTACGAGAGTGCTCATTGGCCAATAGCTGCATGGATATGGTTGCCCTCTTTCATTGTCACTAGGGGAGTGTGGTGCCAAGGATGGCAATCTTGATAACAGTATGTCATGCTTACTGTATTTCTCTGCTTGTCAGATTTTAGATAACACTTGCACGAGGTGCACACATCTGTATTTAGAGGGCTGCATGAACGTGTAAATTTATCTTGTGAACCTTGACACATACGCACATACACCACTGATGGTGGTTGCGCTTCTTCTACGTCATTGAGGTAAATTGGTTTGCTTTGCAAGGAAGGACCATCGTTTCCTTGCTGCTGTCTCCTTGGCAACCACGTCCTTATGGGCAGTCTTTGGACCCACATTCACTCCCTCACCTGGTCATAAGGAAAACGTGAATGTATGACGAAGAGGTTAAGTAATGAGTTTGTTTAGAGAAACTATGAAACTCTGCTATATTTAATTGAAATTAAAGTGACCATGAAATCAAAGTTGACAATTCTTTTTTTTTTTTATCTTATTTTAATATTTACACATTTTTATATTGGTTTTGCTTTCTTTTTTTTTATCTGTGCACATGATTAATTTCATGTTTTTAAAATTCTCGTAATCTTCTGAAAAGATGATCAGCTTAATGCCGACTTAAATGAGATAATTGAAGTCCTCCACTTTTAGGCCTGTCTGGCTGTTGTAGTTCACATGTTGCTTTGCATATTTATCTGTGTTTGATTCGTGAAAGCAGGATAGAGGAACAAACGGTGCCGGAAATGTCACTGACCGAACTGGGGACTGTTCAGATTGTCAAGCCTCAGTGGTGCAAGTAACCAAACCCCAAAATACATTGCTGTCATTGTCTCATCCCAGCACCTACTCAATCACTTGTTCTACCTTGTTTGACATAAATAAAAATACCTGTGGTGTACCAGACATGCTTTAGCCTGCTAGGCATAAATAAAAAGACGCGATCAAGCATGTATACTAAGCCAGGATGGATTGTAAGGATAAAAATGGAATTGTTGTTGGAGCCATAACCTTGTGGCCAGTGCTTTGACATATGGTGCGACAGAGCTTGCTTTATATGCCTTATTATCACACACACATATACACACAAGCATGCACATATATATATATATATATATGGCATTGTTGTTTGTACCTTTATAGTATGGTGGTGAGAGACAAAAACCTGAATGGTTTGTTTTGGAATTAACATGAACATAAATATAGGAGGGTTTTGTGTTGCTTTTGGAAACACATTTTTTGACCTTTCCATCTAACATACTAATTTGCTGAAAGAAAAATAGTGAGAACAAGCAGCTGACTGCTTTGGACACTGCCATTTTCTTCTCTAACACAGTGGCTTTGATTATGACACAGTGACGACAGACTGCTAATTGACTCATCTGCTCACAGTGCTGTCCAGAAAAGCCAGCCACACTCTCTCACTTTGTTCTGTGAGCTCTGAGTGGGGTGCTATATAGTTTAGACAAATATAGTAATGAATTCAGCAGCTGTTGCATAAGATACAATGCAAAGAAGTGGTGAGGCTACATAAGGGCCAGGGTGACACGGGCCAACTTGTTGGCTGGTCCATCCAATGCATTTATGTAAAGAATAAGTAGTAAGATTCTGGTGGATGAGTGCTGAGCCTCTAGTTGTGCACTTCTGTTCTATGGCAAATGGTAAATGCGATGTCTGTCAATCTGAGCAGTCTATCCAATCCAAGCATGCTCCTGCTGTACAACAGTCCCTGATTGGTCTTTACTCATCATCCCTACCCACTATACCACCCATACCTTAAATCCAATTTCTATTGGTTGACATTTTTAAATGACATTGCAAAACATTGCATCATCAACATCACAACACAATGTCCTATAGCTTGAGCAAAGAAACATGTGAGGATTATGCATTTACACTGTGATTGCATTTGCATAAATAATGCAATGTAGACTGTTTAAATATAAAATGAAAAGGTAAGTATGTAAATAAGTAAATTAAACATTTAAGAAGGACACTAAAACCGATTCAGTCAGGAAGTGTTTGTCACTCGAGTCATGTAGTGGCAATATTGAAAATACTGTGCCTAAAAAGTAATTCACTTCATATTAAGTTCTAGTTTGTCTTGTCTATTGAACATTTGTATAAAATCAGTTTCACATTTGTAGGCAAGCTGATATTCAGGGAAAACAACACTCTTGCTTATGTGATATACTGCTGAAAGACATCATATGTTATAAATAAAGATAATGAATACAGGGGGATTTTTGCACCAATATCTTGAATTTTGGTGTCATTTTTACCCCAAACCCCCATTAATTTTCAACCCTGGGTGATAGTATCCACATTGTGTCTTTTGTCACTGCGACACACCTCTCGACAAACCCTTCTGAGGATGTGCAGGACAATACTATCACACACCCTGAGCTAAAAAAGTCCCATTTTATCCACCCCAACACCTACTTGCACATCATTTAAAGGAATAATTAGACTAATGCACTCTAACAATGTCGTTAGATAATGGAATGTTGGCACAGCTAACATTCATTATAACTTAGTGATTGCAGTCATAATGGCAGGTGATATGATGCAGAGATGTCACCTAACATGCATATACAGTATAATGAAACAATGAAACACTATACGTGTAGTCAGCCAACAGATACACTTACAGTATGGTAAATTCTTATTTTTCTTTAGATATGATACTGTGAGGTTTATTTGAGGATTTCTTTGGATGTGAACACAATGGGACTCTTTGTCTTTGTTTCTTGTGTTTGTGGGGTGCTACACTACTGTTTGCCTTCCCCCTCTCCCCTGTCCCAAGATTTATGTAGGTACAGCCCTATTTCTCCCTTCACTGCTGATTAGAAGGTTCCCTAAGGACTGTCATAAATGTGCTCTATCTATTTCTCTCTTCACCCCACACACACACACCCATCTACAGTACATTACTCTGTGATTTTATTCCCATGCTTATGTCCGTGGGTCTGTATGCCCTATAATGAATAGAATCTACAGCTCTCATCTGGCCTGGGAAACAAAGAGATGAGTGTGCAGTTGGATGGTTGGTGTTTGTGTCTGTATGAGAAGGGTCAGGGTGAATATGTCTATGTTATGTGAGAGATGCGCATAATGGTGCTAATAAATCATGACTTTGGTCCATTTTGCCTTTTGCAATCATGTCAGAAATCACTAAGGGCACAGATTGTGTACAGTAGATTATCACTCTATTGTCTCACCAAGCATAGGGACTCATTTATTCTGTCTCAGTGACATAGAGATTGTAATAAAAGAAAGGGATGGTTCATAAGAGAGAGAATGGTTACTGAGAGATGAAAGAAATAGGAGAAAAGGATCACAGATCAGATGGTAGAGAATCTTTGTTGGACATTAGAACAGTATCAAGTGCTAGATATTTTCCTCTCTGTCCCTGACATGCATACACAGGTGTGCATTTGTGTGTTTGAGAGAAATGTTTTATATATACATGGATGATCTAGAATTAAATGCTTGCGACGTGGATGATAAATAATTAGAAATGGCAAGACAAATTGTAAGAATGACAGTCTGACTCTTGCTGATGCAAGTGACTTGCATGATTCAAATCAAAATCAAAGACACATTACAGTCAGACGTTTATCTTAGTTGTTTCAGATTTTATTTTATAGTACTCAGTGTTCTTGTCTGAGTCATGTGTGAGTCCTATTGTGAATTTGTACCTCAGATGACCTGAGTCCTTTCACAGACTTGTTTCCTGCTCTCCTATCCAATCCTGTCCTATTTAACAAAGACTTAAAAAATTTTAAGCCACCAAAACAATAATCACAAGACAGGTGCCGTTTCTTAGCTCACTATTCTTTATATAAGTGCAACGAAAAAACATCCAAAACATTTCCATGGTGGCATATATATGGCTTTACATGGCATAATACAGACTTGACCTTTTCACCTTTGCAAAATTTTTTTCAGAGAAGTAAACACAAATGTCACTATGATTTTATGAATTTAATGTAGGCTATAAATTGTTACTAGACCACAATAAACATTCTTTACTTCTGTGTGAGATGCAGCACTAAAAGAGGAGACATACTAAACTGAGATGAAGTCCCTGTGACTGGTTCAAGTATATTAGATACCGTTGCTAAATGAAGCTACCAGTGACTGCAGATAGAATTACCACAGATTCACAGGATCTTATGCTGTGCAATTAGATCAAGCCTTTGTTGGTTGAAAAGAGCGAGGTAATGCGCAGCTGATTGAGTAGATTGATGTATCCTTCACTTAAGGATTTCTCTGTCTGCATTGATTTCAGGTTCTCACTGATCACAGCACTGCACATTTCACTGTCCATTCATCTGCTGCCTAATGACTGTCTCTCCATCTCCTCCACCTTCTTCTCCTCACGCTTTATCTCTCGTGTCCAGGCTCCCGTAAAGAGTTGCCTATTTTCCTTTTCATTTAATCTACACAAACAGGTATTTAAACTCTGAACGTTTTATTCTGGGAACACTGTTATCTTTCTGGTGTTCTACATTCCCAGCAAATGTTGGAGGAATCTATACATGCGTGCACAGCATCTCGTACAGATTTTCTTGTATTTTTATCTGGAGGGCAGAGCACACTATGAAAGTGAACACTGTTGATGCCTCTAAATTGAGAATTTTAGGGAAAATTCATTTGAAGGAAATTAGGGGAAAATTGTTCATTTTTATTAATTCAATTATTCAACTCATTTATCTACATTATTTAATTGCATATTTTCCAAAATTTCAAAATAAGATTCCACATTCATAGTACTTTTCTACATAGAGAAAAAGGGGATCAGAAGCCCTAAAAATTATAGGATTAATTAAATTAGAAAAAATATTGATTTTAAAGAAATTAAGTTATGATTAAGTTATGAGATATGAAGGACAGATTAAACAAAATGAACTAGGCAGCTTTGCTAACACGTGGTCTCAAGTGTTCCTTACAGATATATTGAATGGATATGGAGTGCAACCCTTTTAATAGGGTAAGTGATATTCAGTGAATAAAACCTAAATAACTGTACCCTTTATTTCACAAAACTATCATAGTTCTCACAAGACAAATTATGCATAATAATAGAAAAATTGGGAAAATTGTACATGCCTGACAGTAATCAGCGGCATTGCTTTAAATTTGCTTAATGCGGAGATGTAATCTTTATCTTTCTGCAATACTGCATTGTACAAACCCCTTTCCACCTTGTAGTAATTTGCTCAGCACTTTTATTCCAAATGGAAGAAACTGCTGGTCAGCATAGACCTGTGTTTAATGCTTTGAATCACATGATGTGCTAAATTAAGCACTAAAGAAGAAAAACATGTCATCTTTACTAATCACTAATTGACTCAGTTGTTAGATGACTAGTTGACTATCCTGTCCCATCCCTGCTCTAAATGCTGATGCCTATGTCCTGCTGGTGTACTTTATGTGTAGTGTGTGACAAGGCCTAATGGTGTTTTCAGTTACAGATCCCAGAATGCTGTACGTCACACTGCTTTGAGGCAGATTGTATTCTACTGCCTAATGGATAGTGAACCTGAGATCCCTCACACAGGCTCTCTCTCTCTTTTTGCTTCTCTGTCGCTCATTTACCATGTCACACTATCCCTTCAGGAATGACATCACCACACCACATCCCAGTTCTCCAATCCCCATGTCATCAATCTCTCCTCACACAGCTTTTGACCGGTCAGACCACAGCACTGGCAGGTCTGGCCTCACCTGAGGAGTCAGAGGTGAAGGCATTCATGGCACACCCATGATACACAATATAGTCGTCCATTAGCCGATTTACAGCACTTTATTTGTTGCACACAAATGCACTATTATAAAATACCTCATGCTGTACACACCTAATTGCTCACACTGTTACTTATCTGTCATCATAGATATATCGATGTGCTCACATGTGAGTAACACAGAAAAAGCATAAAGCATGATGCTGTGCTATTAAGGCACATTTTGACTTCATTAAATGATGTGGACTAATTTTACTCCTCACAGCACACTGATACCATGGCATGCATTGTTATTTGGTCTTACTGGTGTTATTTTAGTACCATTTATATTATTATAGTATTTATATATTTAGATTCTTTATATTTCTATTTAGCTTAAATTTTAGTACTTCTGCAGCTTTAATACTTAAAGGGATACTCCACCCCAAAATGAAAATTTTGTCATTAATCACTTACCCCCATGTCGTTCCAAACCCATTCGTCTTCAGAACACAATTTAAGATATTTTGGATGAAAACCGGGAGGCTTGTGACTGTCCCATTGACTGCATAGTAAATTGCACTGTCAAGGTCTAGAAAAGTATGAAAAGCATCATCAGAATAGTCCATCTGCCATCAGTAGTTCATTCTGAATTTAATGAAGCGACGAGAACACTTTTTCTGCGCAAAGAAAACAAAACAACAACTTTATTCAACAATGTGTCTCCTCTAGTTCAGCGTTGTGCCATTTTGGAGAATATCCACTGGACGCAAGCAGCGTATGCTCTTGTGTGTCAGCTGCATACCGGAGGCGCTGTTTTCATTCAAATCAAAGCGTAAACAAACGTAGAAGACGTATCCTTGTGGCGTGGCTGACACATAAGAGCAATTTTCATTTTGGGGTGGAGTATCCCTTTAAAATGATTTATTTCACTTGTTTACCAAGGCAGCATTTCCTCATTTTTTTGAATCTAGTATTATTTTATTTCAGTTTTGTTTTAGTTCCCGAAAAGTTTTATTTTTATCTTTAGTTAACAATAACAACACTGGTCTTAAAGCAAGATTTATATCAAATTTATTCATTTTGATGTAGAGCTTTTAATTTTGAAGTAGGATTTGTTTTCTAACTCAGCCAGTGGGGATTTCTTTAAGACTGCAAGGGAAGCTCAGTATTTCTCCGTTGAAGCCGAGCGTCCATTGACTTCCATGGGGCTGCTTTGAACAGTTTTTTTCAGTGCTTCGAAACTAGACGGTCATTGGATAAATGCTGCGATTATGTCCCGCCCACGGACGCTCAGCGGGAGTGAATGGAGGAGTGGGCGTGCCTGGACTCCGGGCTTCTGCGCGATGATTGGAGGGTCTGTATCTCCTTTTGATTGACAGCGATTTTGTACAATAAAAAGTCGCTGACGCTAAAGCTATTCGAGCTCAATCCCATCGCGGCTTTGCACTTGGTTCTTGTCAATCATTATATATATTTTTTATTCATTTATAATGTTATGTTTTAATATACATGCTGCTAACTCGGAAATTTCAAGATATGCGAGCAAAAAATGCTCCTGACACTTAAGCAATAAGACACGAGCAAGAGTGCTGTTTTTGTTTCGTTTGTGTTCGAATCCAAACCCGCGTTGATTTGGGCGAATCACTGATTCACTGAGCATTTGATTCGCTCCTGAAGGATTCAGCCGTTTTGAAAGAATCATTTGAATGACTCAGTGATTCAATCACGAACTTCTGCCACCTGCTGGCCGTTTTTAAGTTTCCCGTCTAAAAGTAGGCATATTACATTATTTTCCAACATATTTCTATATTCAGAATTTAGTATTTAAAACATTAATCTCATAACATTATTTATGCAATTATAAATACAGTCTAAATGAATAAATGCCACATCTAAATGTCACTTCATGCAGCTTCTGTGCAGTGCTAAGATGAGTTTGGTTTAGATCATTTCATGGATAACAATAGCCAGTCATTCATTCACATTAATTAAGTATTCAGAGAATAATATTGTCTGCTTTCACTTACATCTATTTATTTATTAAATTTTGATTCATTTTGTAGAACTGAATTATAAATTAAGCTGGTATAGTATCGTAAGACATTTTTATGGTATCGTGACAACATATTATACACCACATTCCTTGTTTCAGTTTAACCTAATTCCCACATATCCTCCTCCGTCGAGTTTAATATCTTTTTTTTTTTAGATTGTTTGTTCATTCATTCATTCATTCATACAGTAGGCTAGGCTAGCCTCACTGGAAAAGACGCCTAGTTGGTACAACAGGGTCACAGAGCATTTTCTTGAAAAGGAACGTAGGGCAGAATTTACGTATAAATAAATGGACAATTTTTATGATGTAGGCCGAAAATGAGCTTCGCCTCTTTGAAAGACCAGCAGCCGCCACTGAACTCAGCATATTGTTCCCACAGCAAACATCACACCTTGAATACACACATGCACACACAGACCTCTGATCCATAGTATTGGCAAAACAGAATTGCCCTTAGTTATATAACAATCCTTGAACTTTGGGTGAGAGTGCATCTGTGTTTCAATAGGACAGGTGGGGAATACCAGACATTTCTTATGGCCCTGTCAGGGAGGGACAGTCAACACTGTCTATTGGCTGTTGAGCATTTTATGTCACTCGTACATATAAGCTGTTTGTGAACTCTTATATTAGTATGTAGAGAAGAGATGCTGACAAATTTATTGACATTAAACCTTGTACCTGACACTTTGAGAGTACATTAAGGTGTACCAAAGTCCAATTAATCAGGTTTAAATTAGGCTTTGCTGTATATATATATATATATATATATATATATATATATATACAGTATCTCACAGAAGTGAGTACACCCTTCACATTTTTGTAAATATTTTATTATATCTTTTTATGTGACAACACTGAAGAAATGACACTTTGCTACAATGTAAAGTAGTAAGTGTACAGCTTGTATAACAGTGTAAATTTGCTGCAGCTCGGTGGCCAAGACCATACAGCGGTTTAACGGGACAGGTTCCACTCAGAACAGGCCTCACCATGGTCGACCAAAGAAGTTGAGTGCACGTGCTCAGCCTCATATCCGGAGGTTGTGTTTGGGAAATAGACGTATGAGTGCTGCCAGCATTGCTGCAGAGGTTGAAGGGGTGGGGGTTCAGCCTGTCAGTGCTCAGATCATATGCCGCACACTGCATCAAATTGGTCTGCATGGCTGTCGTCCCAGAAGGAAGCCTCTTCTAAAGATGATGCACAAGAAAGCCCGCAGACAGTTTGCTGAAGACAAGCAGACAAGCAGACTAAGGACATGGATTACTGGAACGATGTCCTGTGGTCTGATGAGACCAAGATAAATTTATTTGGTTCAGATGGTGTCAAGCGTGTGTGGCGACAACCAGGTGAGGAGTACAAAGACAAGTGTGTCTTGCCTACAGTCAAGCATGGTGGTGGGAGTGTCATGGTCTGGGGCTGCATGAGTGCTGCCGGCACTGGGGAGCTACAGTTCATTGAGGGAACCATGAATGCCATCATGTACTGTGACGTAGTGAAGCAGAGCATGATCCCCTACCTTCAGAGACTGGGCTGCAGGGCAGTATTGCAACATGGTAATGACCCCAAACAGACCTCCAAGACGATCACTGCCTTGCTAAAGAAGCTGAGGGTAAAGGTGATGGACTGACCAAGCATGTCTCCAGACCTAAACCCTACTGAGCATCTGTGGGGCATCCTCAAACCGAAGGTGGAGAAGCGCAAGGTCTCTAACATCCACCAGCTCTGTGATGTCGTCATGGAGGAGTGGAAGAAGACTCCAGTGGCAACCTGTGAAGCTCTGGTGAACTCCATGCCCAAGAGGGTTAAGGCAGTGCTGGAAAATAATGGTGGCCACACAAAATATTGACAATTTGGGCCCAATTTGGACATTTTCACTTAGGGGTGTACTCACTTTTGTGGCCAGCGGTTTAGACATTAATGGCTGTGTGTTGAGTTATTTTGAGGGGACAGCAAATTTACACTGTTATACAAGCTGTACACTCACTACTTTACATTGTAGCAAAGTGTCATTTCTTCAGTGTTGTCACATGAAAAGATATAATAAAATATTTACAAAAATGTGAGGGGTGTACTCACTTCTGTGAGATACTGTATATATATTGTGTGTATATATGTATGTATATATATATATATATATATATATATATTATCAGTGCGCCATAACTTCACAAGGGAATGTCCCAAGGTCAGCTTAACACTTGACAAATGTATCCATTTTCAAAGTTTATAGTCTTTCGCCAAAGTGACTGCTATTTTAAGAGGTCACTGAAAATAAGCCGAAAGCAAAAGGGAAGTAAAATTTTAAATGAAAGCCACAAAATAGTTGATGGAAAGCCATCTTGTTGGGACTTGTTCAAAGTTTAAATGGATTGAATTTTAAATAAACTTAAAACAACAGCAGAGACATACTGTATAGCTCAACCAAGCTTTATTTACATGCGCAACATTTCTTATACAAACTAGATTACAATTCAAAATGGAGTACACAGGAAAAATACTCACAAACATCTAGTAGAGAAGCCATATGACTATAAGATAAGAAGTAAAAGAGAAAAGGTAATAAGCAGACGGAGGTGAGGGAGGAAGGCTACGATCAAGGTGGGAAAATGTGGAAATAGTGGTATTTGCTGATTATCATTATGGGTGTAGTAAATAAAACCTGTATTGTTTGAGGATGCTCAACTGGTTGTAAATGGGAAGACAGGTACCTGTGTAAGTCATCTGGAAAAAGAAGAATTTTATTGTGTTTTTTCTTTTTCTAGTGAAAGAGGTGTAAGAATGCATGCAAGGCAGTTTTTGAGACAGCAAAAATATTGTCTCTGAAAAAAATTACAAGGTTCAGATGTCTTGTAGGGGCAATTTACCAATTCATTGCATACTGGATATCATTACTTACAATTTGAGTTTGACAAATGAATATGATGAAGACAAAAAGCTTTAGGGTGTGGAATCTTGGAGTAAAGCAGGTGTGTCAAACATATGGCTAAAATTATGCATTCATTTATTATATCAGTATTTTGTACTAGATTTGACTTTTTACCTACAGTAGGACAGATAAACACTTTAATTTACATTGTTGCATGAACTTGCATTTAAACTTCTCTTCCCTTGTCAATGATGTTTGATTAATATTTCCAAATTACAAAATTTCCAAGCATATAATCAAAAGATATGTGAAATAGTAAATTTAATCTGCTCTGCTTTTGTTTTAACACATTATTGGTTATTAGAGCAGCTTTATTCATTTATGAAATGCATGTAGTGCGCATAAAGAGTTAAATGCATACAGTAATTTTCATTTGACACACCAGCTGTAAGCCAAATCTGTCCAACTCCCCAATTAACAATTACATTATTTTGTTCAACACATGGACTTTGAAAGTTCTATCTGTATTAACACTAAATTTCATAAGTATAGCAGGATGTATACATATATATGCATTGCACACGATGCATATGTACATTTACATGCATGCATACAAAGACGTATGCAGTGAAGGGTAACCCTCTCTGAGGGACAGAAACACAGAACATTAGGATTTGTACATGATTTGTGATAATAGTTGAGCACAACTGAACAAACAAACAAACAAACAAACAAAAAAGTTTAATAAAGTGACAAACCCCCCATAAAGACATCAATAAACTGACAATAACACAGGATGGATTCCTGTTGCTTCATCTCCTTACTTCAGAAGACTGTTGTTCATGTACAAATGTCCATAAAACAAATTGTGTACAGCCAGGTTGCAGTTAATTCAAGATGAGGCCCTGATGTTGTAATGGAGACCCCACTCTCCCCTGAGCAATAGTGATGCATTTTGCATACAGGGACATAAAAGTCCCCAAATTTCACGGTGTGTGTTTTGTGATTTTGGCTGCCAGCATCTCCTACATTTTCAAGTAATTTGGCAAATATATAAAAGATAGCTTATTGTTTTTGCTCAGTAAAGATGGATTCCAGAGGAAAGGCCCATCCATCATTGAATGCTGCCATGATGCTAATTGCTAATGCTAATCAATTATACTATGTCCTCGTGGCCAGGGAAACACAGATGGCCTTAATAATAGGACAGGGCTCAACACTGATTATTTAGCACCTGGTATGGCATGGAAATGTCCACGATGCAAGTTAATATTTACTTATTCATTACATTTGGCTACATTTATATGCAAGAAGTCCAAACATAACTTTGCTGGCTAAATAAGACGCCTCCACCTGCTAAGCTTTCAATTTTACCACTTTTTTGTACAGTTACAGACAGTACACACAAATCAATTACTCCTTATATGGTTATATTCAATCACAAAAATGTATTATTATGAGGCAACTATATTTCAGATTGGAAACTAGGCTAACTACTGTATGGTAACAGTGAATTAAAAATGAAAGCAATGGTTGAAGTGCACCGTGTCGAGCTACATTACTCCACCTGAGCTCTGTAATTTTTCAGGTTAAGTCTCCACCTCTATATCGATCAGTGACTACACAGTTAGTGCTTAGAGAATGACAGAAGTAACCAATCATTTAACAAAAATGTTAGGGAAAGCAGAGAGAGACCCCGGCCAAGGAAACTATGTTTATGACAGAAAAGCTACAACAGGCCTCTTTAAATTTCTTTTTAGATTACATCACCTCTAACAAAGGGATAATTTCAAACATTGCATAATGTTGCATAATGATCTGTGAGTTCGCTGTTTGTTTGTTTCTCCAATGGGCAGTCTCTTGTTATAGTCTCGGTCTGCTGAACTGAAGGTAAACATCATCAGGATCTTGTAGTCAGATGGACCTGTAAACAGGCATATCATCCAGTGCTTGCCGCAGACAGCAAACTTGGCAAAGTATACTTCAAGTCTGTTGGATGTCTTTTTTTTGTGCAGGATATTTCTTTGTAGTTGTTATTCTATTGTTTGTTGTTTTCTCTGCAGTTCTGAGCCTAGATAGAGAGAAAGAAAAGTAAGTAAAACTCTGTAATAAGAAAAACAAAACACATCCTGTATAGTATAAGGGGCCATTCAAACAAAAAGTGGTTTTGCATTCTACTGCAGTACTTTTCCATTGGTTTTTCTATGTAAACATGTGGTACACAGACAGCTTTGACCAGTGTGTTTGTGTCTCAGGTCTTTGCAGCATCTCACGCATAACACAGCGTTCCAAAAAACTTAAGCTTAAAAACAGTGTCTCTAGACCTTGTTTCCATTCCACTGTGCTGTATCCTGCATTTGTCCTGTCTGAATGGCCCCTATTAAAATATTTCTTTCCTAATTAAACTGAAATTTGTTTGCATTTAATCAAATTGCCTTTTTGTTTCTCCATGACATGGACAGTTACTGTATGACTGCATATTTTGGCTTACCTAAATGACTCCCATCAGCCAGGCACCCAACTTTGAGTGGATTGCTTTGTCCCGGTGAAGTTTCCCACAGGATTCAGACTAACGGCGTTTTGCACCAAAGCATCAAAGTTAAAATCCAGTCCATCAGAGTCCATTAGTTCTGAGCGAATTATGGAATCCACATCGCATTCCAGACTGCCGTTAAACATATCCAGGTCCAAGTCTGATGGAAAACGATCAGTTCCTGAGGGGTGACAGATCCCCACCCCGTTACTTCCGTTCAGGCCAGAGTAAAGTGATGTCTCGGTCATCAACATGGAGGGCTGTGGCTGGAGGTGCTGTTTTGCGGAAACTAAATTATTAGCATCGTTAGCTAGACTTTGTGCCCTGTTGTTGGAGAGGGAACGCAAAGAACCCTGGACATTGGGTCCCTGTTGCTTGTTCTGGAGTTGGCTGCTTCGCCCATTGAGCACAGAACTGAAGGATGACATCATGGGATCATTACGCAGCATGAGGCCATTGCGAAGACGGGAGTTTTGAGAGGTGACAGCAGCGCTGGCCTGTGATATGAGTGGGTCCGACTGCGTCATCATAACGTCACTATGACTATGCGTGACCAAAGAATCAGAATTCAGCAGCTCCTGAAGTGAGTTCCCAAAACAAGAAACGCTAGAGAATGACGTTTGCTTGTTTTCCTGGATGGTCTGCATGGGCGTCTGACGTAGGCCTCCTGCTGTAGACCCAAAAATGGTGTTACTGAATCCTCCGGTGTTGTTGCTCACAGTTTGGGATGAAGAGGAGCTTGTGGGTGATGTGGTGCTCTTGGAGCCAAAACTGAACGCAGAAGACCCTTGAACTACCTGCACTTGTGTGGCGATGTTGTCCAACAGATCGACCATTAGGTTGTCAGCCTCATTGAGATTCATTGTGCCAGTCAAGTCAGCTAGCCCTGGAAGTTCAGCAGGGCACGTTTTGGAGTTTGAGGAGGACGACGAGGGAGGAGAAAGACTGCTGGGGCTGGAGTAGAGCATTGGAGACAGGGGTGGGCCATCTGGAACATCATCAAGCTCTGGATTGGCCAGGATAGGTGACAGGCGTCCACTCAGGGTGCTAGCGTTGGAGTTAGTTCGTGAGCGGAAGTCAGTCCAACAGGATTCCAGTTCATCGCTGCTCCGGGAAGTGGGACTTCCTGGCCACTTGGATAGACCACCAGCAGATACGTTCTCCAGCGAACCCTCCTGGGCTGCTTGCAGCGCTGCCTTTTTCTTGGCTGCACGCCCACGTGCAGTCTTGGTGTATTTGTTACCATTGTCCATGGAGACTGCACGTCGCCTTGGTGCTTTACCTCCCCGCCCCCCTTCAGGATTGATCATCCACCACGAGCTCTTTCCAGTCCCCTCATTCTGTACACGGATAAAACGGCTATGCAAGGACAGGTTATGCCGGATGGAGTTCTAGAAAGAAAACAGACAGAAAGCAGAGAAAACAGATGGTTATTAATCATAACATCCCATGATTCAGGAAATAAATCACTTGAAAAAAGTACATTTTCCTATCTATCTATCTATCTATCTATCTATCTATCTCATAATGCTCCAACATAATGCTCCAACCTAATTTATGATATCTGAAGAGCAGGTACTTTTCAGCACTAACGAATAAGAAACAAGCGGAAAATAGATGTCATTGTGTATTACACGTACAATGTGATCTCAAGAGGCTGAGAAAGCACAATGTGCTGTGTAACTATAGTAACTTAGCAGAGGAAACGTTTTACAGCTGGTAACCTTGGCAGAACAGAGAGGTTACATTTCTAAAACATTCTCTTTTTCCCTTCAATAATGCAGAAGGATGCACTAGGATATACAGACATCAATACATGCTAAATATTTCAATTATCATATACATTCTAATATATACTGCACCTTATTATTTACAACTCTCAGACACAAAAGCTTAGTTCATGTTGATGTGCACATTTCTCAACTTAAGTACCCTGATCCCTGACTCACGAGATGTGTGTGTTGAGCTATGATGAGCGATACCACGGATACTGGTGTTTACAGTGCCAAGTCTCTCTAGAGATTAATGACATAATGTTTGTGTGTGTGAGGGGAAAAGAGGCGGAAGGGTATGACTCAATGGAGCAGCATGTTGTGAATGAAGTCATTAAAACCAATTCATTTTCTTCCTCTGCTTGCATGGCAGCTCTAAACAAACTTGTGGCACTGTCACCAAAAACAAACTTATGCCAATTACACCAAATACAGTACATTTTCTCCTTTCTTTCCATGCATATACCTCTCTTATTTGAACTTTTCCTTACTGCGTAATCCTGTTCTAGGTAAGGCCCTCAGGAGAGGACCTTAATAAGTGTTTATTGAGTGTTTGTGCATGTGTTTTGATTGTCAGAGTATCAGTGTCTTTGTGGTTGTTAACACTTTTCAGAGCTGACTCATAGCAACTCTACTGCCCTTGCATTGCCATAAGATATAACATAGCTTTCAGAAAAAGAAATGGGTTTGGATTTATACATGAGATATTTGTGCAGGAAGCCCCTGGCTTAAACGTATCTATCCGTACGCAGTATACTTTCAATGAACTGCTCACCTACTTTGTGCCACATACAAAATATGAGATGCACAAGTGCAGTGCACACACCCTGTAAACCCTATAATTATCCTCTCAGTCAGAAAACACATACCCACACTTTCCTTAATCTGCAAAGCTCATCCTTTCAGCCTGAAACTAATGGGACACTAACAATTTTTCTGTCTTTTAATGCTAAAAAAAATGACAAAAACCAAAACAATATCAGTTTTCACTTGCTGCGTTTAAATTTAAGCCATTTTGTGTAAATGTCTAGTAGTCAGTGTGATGTGTATGATCTCTCTGCACACGTGTGTGTGTGTGTGTGTGTGTGGGGAGGCTGTTAACTGAGCGCCCAGCTGCATACAGAATCTCTCTGGAACACAGAGACCTTTTTGTCCGTCAGCAACATGTGGTAACAATCCATCAATGTCAGCAGACACGCAATGCACACACACGCAACTACGGCTTCGCTCACATTCTTCTTCTGAGAGATGTGTTTTGGTTATCTGGTGCTCTCTGTGAATGTTATTGCGCTCTGACTGGTAATTTTTGTGATGTCAGGAAGCCAGTGACTATACAAACCTGTAACCAGCAGGCACTTGCCCACAAATCAACCAAACCAAAACCACAGGGATATAAACCTGCCAACCCTTACGAAAGAGTTAGACGGTAGAAAATTATATTGATTAAGAGGACATTTTAAATATTGAGACAAACTAACTATAGGTTTGTCATAATTTTGACTATGGCTGAGCAATCGCTGAAATAAATAAATATTGCATACAGTAAATGTTTAATAAAAAAAAAAAGCAGAAAAAAAGAAAGATTTTTTTTTTACCCTTTGACAATATTCATCAAATATCTTAATATTATGTACTTAATTTAATACATAAAAAATATCACATTAGACTTCTGTGAAATGTTTAATTCACTGTGATTTATTAAATCAGAGTTTTGGATCTGTGCGATCAAATAAATAAATCAAAATGACATTTTTGCAAATGAAGTTTAAATCAAGATCTGTCTTGATGCTCTCATTTTTACTAGATGTGAGAAAAGACTGTGAAACTGACACTCTTTAATGGCCAAAAAATAAAAAATAAATATTGTAGTACACAACATAATATATTGAAAAATTTATTCTGAACATATTGTAAATATATTCTATACTATATTATCAAACAGCCCAATGGCATGTGTCTAATTTTTCCATGTGAATGCAGTTCCTTTGAAAGCTTGAAAGCCAGCAAAGAGCAACTAATCTTTTTCTCTTATTGGAGTTCACACACCATGCCCCATAACAAAACACAATTCACATCTTCTTAAGGACCCATAAAGTCCTTCCCCCCACCCACTCTTCATCACACACACATAGCCAGCATTATTTCAGCAGCAGGAGCACACACTTACTGCAGTAACTCAAGGCAGAGCCATTGTATGAATATGGGTTTGGCAGCTGAACATTTCACTGTGGTTGCCTTTCAATGACATGGAGAGTGTGGAGGGCAGTGTGTGTGTGAGGGTGTACACAGAAGTTACATTTCCAGAAATCTGCAGGAATAGATCTTATTTCTTAGCAAACCCAAGCACTGGCTTTCTAAGTATTTGGTCCATGTGTGCTTTTATATTTGTGGCCAAAAGGAAAAGAAAACATTCAGAGTCTAGTGTTTATGTTTTTAGGAAGGGTCAGAGCAGAGGAGAGTTAGAAAAAGACAAAACAAGTTTGAGAGGGAAGAAAACAGGGCACTTGAGCAGTTTAGAAATAAACTGAGACCAGTGTTAATTCTACACCATTTTGTTTTAATCATAATTTCTGTCTTTTCAGAAAATGGCCAATATTTATAATAGTCTATAGTTTATCTTGTCAGTAAGTCAATATATTTACAATAACTGGTTGGTTTACATGTACACCACCATTCAAAAGTTTGGAGTTGGTAAGATTTTTTAAAATGTTTTTTAAAGAAGTCTCTTATGCTCACCAATGCTGCAATTATTTTATCAAAATATAGTGTGGACAGTAATATTGTGAAATATGAATACAATTGAAAAATGTAAAAATTTCTATTTCTATATATATATATATATATATATATATATATATATATATATATATATTAAAAAATTATTGTATTCTGTGATGGAGAAGCTGAATTTGAATTTTCAGAAGCCATTACTTCAGTCTTCAGCGTCATATGATCCTTCAGAAAGCATTTTAATATGCTGACTATGCTCAAGAAACATTTCTTATTATCATCGATGTTGAAAACAGCTGTGCTGCTCAATATTTTTGTGGAAACTGTGATTTTTTTTCCAGTTTCTTGATTCTTTGATGAATAGAAATCAGCATTTATTTGAAAAATCATTTGTAACATTATAAAGGTCTTCACATGCATTGTATAGCTGATATACAGTATATATAAAAATATCAAAAAAATGTGTTGATATCAAAAAGCCTCTCATCAACAAACATTTTCTTTAGTCATTTTGACTAGATGAACACTATTGCTGACACAGCAACGGTGAAGAGAAAGGCAGTTTATGCACAAATGCAAGCACACAAACACACACACACGGTCCAAGCACACTGACCCGCACCCTCCCACTCTCGCCTCATCCCATTCCCAGCTGCCTTGACTGCTGGAGAGAAGGAGAGAACATTCCATTCCATCCAACCAAAATGTGCATTTTCCGGCCAGCACAGGACGTCTCTCCTTTTGTGTGTGTGCATCTTATTCAAAAGTGTAAGCGTGTGTGTGTGCGTGCGTGTGTGAGAGAGAGAGAAAGAGAGTTTGTATATGAATTGACTGAAAACTGTAGTGGACTGCATGTGGAGTGAGGCTCCAGTTCTCTCTGACAGTACATTCTGTGTTTTCTGTTCTCCTTCTGTTCTTTCAGAGGTTCATACTGTACGTCCCAGCCAACAATATAAGAGTTTCTCTAGCTAAAAGTACAAAACACACAAATTAAAATAATTGTGCAGGTCATGCATGACTAACCAGCTAGAAACAATTACACAACTGCATGCAAATCTATGGGAATGTTTATTCCTTTCCCTCCAAAGTTTTACACAGAACTAATAATTGGAGGGAATGTTTCCAAAACATGACCAGCACAAAGCATCTTAAGTATGTGTGAGTTATGTGCACATTACATAATGTGGCATGTTCAAAAACCTCTTTGTTTATCCTGGGACTTCAGATCCAGGGGTGGTGGCCTTCCCAGCCCACTCTGTTTAACCAATCACATTGTTCATATACAGGCACGCACAAACACACACCGGTTGTAAAGCTGACCTCACCGTAGCACTGTATTTGTCATCTGTGCTGTCCAGCAAATGCACACAATCACTCCTAACTTCGATTTTCTCACATTTCCACAAAGTATTTACAGCTTGCAAACACAAATATTCATATAAACATGATCACTCTGATTCAAGAGCTTGGCAACCCCTCACAGCCACTGACTCATTGAGACGTCACAGCAGTATGCCTGTAGTAATAGTATTAGGTGGCAGGGAGTATCTTAGGACAACATTATGTGCGTCTCTGGTACAGATAACTCATTAACAGGCATGTGTCGTGTGCCAAAGAACTACAAATCCCATTCGTTCAACTCTAAACAAATGCACTGGAGATAGAAACGGAAGGAAGGGGTGGTGTTAAATAAAAATAAGAAGGACTTTAAACCCACTGTTCATTTTTCAAAACTCTCACCATTATAATTATGCTTCAGTTCCTTTGATTTGTTCATAAACTGATGGTATATACAGCGTTATTACAGTTAACTAAAAGCTAGAACTAAATTACTGGGGGAAGAAAGTTATTTGAAATAAAATAAAATATAAAAAGCATTTTATTTCAGCCAGCTGCATTCAGCATTTCTCATTTTAATTTAATTTTATGTACTAAAGGAACAAAGTAAAAAGAAAAAAAAAGAAAAATAGACAAACAAATAAAAAATAATTAGCTGGAAAAAACAAAATTACTAAGATTTTAACTAAAATTAAAATGGAAAATATAAAAATAAAAACTAATTCTAAAATAAAAACTAATAATAAATATTAATAAAAGCCTATAATAGTATCGCAATGACACTAAAACAATACTGGTGTACAATCATGTCAAATGTCAATATGGGAAATATCAATATAAAAAAATTAACTAAAATATAGGAAAAAAACCTTTAAAATATTTATTTATATATTTATAAATATTAATTGATAAATAATAATAATAATAATAATAATACTAAAACCCAGATCATTGACAGTGTATTCTGAAGTACACCACATTTAACCAATCCAGTGAAGAAGATTATGTCCTCTCTCTAATCAGGAAGTACTAAATGTGCCCTTCCTGTCAGGTGGTGATGAATGACTGAGAGAATTGTCTGGACCACATCTAAAGCTCAGCTATTTAGGGTGATAGACTACACAGGCTACGCAAAGTCTAGAAAAGTAAAAGAGGGAGAGGGGAAAAAGGGAAAGTTGACTATCAAATCCATGAGAAATGTGTACCTGGCCTTGGATTTGAAGTTCATCATCTTAGTAAAATCCTTTCAGTACGTGTCTACCGTGTACTTCTCTAGGCCACTCAACTCACTTCCCACACGTCCAAACTCTTGCTCCACACCCTCTTTGGCATCTCTCTCGGAATACGAAAGACCCACGACCGCCTCAACAGATAAACAACACTGAACAGACATCAGCCACACGTGTGATATTTTTAGCTCCAAATTGGAACACTGTGTCCCCTGATGTCCCAGGTTAACCTGGCCAAACTGATAGAGTAGGGACCTATTTATTCATAAGTCTTTGCTAGACAGGTCTGCTAGTATAAGCTAGATTTCTTTTTCCAAATGTTATAACAGAGAGGGTTTTTTTTTTCTCAGTAAAGCAATAAAACTAGCTCTCGTGGCTCCAACAAATCTGTTCTCAATCATTGCTGTATTTGGTTCTCACTTTATCGTGCCAGGGACCTGTTTGTCTAGCAAAATACAAGCAGCATGTATTGAACAAGCAACACGTATTTGGAAGACTACAGCTGCGATATTTAGCTCTAATGGCAGACAGAGCTTGTGACATTTCAGTGAATAATCCGTTTCAAAGGTTTGCCTCTGTAAAGTTGTCACATGCACAGATGATTCACTGATGAATACGGGAAATGTAGAGTAATTTAAAAAAGACATAACAGAACAGATTTTCTTTTGACTCTAATAATATTCTCATAATGTATTTGTTCATAGTGGCTGTTGTAGTCACATTGCTGTGGCTCTCGGGAGTAACTCAAAACATCTTTATCAGTGTTTGGCTCCGTCTCTATGTGAATGTTTGTCGCTCTTATGCACATCTGGGCTGGATTTAAAAAAGGCCCTGTTCTGTTTTATTTTTGTGGGTGTTTGTGTGTTTGAGAATGTGTATACACTGCGGCTTTTCTAGCTATGATCACAAAGACGCAGCTTGCTCAAGGGACAAGCCTGTGTTTCATTTGGTTTTATAATTTCATTGTATGCCTACATGAATTTCATGAATTGGTGTTGAAGTGGATTGCTGTTTAAGATCGGGTAATTAGCAATCAAAGCTCACTAATACCGTGTCCGAATTCGCTCTCTCATTCACTATTCATTGGGCAGGCCTGTTTTACATTATTTACATATGAGAGAGACTAAGAAACATGGCGCAATGCAAAAACACAGAGCAGGATGTGTACCAAACAAGTCAAGATGACAAAACCCTTATTAAGCAACATCGCAACCTGCACATTATTAAAGAATTATGTGCAGTCAAAATATGAATATTGGCTGTTTTACAACAGCTTCAAATCAAAGTTTACCTTTTGGCTTGTGTCCCTCATTTCTTTGGTGAAATATTTATTTTCCTCTCTCTTTTCATTTTTTTTAAATAATATGTAATTACACAGATGTTTTGTCATATCGGCCTGATACAGGTGTTTTTTTATTTTACCCGATTGCATTTTTCAAGAAATTTTGCAGAAATGAAGACTGCTGCATTGGAGTCCCCTTGCTTTGGATTATGTGAAATATAGCACAGACTTATATACATTGGTTGTGCACGATAAATAAGAGTGCATTATTTATGTAAAATATGGATATAACTATATAGAAAATGAAATTGTTCACTCAGAATTCACTACAAAGTGGATGGAGGAGGGAGGGATTACAGGCTCAGTTTAGGTTACTGATTTTGAGCAAACATGACTGCCCTGACCTCAACTTTTAGGCCACTAAACATCACCGAGGTGCTATTAAAACTGACCCCCAGCCTTTATCTCTTGACCAGTAGCTAAACTATTGTGTGTGCACGTGTGCCTGTGTGGAAATATTTGCGTAGAAACTCGCATTTTATTTTGCTGAGCTCGGCAAAGTATGGAGAGCCAGCACACCACACATTCCTGCAAAAAAGAGATGCAATATCACTGTATGACGATAATTTACAGTAAGGCCTGCACCCCAGGGACGTATAATTCACAAGGGTCTCAACAGACCTAAAAAGAGACAAAGAAAGTAGCGTTACAGCAGAGAGTGTGTCACAGGGTTTTCTGCTGTACCAGCAATTCTCACCCCCCTCCCCTAGTTCCTGCAGCCTTGACTTTTGGGCCGCATGATTTCCTGTTTCTGCTGATGTGACACACACAAACAAAAATACACTCGCTGTGCTGCACGTGCATGCACATTGTATCATGCACAAATCTGGATGGTAATGCTCAGATTTTAAATTAAATGCTTGTTGAGTGACCAGGTGACCTACTCATGGGAGTGTTTAATAAATATCTAAATAATGTAGAAATCTACTCCTCTGGCTCTTATACCAATTTGGTATTTTGCTTTGCTTGCACTTTTTTACAGCCTCTGTACAGCATGTTACCACTGTTCTGGTTATGCATGCATGTGTTTGAGGGAGATAGAGGGAAAAGGAGAAGGACGATATCATTGGTTGATGCAATGTGGCTTCGGATAAGATGACAAGTTCATGTTCTCTGAGTACACTGTGTAGCCTGAAGAGTTAATCTTGAAAGGAAGAGTAAGCACTTTTTGCATTAAAGTGACAGTGCACAGTTTTTGTTATTAGAGTCCATACATCATTGGACATGGACAAAAATAAAATAACATATATCAATAATTTCATTCTATAGGTCGCCACAGGGGGGCCGCCAGGTTATGATCACATGACTGTCTAAATATTATTCACTTTATCTCAATAACGTTTTATTGGAGAGGCTTGCAGGATAGGCTAAATGAAACATGGCTGACTGTGAATAAAGCATTTTTACAGTGCATCAATAACTAAAAACGTGTACGTTGGCATGATGCTGAATCTAAAATGACCACCTTGATATAAACCAAAAATTGCTGAGTACACCTTTAACCTCCATAATATTAAAAAGAGCCAACAATAGCGGTGCCTGCTAATGTCTTCCTTCAAAATAAACCAGGCTGATTAGATGATTAAGGATGGGGTCACTTTGGCTGTGTACGTGTGTTTGGATAAATAGGAGATTACAGTTCTAAACATAGAAATATTGGGACGTGCAGGAAAACGCATACCATCCACCTCTCCGCCTCTGTGTTTTTCCTTTACTCATTTATACACTGTAACCAAAAAAGCCCTGAAAAGCCTAAAAGCAAAGCATGCTTTTGTCCCAAGCCAATCACACACTAGTTGAGTTGAACAAAGCCCCCAACAAAACAACTCAATAAACAAAAACAAACAAACAAGAGCGTGTTTTCTTGTGCTGGGTCAGGGTTTGTGTGTCTGGGACACGGCTGGCTTGAACAGCACAGTCTCTTCTCTGTGTATCTGGCTTAGGAAGCTTCGATCTGTCACTTATTCGTTCATCTTCCTTTCTTTCTTCATGTCTCTTTGTTCTGGTTCTCTGAAGCACACAAGGCTTAACCACATGCTCGCTAATGCTGCAGCTCCCCATCATGACGAAACACACTGAAACACACCGCATGGACATGTCCTCTGTCTATTGATTTCCCCCTCCCCCTCCACACTTTCTCTCTCGCTCTCACACTTTCCTTTCACAGAGATATATGACAATCCCTTGCACTCCATTCAAGGGGTCAAGGTTTCCCTGGTTGGCATGGTCCACTTAAACCTTTCCGGTAGATATCATAACCACACAATCTGCCAGCAAAAAGCATTTCTACACTGACAGCCATGCAAAAGTATTCTGATAGAATACATATATTTTATTTTAAATGGGAATTATAATTCTAATAGGTTAAGGTAGGTATTCTAGACCTTCTCAGCAGCAGTTTGTCTACTGTAAATGTGTAAATAAACAGTTTTACAGGTGTGGGTAATAAGAATAGGTTATTATGTAGGAGTCATAACCACTTAGCTGTTGAATGACATTAGGAGAACATCCTACAGACCTTTGGCCTTAACTTCATTACTGTGTCGCAGGCCTGGGTCTTGCTCTCTGACCTCACTTCCACTACCATCAACAGCACTTTCTCCAACTATTTCCTGTTCCAGACCTCATATACAGTATGTGCAATGGCCTTAAAAAGTATCTGAACACTAAAAAGCAACTTGAGACCAGTTTGGTCAAAGGCACTATAAAATGAAAAGGTCATCATTTGTTTGCAGAGATGGCAATTAATCAAATTATTTGCAACTAATCACATAACATCAGTATTTTTTGATAAAACCAAAGGAATTTTTAATGGAATTAAACACGGGTCAGGGTGACTTCCATTGTACTTCTTTCCCTACTATGTAAGTCAGTGGGGACCAACAACTGTTTGGTTCGTTAAAATTGTGAAGCGCTCAACATAAGAAAGAAAATCATACAGGTTTGGAACGTCATGAGGGTGAGTAAATAATGATAAAATTTTCATTTTGGGGTGAACTATTCCTTTAAGTGCACTTACATATCCAAATACTTTTTTTTAACCCATATATAATATACCTGTATTGCATTAAAATACAGGTGTCTGAATTATGATGTCTAGGGGCATAATTAGCTGTGAGATTCCAAGGCAAGCCACAGTTCCTAGAAGACCTCTTGAGGTAAATTCAGCTTATTATGGACTGGAACGCATATCTCCATGGCAGTGGTATATCTCAGCAGAATCTTGAAGGCTGTTAGTGAAGTCCTCGATAATAGATCAGTCTCACAAGTAGGACATTTGGTTTTTTTCCCTCCTCTCCTTTTCCTCTCCTTTCTCCCTTCTGCCATTTTGACTGGCTGACTCTTGTAAAGGGCTTTTCTCTAGTGGAACCCAGAACAAAAGCCTTCCAGTAACAACTCATCTACTGCCCTGAACTCTCTGGCACAGCTCCAACGCATTCACACGCTCTCGGGCAAATTGGACTCCTTCCAGAATCATTACACACGCACACTCATAGTCGAACTGGGCCTCTCTCTGGAATTAAAAAAAGTGCTTTGGAACTCCATACAATCAAGACATACGTGAGTGAGCACATAGCACTGGTTTCCATCCACTAAAGAACACTGATACACGAGCAGGGTGCCAATCCAGAGGCTCAATCTCACCATGAAACCCCTTTTGAAAGAGGTCTGTGCAGTAATCCCTCCAGAAACATAGAGAGAAAGGGGGGTAGAAGGGGCAAAAAGTGCTGACAAGTTCTTCAGTTGAGGACTAGAGAGCACAACTCTCGGACAACTTGAAAAACCTGCATAGCAACCCTCCTACTGACACATACTGTACATGTACGCCCATGCACGCACTCACACACACACACACCTACTCGGCCATCTCCATCCTCCCTAAAATAAAAATACTTCTATTTATCAAATATCCTAACTGGATTTAAACTGACCTCTGACACAAATGACATAATAGAAACAGTGCACAGCTGTTGCAAGCCTGCTCATGCATACGTCTTTTAAAAAAAAAAACTTGCTTTCCTTGCATCAAAAATGCTAACGCTTGTTCACCCACAACAGTGACTAAGGCCATAATTTGCTGATTTAAATAGTCATCAGAAAAAGGAAGTAAGTTTATGTTCTATTTTTATTTGCAGACATACAGAAGTGGCGGTCAGATCACGAGACAAGACGAAAAACTAACAGAAGTGTGCAGGATGTTTACTCTTAGGTTCTGCTTACAGGGTCCGAAATAACTGAATAATGCGTATGTACTCTTAAGGTGCGGTTGTCATCTGATGCTTTTTTTTTTTACACTCTACTTGTGTTTCAAGGTGTTAACGAAACTCCTGTCTAAACAATGGATTTTCTGACACAAAGGTTATAAGGTCCTGACTGCCATTTAAAACAAATTTTAATAAAGATGGATGGATGAATGTCTAGGACAGACAGACGCAGCTAGAAAGACAGACAAAAGACAGCTAGGTTCTGTATTCAGGTAGCCAGTATACAGTGTCAAAAGTAACTGGATCACATATTTCTGCTAACAATGTGGGCTGTATGAAATCTGGGTAAGGACCTTGTGCATTCAATCTGCCTAACAACAGTGATTCATAATTCATTGAAGTGTAGAATGTGCCCACCAGGCTTTTAGTAATTTTGTATTTGGGTATGTGTGCATATTTAAGTGTGTGTGCGCGAGTTGGTTCACTGTAAAATGCACAGACAGAGACGCTCATGAGGCTCTTTGTCCGACCCTTTCACTCTCTCTGTCTAGACATCCAGCGTCTGGAGATATAAGAGAGTTGATGTTTTCGCCCATGCCAGGTTGCCTAGCACATGTGTGTGTGTGTGCAGTGGGAGCTTTTTAGAGGGGATAGCTATTCACTGCGGGTAAGCTTAGCAGCTCAACAGACTTTCGTTGCTTTTTGTGGCACGCCTTAGGGACTCAAGCTGAATTCCTGGCCGTGCCAGAGGGAAGTGCTTTAGAAGTACATGGGGCACTTTCAGGGCACAGTAGTTAAAGACAGATACAGAAGTGTAGTTTTGGACAACGCTCAAAGCCTGCTTTTCCCCCTCACCCTGGCTTTCCCTTTCTCTCTCATTTTCACTGTAAATCCACTTCCTTTGAAAACACTACAGCTTTCCAAGGTCTGTTTAGGTTGCCAGCGGTACATCTAGTTAGAGCAAGAACCACTAAATGAGACAAATTTATGTTTGCATCCTCGTGTATTTATATGTAGTGGTTTGGGCAAAGTTGGTTCAGAGGTTGTGTCATTGGAACCAGCCACTGTTGACGTCTTCTATGGAAACAGGATTCTTTTTACAGGATTAGAAGATATCTGTGGCAACGAAATACAAATCGGTTTGGCGTTACATTCAGAAAAGTTGTTCCAAATGTTTGTCACCAAATTGAGACTAAACACTAATGCGTTTAGTATCGTTAATGCGCAGACTAGATAGAAGAGGCCTCACAGTCTACTCCTCCCTCTGTCCTCTCCTTCACTCCCTCCCCCTCCGCCCTTTTCTCTAACTCTGAAAGAGAGAGCTGGAGGACTGCCAGAGTACGCGACCGCACGGTACACACACACACAAACACACCATGCAGCACAGCTACACACTGACCTACATATGGTTCCACTGCGCTGATTGAGCGCCCCACTGAACCTTCCAGCCAATCACAGACGGGGGAGGAGTGCATTTCAGCCAATAACGCTCCTCATCCTCAGCACAAGCTTTCACAGTCTCTGTACAATTTTAGAGTTAAAGCAAGAAAAAAAAATGCGCGCCAAGAATGGAAATTATATGTGAATATATATTTTTTTTCATCCTTTGCACATGATTTTCAGAATTCCTGAACCAGGGTCTGTGCTGGGTTTCGTTTCTGAAAATTATGGGGTACCTGACTGATGTTAAATTTGCCTGTTCACCGCTGAGACGAAACCTCAGTGGACCATGAAGAGGGTAGTGTTGGCCAATCAAATATACACTCTGCATACCCTAACACACACAAAGAAACATGAACTCCTGTATAAACTTACACGGACATACACACATTCAACAAACACCAAAACAGGGTCATCGGGAGGTCATATGATAGAGCAGTGATTCCCAACCATTGGGATACTTGAAAACATTTTGATTTGTTAAACAATCAAAAAAATATTTCCATTACTTAAATTGATCAATTACAAAAATTAAAACATTTAATAATTTTTATAAATTAAAATAAAATAAAAAAAATGAATCAGATTTTTTTCAGTTACCTTTTAACAAAAAAAAAAAAAAAAGCAAGAAAAACAAAATCGTGTGTTCAGGATTACACATTGAAGTGAATGGCACTACTGTTCAAACGTTTTTCTTATGTTTTTGAAAAAAAGTCTCTCAAAATCTGTTTTTATTTGATCCAAAATACACTAAAAACTTTAAAAAATGTATTTAAAAAATATAATTTATTCATGTAATGACAAAGTTGATTTTTCAGCAGCCATTACTCCAGTCTTCAGTGTCACATGATCCTTCAGAAATCATTCTAATGTGCTCAGGAAACATTTCTTATTATTGTAAAAGTTGAAAACAGTTCATTAAGCAAATGATGCTTAATTTTATTTATCTTTGTGGAAACCATGATATTCTTTTCAGGATTCTTTGATGAACAGAAAGTTAAAAAGAACAGCATTTATTTGAAAATGGACATTTTCAAAAGTCTTTAAATCATTTTTGATCAATTTAACACATCCTTGCTGAAAAAACCTATTTAAACATTATTTTAAGAAAAACTGACCCCAAACTTTAAAACACAGAGCATTTTTAACAAATTAAAATATTTTTTTTTAACTAATTTTAAAATAACTAGTTTTTAGTGTGTGTGCAAGATCAGACATTTTCATTCATTCATTCATTCAGAATACATAAACCGAAAAGGTTGGAAAACGCTGTCATCCTCAAAGACTCATCCTGGTCAGCAACTGGTAGGAAAATCAAAGCTCTTTCTTCATCCTTATTTATCTTGGCTGTTTTTTATCTGCATGACTGTTTTTATCTGCCTTTACTCTTCCCCTGACTCTCTCCACCTTTTTTTCTTTTTCGTGGTGTAATTTCTCTCTGCATTAAGCAATCTGGTGTGATGCATGGTGTGATAGTGAAGTTGATGTAACCACACAGCAGATTACACTATGATCCTTCGTTTAATCTCCACTCGCTCTCTGTACGCACACACTGTATGTGTGCATACACACATCGCACACTAAGTCAGCTCATATGACCAGCCACCTGACTAAGCCTCAAGTTTAGAGACTAATCCACTGCACATCACACCACTGAGAAACTGTCTTTACCAAGCATACTTTATACAACAAGTCAATCAAACAACAAGTCAAAATAACACTAATATATTAACCAAGGGTTGAAAGCGTCTTCAGACGAATGCTGCAACTCAGCATAACACTGCGTGTCAGAAAGACTGGCTGTTCCAAGCCTTTGTGTTCTCCTGGAAAATCCTTGGATCCCGCTGCACAGCTGCAGGAAGAGGGAAAAAAATAGAAGGGAGCAAAAAGCTGGGTGGAAGAAAAGGAAAAGTAAAACAAACAGGGAGAAGAAGTGGGGAGAGGAGAGACAGGAAAGGCACACTAACCCATATTTACCAAGCAGCACCGTGAGAGGGGAGAAAATCCGTTGGGAAAGGCAACGAATTTACCAATCATTTAGACCAATAATACACACACTATCATAAGTGGCGCTGATTCTGCGAATGCTAACTCACATCAGCGTCATATTCTCACTCGCATATGTGCAAATCAATCTGTCTAAAAGCCCTTTCAGTCGAGAGCTGATGTCATTCCCAGCTAGACCATCAGCAATCCTCTCCCACTGGACCAATCTCTATCTATCCGTCTGTCTCTGTTTGCCTTTCCCTTTCTTTTTAAATGTAGTTTTATTGGAAAGAGTGCACAGTGTGGGTTGTGTACTTCGCTTGACCAAAACCAAACCTCTGCAAAACTCACTGCTTTTTACACTTTTACACAATTGTTGTTGTAAGTTTTCACTGCATCCAAGTATCGCAAACTGTGTGGTTATTTCATTCTCTCTCAGACCTATGGAAATAATGTTGATATGGTAAACTATATACACACAACATTCAGCTAGAAGCAAGCATAAGCCACTTATATAAGCAACTGTACATCCAATGCCATTGTTTAAGCAAATTAAGATCTCTTCATACACAGCCTTCATACACTGTTATATAATGAGCCGTTTGTATTCAAACAAAGTTGATACTGTATGTTTCCCTCAAGGTCTACACACAACACGGAAGAGTGTAACCTCGCACCCCCACCCACCCGTTCACAGTAATCTGAGAGAAAAATAAGAAGGGAAACTCAGATAAAAAAAAAAAAAAAGAAGGAAGAGAGAAGGCGAGGGGCCCCTTTTTCTGGTACCCCATGTAACCCCTTATTGGGCCTCTACACAGAGAGAAATAAAGAACACTGTAAAACCACAGACACAGACATGTTTAGTGGCTCCTTTCAGTGATGATAATAAAAATTGTGTTTATATAAATATATCCACAAAAACACAAATAGGCTGCAATGTGGGAGTTCACGCTACATTACTGCATACGGTCACTCATGCGCACATGCTTTCATCCGCACATAAAAGAAAAGGCCTATCTTTGAAGCATATGAGCAAGGAAATGCATTACTGTTCCCAGAAAGGGGTGGGGGTGGGGGTGGGTGTGTGCGCGTTTTTGTGAAAAGTCAGGACATAGATTTGTATAATGACAAAGGTATGACATAGGTATTACAAGGTGAAGGTGACTTTTCAGGACATTGACCCATGTCCCCACTTTTCAAAACGCTTATAAATCATACAGAGTGAGGTTTTTTGGGGGAAAGTTGAAATGCACAGTCTCCTGTAAGGGGTAGGTTTAGGTGTAGGGTTGGTGTACGGCAATAGCACATACAGTAAGTACAGTATAAAAACCATTACGCCTATGGGATGTCCACACTTTTCACAAAAACGAACGTGTGTGTGTGTGTGTGTGCCCATTTGCCTGTGTGCGTGTCAAAAGCATCACCACACAAAACGGGAACGAAAGAAACAGACTCAGGGCCTCTTAACTACTCCTTAAAAACAAAGGGGGTGTCGTAGAAGGTATATGTATATACTGCAGAATGCATGCTTGGTTTGTGGGATTCAGGGAGCATGACTGTTTGAGAGTGCAGTCAATGAGGAGCATGTTTACTCATTAAACCCTGTGACCCTCCATGCCATTCAAGCAAACTATTTCTATATACTTCAGTTCAAAAGTTTTTGGAAAGAAGTCTCTTATGCTCAACAAGGCTGCATTTATTTGCTCAAAAATACAGTAAAAACAGTAAAACGTGAAATATTATTACAATTTAAAAGAACTGTTTTCTGTTTTAATATATTTTAAAATGCAATTTATTTCTGTGATGCCAAAAATAGATTTTCAGTGTCACAATATGCTGATTTGATGATCAAGACACATTTCTTATTATCAAAGTTGAAAACAGTTGTGCTGCTTAATACTTTTGTGGAAACCATGCTATATTTTTTCATGAATAGAAAGTTCTTGAAAACAGCATTTATTGGAATGCTGGAAATCAATGGAAATCATTTTCTAACATTATAATCGTCTTTACTTTCTGTAGCTATGTATCCATCCAAATATGTGAATTTAACTTATACGTAAAACTGGAATATCGCATAAAACATTTGTGAATTAAGCACCGTTTCTATTCAACGAGTCAAAGTGAACAAAATCATCACTTCCTGATAAACTGCCACTAAATATCACTAAGAAAAGCCACTGGATATAATAAATATAGCCTATTATAAATTACTTGTGCCTCAGAGCGAGCAGACGAAACACAATAAATGCGATCATTGCTTTCGGAGACGGAAGCCTGCTGTTCGGAAATGCAGTCGTGTTAAGACAATTATACAGAAATAGCCTACTTTGATGAATTCAGAAGGACCAAAACAACATTTCAGATGCTGTGCAACGAGATCGGTCCGCTGGTTAGTGAAGTTATCCCATTCCATCGTGCAAAGTCAAATGACTTTTTTGATGCGCATGGTGGAATTTATTTGGTAAATGTGTTTCCATTGTAATTTGTGCGCCTTTTTTCTTATCGGATAAAAAGTTTATCCTACTCAATTGTGCGCATACATTTTTTATGTGCATTTTTAGAATTTATGCACATCTTGGCATTTTTCCATCCAGCATTTTTTTTATGCAATATTCCAAAATGCACATAAAAATAGGTGGATGGAAACATAGCTAGTGTTTGATCATTTGCTTAATTATTATTCAGTATTGAAGTATTAAAAACATTTTGTCAAACTTTGAAAGGTAGTGTAGCAACAACTTTATGTAAAGTTTATTACTAGTGTACATTTTTTGTGCCAAAACCATAATTCGTTTGACAATTTATCACCCTCTCTACCCCTTTAACCCTTTTTTCTGTTGCTGCTATACTTATAAAGGGAAGGTCCAACCAAATATGAAAATGTTATCATCATTTATTCACCCTCAAGTCATTACAAACCAGTATCTCTTTAAAAAAGTAGGTTTGGAATGATGGGGGTGAGTAAAAGAATGGTTTTCAAGTAGTAACAATGAGATTCCAAATGAGATTCTGGTGAACAAATTCTGTGTTATAGGCACAGTTCACCCAAAAATGAAAATTGTGTCATCATTTACTCACCCTCAAGTAGTTCCTGTATGAATTTCTTTGTTCTGCTGAACACAAAGGAAGATATTTTGAAGAAAGTTTGTAACCAGGATGTTTTGAGGCACCATTGACTTCCATAGTAGGAAAAAAAACACTATGGAAGTCAATGGTGCCCCAGAACTGCTCTGTTTCCCACATTCTTCAGAATATCTTACTTTGTGTTCAGCAGAACAAAGACATTCATACAGGTTTGGAACTACTTGAGAGTGAGTAAATGATGACACAATTTTCATTTTTGGGTGAACTATCCCTTTAAGATTCTCCATAAAAGCTACACTAAACTGCTTGTCTGTCACATCGGAGTGATTTCTTGTTGTCAATCACCGTATCAAATTTCAGGCAGGCATTGTGATTCTTTTGTGAATGCATAAATTCAAAATGATTAAATATACAGTAAACCAAACGATTAAGTGTTAATTTAATTGAGTTAGTTTCTTCTACCATCCATAATGTTTATAGTGCATTGGACCTACTGTAGACTGACTAGGTTGAACTTTTTTTTTTTTTTTTTTTTTTGATTGGCATATGCAAAGACAGAGAATGATCTTTTCTGAGAATGTGCAATGCAAAGGAAGAACAAATGAGAAACAGACAAATAGAGACAAACAGTGAGAGCAGCGTGTCAATGATGGCAGTCTGAGTAAGATGCACACGAGACGCCCACGAGCTGTGGAGCGATTTCATGCCCCCATAAACACTGTGGCACACATGGGAGTATAGAGAGAGATGGATGGGGGAGGAGGGCAGGCAGAGGTAAATGGGACAAAAATGAGCAAATCTAACTAAAAATACAGACAGTGTTAGAAATTAGAACGGCTGCCTTCAGATATGTGGCAAAAGGCATGTGCCACATTACTTTAGGCCATAATGTTCCTGATATACTGCTTCCTCACTTTGCCTGAGCTGGCTGATAACAAACTGCTGATGTGTCCAGCAGCTGGAACCATTGCAGACTTTACTGCTAAGTCAGCACTTTGGCCCCATTCAGCTTGATCCACTGGCCTCCACTGACATCCATATCACCAGAACTGACCCCGGGGCAGGTTAAAGACAGGTGTGTAAACACTGAAGGTGCAGTGAAAAGAGATAAGCCTCCGCTGATTGCGTGCAAGGCAATGGACTCTTAAAACAGATAATAGGAATGTGCCAATGACCTCACCGCCTGCCGAACATCTGATTGGCCTGTTATTTAGGACACACTGTATTGATAAGAGGTGTTACTTTGGCGCTGTGTCACAAACTGTACTGTTATGACATCGGTTCTTGGAAAAGACTTTGACTTTAAGAGAAATTCAGATTGAGAAACATTCAGACAAAGAGATACTTAGTGAGCAATTCAAAGACCACAGTGAGGTGGAAAAAAAATCCCTAAGAGTTTCAGGTGAAAACTACCAACAACAGCAGTTTTCCAATCCTAGAAAACCACTGTCCTGCAGAGTTTAGCTCCAACCCCAATAAAACTCACCTCAAACAAGGTCTTTGGGATTGCTAGAAACAGTTGTGTTGAGACAAGAGCTAAACTACAGGATGTTGGCCCTCCGGAAGCAAGACCGGATGCCCCTGACCTACAAGCTTTCATGCACGCACAATTTGTTTTTATTTTAACCAAATCATTTTAATTTTATTTTAATCTAGCTATACTACCATTTTTTAAAGTTTATTATGCTTGCAGAGACAGCATTTATTTGATACACAAATATAGTATTAACTGTAATATTGTGAAATATTATTACAATTTAAAATGTTGAATTAACAGCAGCCTTTTCTCCAGTCTTCCGTGTCACACGATCCTTCAGAAATCATTCAAATATATTGATCAATGCTTAAAACAGCTGTTCTACTAAATAGTTTTGTGGAATTTTTTTTTTAATCAGAATTTATTTGCAAATAAAATTATTTGTATGTTTGATATAAAACTATGCAGTATTGTTTTGGACCTACTCTGTGATTGTCGCTGTTAGGATTCAATGTGAAGATAAATAAATAATAACTGATGACCATCCAAACCTGTAGCTTTGTAAAGTTTCCTTTTTTTGTCTAGGTGTCATATAGCCTACTTATTGGGCCCATAAAAATGTTCCCCTGGGTTCCATTGATTTAGGTTGTGTGGTTATGGCTCTGTCAGATACACAAACCATCATAAATTTGACTACCAAATTCACGACGTCCATGTGGCTGGCCGCTGTGGTGTTATGTCACAGACAATAAATTTGCTTAGTCAAGGAGGATCTGAAAGCCTTACATCATCGCAGACCCATATTTAAACACCTGTTCCACAATCAAAGCCACATTCAATTTACCATAATCTGGGTTAATCAATCCAATCTTTTGTCTAATCAAAAGTCGACACATGCGCACCCACGTATGAGCACCAAAATAGACCCTCTGCGTCACCACAACCAGGCTAATAATCGCCCACTCCTGTCTGACAATGTTTCTCTGTTATCTCTCAAAGGGCTGATGCATGAGATTGTCACTGAGGATGTATTTCCCTAAAACTGTCATTTCCCTCTGTTCACTGCAATAATCACTCTCCACAAAGCCGCATCTCCTCTCATTACTGCTGGCTTTGTCTGGCCAAAAGCTCTTGACATAGAAATCTAGCTTTATTGTACTCAATTAAAATTTAAACAAGAACTATTTATCTGCACCGTGACAGGCAGACATACGTAATTGGAAATGACGGGTCGGGAACAAAACAAATTAAAGTTTCAAAAGCCTCAGGTCAGAGCTGCAAGCAAGCACACCTTTAGAAAACTGAGCGGGTATATTAGGGGCACGGAAAAGGTGGGAAGAAGCAAAGGCTGAACTAGAAATACATTCAAATGTCTTAACCACAGCATATCTGCTTCTGACGTGCCGCTGTAGATGCTGTCCCATCAGGAAGTCAGAGTTTTAATCAAATGTTTTCAAATATGAAAATGTCAGCTGGGTGAGAGGGGGAAAGTGCATACGAATTAGAGCAAGTAGTTTTACCGTTTACGGCGCTTTGTTCAATTAAATTAAGAGAAAATTGCTTACTTCGGTGTTGCAAAACATCTGTGTGACCCTCACTTCAAGACCTCTCACGCACCTAAACATGACCAGGCATGTATGCAAGCACCAATCATGAACATTAACACTGAAAACAGTGACTGTACATGAGCGAACAGTCATAGCCACAGCAACATGTCTGCACATTTAAAATAAGTCTTTAAAGTAATTTTCATTAAAATAAATTTTTTTATAGATCTCATTGAGCACAGTTCACCTTTGCATGTTTAATTTTTTTGAAAAAAATGTTTGTTTGTTTTTTGGTGACACATATGCAAGTCACTGCCCTAAATTTTTTTCATTTTTCACGATAATCCATTACACTCTGATGTAAATCACAATACGGAAGAAAAGTTCCATTTTGTCGTGATAAGATACGGATATTATGTACAGCACTTCTAGGAGTGCAGTTTTGCACGTATAATGTGAATACATAATATTAATGTTGTATTTGTTTACCCCACCCTCTTGACAATAAACAGATTACAGGAAAAACTTTAAATAGCCCACCTATATCCTGGAACCGTGCCGATTGAAATTCGCAGAATACAGACCCTCTGGAGGGTGACCAGACTGCTTTCATCATAGTGACTGAAAGATTTCAATTGGACCTAGCGTAGCAGCTCAGCATATTAAGTGTTCCAGGAACAAGAATGGTGCAACACATTATAGTAGTAGCTTGTTCTTTTTAAGTTACATAATCTGATTATATTTCAGATGTGAGATAAACAGCAGGGTTACGCAAGGTAATAACATAGAGACGAGTTTGTGGTGGACACAAGATTACAAGATTAAAAGCAGTGAGCTGGCAAATGTGCAAGTGTGTGTGAGAGACCCTCAAGAGGTGTCTCTGAAAAATTGATAAAATGACCCAAATTAATGCTCGAATTGCTGAATAATTTAAAGGCTGAAGAGTAGAGTACATCATTTGGCACTAGAGGAATGATCGGTCTCTGCAGGAGCTCATTGTGAAGGAAAACGATAAATCAATAAAATCTTATCACTTGTACACCTGCAAAGGAAACCTTTTCCAACACATTCTGGACTTTATTCACATTAAATGTGATTGTATAACCAGATCATTAAATAAACACACAGCATTATCCTGTAACATTCAGTGCAGAGAGTAGGAGGAGAGTGCTGTAATGTCATCTATGCTATAACAGTCACTCCCTCTCTCTCTCTCTCTCCTGCAGTCACAACAGTATGTTCAACAGAAACAAAGGAATGCCTTTATGAGATCACATATCATCCAAACTCTCTCATTAAAGCAGAGAGGACCAGTGACCTGGTAGCCATAGTGATGCAGCATGTCATTTTTGCACCTGTACTTGGGCCATTCCAGCCTTTTGTGTTTGGATAAGACATCTTAAGCCTACTTATCTTTTGTTGCTCTTTCGGTTTCTTAATTTAACTTATATTTTCATCTTCATTCCTAATTAGTATGGAAAATGGCCTTTGCTGCAGGTTTTGCAAACAATTTACCGTAAAATGCAAATGTTGACATTCAACACCTGGAATACTTCAGTAGGTCGAGGTGGGTATCAATGCTTATGTTTTCATCCTTCAAGTATCTGTTTTTTTTTCAAGTATCAAGTATCTATCCATCAAGACAGGGTTTAAGTGAAGTGGTTTTACTGGAATGTTGAGATATTCTGAGTAAGTCGAAATTAAAAGGGTAAATAACTTCAGTGTCAATTCTTTAAACGATTCAAAACAAGTTTGCAAGTGTGTGCATGCATATATCATGTATTGTGTACATGCATGTTTTACTTAAATACTAATTGCAGGAGTGTTTATCTGAGGTTGTGTTACAACCAGCATCCACACTCCGTACACACAGATCTGCTCCGAGTTGTCAGATGTTTGCTGGAATGTGTGTCATATTTAGAGCTGAAGGTGACACAGTAACAAATTTCAGTGGAATACGTTTAGACGTTTTTCCACATATCAGAAATGGCAGCAGGCACTGGACTACTGGTTGGGGGAGGAGTTTTATTTGTGTGTACTCATGCTAGAATTGTGGTTAGAATAGTATTTGATCATAAAGACATGTTTGACTGACAGGTAATGTTTTACATAGCAGTTTGAGAAATCTGATCGTGCACACACACGGTTCTGAATGCTAGACGAGTCGGTGTGCAAACAGTTCCACGCTGAGCTAGAGTCCACATAGTTTGCTGTTGCCACAGACCCAGCAGTAACTCTCCTTTCACTATTATAATTCATGGCTATTTACGGCCATTGGGATGGGTGAGCTGGGCCTCCTGCCGCAAACTCAGCCCTTGACCTTGCACTCACAACCCCACCATACACCCCCTCCCCCAACCCTCCCTGGCTCTGTAAGTGAAAGGCCCATATGTCTTGTGCTGGCTCCTGCCCATGGCCATGACATTCCCTTTGAAGGCAGTCCTGCCTGCTGACTGCAAGGAGAAGCTCGCGCCATTCTGAGTTGTTATGCAATTCCTAATGCCATTCAACACCTACATAAACAGTCTGGGCAGCTTCTAGAGCGGGTACATTTACCGTGCCAAGTTTTATGTAAGCCGTGCTGTGTGGATATGAACATAAAGGCGTTTGGATGCATGGACATTTATTAGGCTTGGCTCTGAGGATATATTATTTATGGCTTTTAAACATTATCACAAGACAAAGTCCATCTAAACTAACTTGAATTGTTTTGTTACACAAATTTTCCATACTGATCATGCCTAATTTGCTGTTTATTTTTATGCTGGCGTCCAAATAGTTTGTTTATAGGAGATGTCACTGCACCGTTGAGTCACGCGCACGCGAACCCTCGTAACCTTTCCAGTTTTCTGTGCGTGAGTAAGCGTGGTCAAACATGCCAGAACATGTGTTTCTGGTTGTGATGCAGAATGAGATCGTGCATGGAATAAAAGAGACACTTGCGCACCTTATGACACGCATTCTCTAGTGCAGTGGATCTCAACCTTGTTCCTGAAGGGGCCCTCCAACAGTACACAAGTCTGATGTCTGCTTAAAGGGATAGTCCACCCAAAAATTACTTCCCCACATGTCATTCCAAACGTGAATACCTTTCTTTCTTCTGTAAAGCACAAAAGAAGTTATCTTGATGAATGTAGGCAACCAAACAGTTTGGGGTCCCATTGGTTTCCATAATATAGCCTAAAATATTGCTATTGAAGTCAGTGGGAACCAAATCTGTTTGGTTACCAACATTCTGCAAAATTTCTTCTTTCTTGTTCCACAGAGGAAAGAAATTTTGGTTTGGGATGACATGAGGGCGAGCAAATGATGACAGATTGTCCCTTCATACCTGATTAAACTCATCAGCTTATTAGTAGAGACATCCAGAATTTGTAGTGTCTGGTATCAGGAACACAGTTGGGAGGCACTGCTTGAGTGGAGTGCTTACCTTCCAACCAGCTGAGCTGTTGCTGTCGCCTTTGTCTTTAAAGTATGGGACGCTTCTGACCATCCAGTCGTAGATCTGGGACAGTGTGAGTCTCTTGTCTGGGGTGCTCTCTATGGCTTTTGTGATAAGGTCTGCATAGGACAGGTTGCCCCATGCGTTCCTCCTCGAAGATGACTTCCGGGGAGTTTGCTGTTGGCTGCCCTGACCGCTCGCCTCCGGACTCGCTGTGGTCACAGAAGCGGGCGGAGAAGAAAGCGGGGAGCCTGTGTTCTCCAGACCGCCAGCGGGATGCAGTTCCTCAGCCAGGCTTGGGCTGCCATTGTCCTCTCTTTCACCCATGCCGTTGCCGTTGATTGCCATTGCATTGTCATCCTCATCATCCTCTTCCTCTGGGATTATGTCAGTGTCATTAGACGCAGGCTTCGCCGAGCTGGATTCTGGCAGCGGCCAAGTGCATGATCTCGGCCGTTTCTGTGGCTCAAAATCTGGATCAATGGCTACGTCCAGAGAGGACAGTGGCTCCAGGGTTGTCTCTGCCATCACCTCTACCAGCCTTCTCTGACGCTCCTCTGTACTGTCTTGGTCAAAGTTAAATAGGCAGTGGGAAGCGGTCACAGTCGCATTCCATGAATGCACCTCTACTCTAAATGGTGCTTAAATGCTTCTTGAGCGACTAGTGCAAATCTTAATGATAATTAACACCCCTCCCTGTGTTTCAGAAAGACAAAAATACAATATACAATTTAAAGCCATATGACATAAAATACAACATAATAATTCATATACAACTGTGCATTATATACATACACATGCACATTACATTACAGAGAGAGATTATGCACTTTAAATTGAACATTTTGCCATCAAAATAAGATCATTTTAAGCTACTATTTCAAAAACCATTAAAAGTACAATTAAACGTATTATTTTTCTATGTGTCCGATGAATTAGTGAAAATTAAACGCTTCTGGAAATGAGAGGTGCGCGCGCACGCGTATGCGTTGGTACGCGCAACACTCACGTGAAGATATAAACAAAGATTAGCGTGTATACTGTACGCAAAGTGCTCCGCTTTCATTTCAGTTTAACACTTGCTTGATGGCACATATTCTTGCTCGTTACACTTTCATAATGACACAATCTGACTCATATTAAATTATTCGTATACCAGTGGAGATGACCGCACGAATGAGATATTAAAACCACTGCTATTGTGAAAGTGAAAAATTTAGGACACAAATGTATTGCTATTCCATAACAATATTCAATATTAGTCAATATTATTAATTTGATAGTTGGCTGGATTCCAAAAAAACAGCCTGAATGCAAAGAGGACTAAAAAGAGAAACGTTTTAGAAATCTGTATTGTTTAAACTTAAATTATTCATGTGAGTCTACAAGTATTTGCAATGTTTTCAAAGCAGTTAGCATAATTGTATTGATTCCAAACAAAATATTATTAAATGACTTCTTAAGCTGTATTTGCCAACACTACGCACGTAAATCGCAACTGTCAACCAGAACTACTGTTGTACCTAATTTAACAAATCCAGTACATGAATACATTGTGCTTGTGATTTTATATATATATATGCGCATGAGTATACATTATAATATTAGAATGCAAAATGCAATACCTCAACACGCACCATTCAGCCAGAGCCGTTTCTCTTCTCTGTGTCGCACTCCAGGCAGTCACTTGGTGCACTGATGTAATACAACTATATCTCTCCAGCGCACTTCGCCAGTAGCCACGGACAAAGCACCACAACGTCACTGCACACTACCATCACAAGCAGCAAGTCACTGTAGTGACAAAAGAACTGAACTGTCAGAGCCACTGCACATTCAGCGGGCTAGAATCGAAACGCCGTTGTGTCAGATCAAGACAGCTACAATAACGAGGACAGAACTACGCGTGCTCGTAGACTGCACTGATCATTTTGTATTATTTGCTAGCTTGACCCGATGTCTGTTCGCATTCCGAAGTCTCTTTAACAATTAAAGGTAGAGACGCAACTATCGCTTAATGACAGTGTCTTGTTAGAGCGCGCGCCAGTGCCTCGATGTCACGAACGGTACATTGCGGAGAATTCCCATCCAGATAGCCCTTGCTCTCTCTGCACCTATCTATCCATCTATCTATCTAAAGGCACAGGAGGACTATCTACTCCAATCGTCTGTCAGCACTCAAGCGAGCTCAACTTAGGACTGAGTGACTGGAGGAGGTCGAGAGGAGAATCGCAGCCTCTACCGCTGACAGGGACCTGCCCCCTAGATTCCGCGCATGGGATCGCCTCTTAAAGGGCCACTGCTCCCCAACACAGCTGCCAACAGGCGAGAGGACATGTTCAAACAAGTCACTCCAAGCACTGAGAGCCCCTATCAGTTTATCGGATTTCCAAATATAGATTTAGTTGCTCGAAATTGTAGTTCAGACATGCAAACAACATTATCTGGGCATATTATCTGGAATGTGCTATAGATTAGAGACAACATTTTCAGGTAACTCAAGTAACCAGAATTAGCCAATAGTACAGTATTAAGTGTGAAAAAATTTGTTCTAATCAGGTGCCTGATAATCTTATAATCTCTAATATCTTAAAGGAACAGTTCATCAGAAATGTTGTCATTTTCTCCACTGTTCAATGCCGTATTGTCTTCTTTTTGAAAGATGTCCTTATGGTGGATTGAAATGAAAATTCACCCTATGTTGTAAATTCATGTTACAGATCTTATTTTATTTATTTATTTGACCTAAAATGTCATAACTGGATCTTCCAGGGAAACAACACACTTCTCTCTCTAGTAAATTGGTTTTCTCTACTAATTTAAGTCTGCTTAAACTCCCCTGTAAAAACCCTTTCATCTTTTCCCAATTTTTTTGAGTGCAGTGCCCACTTCTCAAAATCCAATCAAGAAGCGATAGATCTGTTACGTCGCAATATAGAAGAGAAGATTTGTTGCTATTGCGGTTTTAAAAGTTCTAGGAAAGAGACAAGAAAGTAATAGAACCACAAAATAGCACATACATGACTTTTTTTTTTTTTTTTGTCTTTCTTGGATCTTGGAATTTAAAATTACTTTCCACTTTCAATTGATGTAAAATTGCCTATTCCCCTCCAAGAAAGAAAATAATGCAGGTTTGTAAATAAGATTTTAATTTTAAATGGAACCATTTCTTTAAATAATTAATAACGAAAATATTGGTATTTAATTAAAAGAAAATTGCTCTTGTCTGGGGCCTCTGACAAATGTTGGGGCATGTCTTGTATTGCCTTCCGCTGGCCCTTTAATCCCAGCGTGAAGTCGTTCTTCATGACACGCCCCCTGCTGCCAGCCTCGTTTTATTCAAACACATGACGTAATTCATAATCAAGAAATTTGCTCCACCGTTTCTCTCCTCCGGTGACGTCTTTTCAAAACACGAGCACGTCTTTGTTCCTGCGGAGATGCGTATTTTCTCGGGCGCGGTGAAAACGACGATCTTTGTAAAGGAATGCGCTCTTCCACCTGTACGCATCGACACAAAGGCTAATCGCATTAATCGAGATACAAGATGAGATTAATAATGATATTAATGCAGGTTCATAGTCGGAAATACCTGTAAAAAACATACAGAACCCATATTACATAATTGCACGATGTATGCAGTAAGATATTAAGGTGGTGCTATTCTGTGATACTATTGCATGGCCAACAACAAGTGTCACTAAAGACTGTTATCTTATTCAGTCACTAAAGATTAACATCAGCATTGTTTGCTCCTCTATTCACTCCTTATCTTTTTTAAATCAGCCCTCCCTCTTCTGTCTCCCTTTCCTTTGTTCCTAACCCTGCATGGACGGAAAAGTCCGCAGGTGACCTCTACAATAACTGTGTAGACACTAGCTCTTGTAAATGTCTAAAACTGTTCCTTAGGACCTGAGACCAATAATGTCACTGTAGATTACACATTGTCATGTTGTGGGACATGTCTTTATGATACTTGTTTTCCTTTAGCCTGTATAAATGTTTGTTCAGTATTCCTGCGCATATGGTTACAGATGTATTGTTTGTAGGTTGCAGATTTGTTTGTAGGTGAAGGTGCCTAGTCTAGTTCTCTCTGGGAGGAACAGATAGGGAGCTGCAGGATGCTTTGCTTGTGTCATGTAAAACAATAACACAGAGCACGTGGGTGTGACTAGGCAACATAACTATCTTCTACTGCCATCTTCAGACCAAAATGAGAGATTACAGAAAACAGACCCCTTTAAAATGTTAAGATTTTAAAGAAATTGATTTTTTGGAAGTTATGCTCATCATGGTTAGTCAAAACAAAACAAAGTAAAATAGAAATAATAATAATAATAAAATAATTACAGTCAAGTTAAATAAAATAACATTTGTTTGTGGAGATTCATTAACATTTTAATAATTTAAGAATGGAAGCCCATTTCCACCACATAATATAAATAAATGTTAAAAAAAAAAAAAAAACACGCTTTGGTAAATCGGAATAATTTATGATTTTAACTTTTATCCCATAATTATGTAATTTATATTACTTTTTATGGAAATTATTATTACTTAAATATGGAAACATGCTTTGATATTTAAGGAAGCACAACTGCATAAATTCACATTAGACATCAAACATTTAAATATAAATATATTTTTCCCTCTCCCACAGTGAGAGTGTCTTCCAAAGTACATAATGTACTAAATACAACAGAATACACGATCCACTAGAGGGTGCTAGACATCGTCTTATTTTGCAGAATATGCATTGTCCTCCTACAGTCCATGATATTTAGTTTTAAGTATTAATGTTGATGTGAGCATATGGACAATTCCACTTGCTTTTAATTTAATAAGATAAGGCTAACAGTCCGTTTTTGGTGATGGAAATATACCATCCCAAATGTTTTGGGAGGCCACAAAGACTCTCCTGTCGACTCTATTAAGAGGTAGTTGGTTACAGCAAAGGAGTTTCAGTTCATGTTTGACTCCGATCCCCACTGAGCCAGTACTGTTCTGTCTGCATCTCTGTGAGGCGAGATATTGTCCTCTGGAAGGCAAAGACCTCTTCATCTGCTGTGAACAATGTCAGCCGCTCACTGGCCTCCTGAGCAAAATAAATGAAGTTCTGATGAACGATTACAATAGTCTTTCTACAGGAATTAAAATAAACCTGAGAGATTTTATCTATACATGACTATGTATATGCATGCAACATTAATGTGTGCTGTCAGTATGTGTTTATGTATAGTTTCAGAATTATAATGTAATGCCATGAGGTGGCACTGTTAGGGTGTTGTTATTACATCGGTCAGGCCAAGTTCATCTATCATTAGGCGATCTCTTGCTTCCTCTCCAGTCATGGGTCCCTGATCAAGGAGGCGGTGTAATGGTGCGTCAGCCAATATTGCCACTCTAACCTGAGTGTTTAAACACATAATTCAACCATGTCGATAGGTTGGCGTTGCTAACAGAGTATGACAAAGCTATTATGAAACAAATGTATTTGAGGATTGCACATAAATAACAAGTGTTTTTGATTCTGTAGATGAACATGTTTAAGGCCTGTGTGAGCTTGAAGGATGTCAGGGTTAGTATTTGTTTTGAAGAGTCATTACCTTTTGGTCATAAAAGTTGTCAATGAGTGTGGTGAAGCGTCTAGCCTGGTCCTTCATTCCGACTCGAAAGTAAGGAACATTCCGTATGATGACCGTGTCAAACTGCCGTGCGATTTCTAAATAATCACCTGCACCCAATGGCTGTAAACAACAAATAAAATTGACATAATATTATGTTTAGCCATATTTAGTGAGCTCTTCTGCTTAAAGGGATAGTTCATCAAAAAACTAACCATCTTTATTTACTCATTCTCATGAGCTTTTGCTTCATTTTTGATTTCTATTCATTGCAATTAAATGTAAAAAAAAAAAAAAAACTACATTATTCAAAGCAGAAGAATGAAAGTCATACAGATGTGGAATGATAATTTTTTTTAAAGAAATTAATGCATGAAGGATGCATTCAATTGATCAGAAGTGACATTAAAGACTATTACACTGTTACAAAAAAAAAAAAAAAAAAAAAAGTGATGTTCTTTTGATCTTATACTATTCATCAGAAGTTCCTGGAAAAAAAGTATCATGGTTTTTACAAAAATATTAAGCAGCACAGCCGTTTTCAACACTGACATGACAATGAAGACTAGAGTAATGGCTGCTGAAAATTCATTTTACATTTCAATAAATTCTCACAATTTTTACTGTATTTTTGATCAAATAAATACAGTTTTGATGAGCATATGAGACTTTTCAAAAATGTTAAAAAACATCTTACCAACCCCAAACTTTTGAACAGTGTGTATTATATTTGGAAATATAATATAAAATGCAAATTCATCTGCTTGATCTTCAGGGGTCTCTCCACCATGACAAAGATTGAGAGGGAAACTTCACTGATGTCTCTGAAGCCTTGGCACATACATGTTTACCCATCCATTTCTCTCATCTCATGTGCTTATTCCCTCTTGAAAATTTGTCTCTAATCTTCAATTTCATCCTATATTCTGTATCTTCTCTGGGTAGCATGTATCTCTGTGGTAACTAAGTGGAAAGGCACATTAACACATGCTGACATAGTCCCAACTGCATTAGCCTGACCATGAAGACGAAGAAGTTGAGGACTCTTCAGATAAATCCACACATGTACATGCACACACACACACACACACACACACTCTCAGTACACTGAAGTGAACAGCGCTCTCAAAAGCACTGAAGGACGCAGAGACAGTGCCTCGGCTCCATTAGAGAGCAGCATACTCATTCTTTCTTTCCTTCACAAACAAAAAAGGAGCATCATACTGGTAAACCAAGTCCAAGGTTACATACATAAACAAGCACACACACACAAGCTGGCTTTAGACTGGTCATACACTGGGCTGCAATGGTGAATTGAAGGTGTAGAGATATGGATGGATGAAGGCATGGGCAATACATAGTATCAGTGAAATGGATGTGGTGGTGGTAGATGAACATGGAAAACAAAGTGGAAAATGCAGAGTGATGCATAAGAGAGAAAGTAAGCTCCCTAAGAGGGTAATATATGTTGCACTTGTATACTGACCAGGGATCAGCCTTCCTTAACAGTAAGCAAAGGTTAATCTGGGATTTTGGAGGATTTTTAAAATCTGGTGATTATTCTGGAGATGATTCTAAAGGAAATACAGTGGGGCAAAAAAGTATTTAGTCAGCCACCAATTGTGCAAGTTCTCCCACTTAAAAAGATGAGAGAGGCCTGTAATTTTCATCATAGGTATACCTCAACTATGAGAGACAAAATGAGAAAAAAAAAAATCCAGAAAATCACATTGTAGGATTTTTAAAGAATTTATTTGCAAATTATGGTGGAAAATAAGTATTTGGTCAATAACAAAATTTCATCTCAATACTTTGTTATATACCCTTTGTTGGCAATGACAGAGGTCTAACGTTTTCTGTAAGTCTTCACAAGGTTTTCACACACTGTTGCTGGTATTTTGGCCCATTCCTCCATGCAGATCTCCTCTAGAGCAGTACTGTTTTGGGGCTGTCGCTGGGCAACACGGACTCCAAAGATTTTCAATGGGGTTGAGATCTGTAGACTGGCTAGGCCACTCCAGGACCTTGAAATGCTTCACGAAGCCACTCCTTCGTTGCCAGGCGGTGTGTTTGGGATCATTGTCATGCTGAAAGACCCAGCCACGTTTCATCTTCAATGCCCTTGCTGATGGAAGGAGGTTTTCACCAAAATCTCACGATACATGGCCCCATTCATTCTTTCATTTACACAGATCAGTCGTCCTGGTCCCTTTGCACAAAAACAGCCCCAAAGCATGATGTTTCCACCCCCATGCTTCACAGTAGGTATGGTGTTCTTTGGATGCAACTCAGCATTCTTTCTCCTCCAAACACGACAAGGTGAGTTTTTACCAATAAGTTCTATTTTGGTTTCATCTGACCATATGACATTCTCCCAATCCTCTTCTGGATCATCCAAATGCTCTCTAGCAAACTTCAGACGGGCCGGACATGTACTGGCTTAAGCAGGGGGACACGTCTGGCACTGCAGGATTTGAGTCCCTGGCGGCGCAGTGTGTTACTGATGGTAGCCTTTGTTACTTTGGTCCCAGCTCTCTGCAGGTCATTCACTAGGTCCCCCCGTGTGGATCTGGGATTTTTGCTCACAGTCTTCTTTCTTGTGATAATTTTGACCCCACGGGGTGAGATCTTGCGTGGAGCCCCAGATCGAGGGAGATTATCAGTGGTCTTGTATGTCTTCCATTTTCTAATAATTGCTTCCACAGTTGATTTCTTCACACCAAGCTGCTTACCTATTGCAGATTCAGTCTTCCCAGCCTGGTGCAGGTCTACAATTTTGTTTCTGGTGTCCTTTGACAGCTCTTTGGTCTTGGCCATGGTGGAGTTTGGAGTTGGACTGTTTGAGGTTGTGGACAGGTGTCTTTTATACTGATAACAAGTTCAAACAGATGCCATTAATACAGGTAACGAGTGGAGGACAGAGGAGCCTCTTAAAGAAGAAGTTACAGGTCTGTGAGAGCCAGAAATCTTGCTTGTTTGTAGGTGACCAAATACTTATTTTACCGAGGAATTTACCAATTAATTCTTTAAAAATCCTACAATGTGATTTTCTGGATTTTTTTTTCTCATTTTGTCTCTCATAGTTGAGGTATACCTATGATGAAAATTACAGGCCTCTCTCATCTTTTTAAGTGGGAGAACTTGCTGACTAAATACTTTTTTGCCCCACTGTAAATGATTTCCTTTCCATCCCAAGAATAACAGCCTGTGTTGAAATGCGTTTGTGTAAGTTATTTTTATTCAGCAATGATCCATTAAATTGATCAATGGTGGCAATAAATTTACATTTTAATTTAGCAGACGCTTTTATCCAAAGCGACTTACAAATGAGGACAATGGAAGCAATCAAACTCAACAAAAGAGCAACAACACGCAAGTGCTATAACAAGTCTCAATTAGCTTAACGCAGTACACATAGCAAGGGTTTTTAAAATTGTATAATAAATAAAAAGAAAACAGAAGCTAGTGCTAGAGGCCTTTTTTGCTTTAGTTAAATACATTAATAATGTTGCAAAAACTATTTTAAATGCTCCTTTTAAATTTTCCTTTAAATTATTTATTTATCAAAGAATCCTGAAAAAAAAAAAATATTTTCACTAAAATATTATGGACAACATTGTTAATACTAAGAATGTTTCTTGAGCACCAAACCAGCATATTAGAATGTTTTCTCAAGGATCATGTGATACTATAGACTGGAGTAATGGCTGCTGAAATCTTTTTCAGCTTTGCAAATCACAGGAATAAATGGCATAAAATATTTTAAAATAGAAAAAAGTAAATATAATAAATAAAAATAATTTTTTTAAATTAAATATCCTTACTGTATTTTTGATCAAATAAATGCTGCCTTGGTGAGCTTAATAGACTTCTGTCAAAAGTGTCTTAAAATCTTATTGAAACTCAAACTTTTAAATTGTATTCATAAAAATAAATGTAAAAATCAAGCAAAAAAGAAACCCCCACAACAACAACAACAACAGTCATACAAATAAATATACAAATATAACTTAAACTGATTGTTCACCTATAGCTGCTGGTCCCCATTGACTTTCATAGTATGGGGGGGAAAACACTATGCAAGTCAATGGGCAGCAACTGAAGGTGAACTATCCCTTTAAGCCTTTATAGTATTTCCAGGTCCAGTGGCAAAACATTTTTTGACCTGAGGGCTCCTGGGTTCAAAACCTGCCCAAGTTTTAAAAACAGGAGCTTTTTTTTTATGACTTTATTTGGAAGTGTGAGTGGCCCACATTGGAAGGTGGAAGTATAATGCTTAAATGCAATGAACTTACTCCATTTACTTAGAGTGATTACACTGACTAAAATATAGGTGGAATGACAAGCTCCTAGTATTTTAGTATTCCTTTTTTTAATATAAGGTGCCAGAATGCTGTTCCTTCCCAGTTTAACCACTGCCCTCCTATATCCACATCTAAAAGGTTTGGGAAAGACACCACAAACCAGAATTTTATGTCATTTCCTACACACTCACTCGCTCACACAGCTCTTGGAAGGTGCAGTCTGCAGTGGTTCCACAGGTTCTGCTCAGGGTTACTTCTCTTCCTTGCACGTTCAGTACTCTTGGCCTGGTTACTATCAATGGTTAGAGGCAGACATGCAGTTACTGATTGCAATAGAAAGATCTAACACTTTAGCACTGAAACGATAAGGTCTACACATAAAAACAGCCAACACTACAAGATTAAACCTCACACACCAAGTCAAGAAACATCCACTCTTAACCTTAAAACCCCCATCTATCCAAAGGCAAATTAACTCGCTTACCATCATTTTGTCTGTACGCCAGTTCCTCAAACAGTGTATTGACAGCATTCTCTGCATCAGGCTCACTTGATCTATGGAAAGCGAGTGAAAGAGAGAGATAATTGAATATGAAATTAACCAGGTTTGAAGTGGTCACATCAAACAGTGCGTGCTGAAGGCTTGTGTTTGAATTTTCACAGTGCCTCAATAGAACAGGATGTTGGATTCAAAACGCAAACATTGAGAGAGTGTGAATAAGAGGGAGCAGCAATCAGGTGTCAACAAACTCATGCATATTAACATCCTCTAAAAGAGCAGCTGTTGAGATAAAGGGTTTATAATAAGTCAGAAAAAGACGCAGAGTGTATATTTATATTAATGTGCACTCATGATATGTAATTCTTTCCCTTGCCATTTATTATCAGTTGTTTTCTCTTCTCAGGCAGTAGTTGAGACCAGAGGCAATTGAATCATTTACATTTTTTTTTTCTTTAGAACTCACAGATTTATTACAACTGCCATCTCTTTATATGATAAACATTTATGTGTGGTAAAATAACTGTTCCATTAGGTAAAGTAAGCAAAAAATATATGATGTATAATGTATAATAAATACACTACCATTCAAACTTCAAAAGTTTGATGTAAGATTTTTGATGTAAGGATCAGTAAGATTTTTTTCATGTTTTTGAAAGAGACTTATGCTCACCAAGACTGCATGCATTTCATAAAAAAAAAAAACAAAAAGAAAAACAGCCATTACTACAGGTTCACACTCCAATGTGCTGATTTGGTGCTCAGGAAACATTTCTTATTATTACAAATATTGAGAAAAGTTGTGCTGCTTACATTTTTGTGGAAACTATGTTTTTTTTTTTTTTTTTTGATGAATAGACGAGTTCGGAACAGAATTGATTTGAAATAGAAATCTTTTGTAACAATTTAAATTTACTGTCACTTTTGACTGACTCTTGATTCAATGTGCCCTTGTTGAAAGTTTTAATTTCTTCAAACACTTTTGAAAGGTAGCATATATGTATAATTTGTCAGGAATAATACAAGTTATTTCTTATTATTATCAATATTAAAAACAGCCATAAAGGTCCAAGTACTGAACATACAACAAACAAACAAGGAAATAAATACTTCTAAAAATAAAAATTACAATTGCCCTAAACTACCTTACAGCGTTTTAAAAATTAATTTAATGTTGTTACATCACTCTTTCACAAAGAGAGTTGTCTTACATGTAGTATAGTTTTCCTGCTGCTTCCATTTCTCTTGTCCGGTAATCTATTCCAGTGTCAAGACCGACGGTATGACAGTGCTTCTGTACGGCAAAGGAGAAATGTGGTAAAAGAGAATAGTTACAAATAAGAAGAGAGAAAGTGACGTTTCAAGAGTAAGTTTAAATGACAGTAGTTCTGTTTTGCTATTTATTTTGTATTGCAATACACAGCTCACCCCTAGGGGGTGACAATGCCACATGCACTGTGGGTTAATAAAACACATTTTAATTGCTATAACAAAATAATACTGTGATTCATATTATCCTGTTGTAAGCCATATAATTAAGAAATACATTAAGTTCGATCTATTCTAATGATTTTAAACTACTGTTAGCATCCAGGTATTCATAGTATTATTTTACATGGTCTATATATATATATATATATATATATTTAAATTGAAAGAGTTTATCCCTCAATCTTTTACTCTTTTTGTTTTCACAATGCAAGTAGAGAGTTTATAATGGCATCTTTGCACTTGTTTTTGTGTGATACGAAATTACTCTACTGCTAAAATAGCCTCTTTGAAACTAACTGATATGTAGTTAAGGGTCAAATAAAATATGCATACTATGTCAACACTGTTTTAAACATGTTAATCGCTCACTTTTATGGAGTGACTGTGTGGAACCACAGCATATCAAACCTCTGTGACGAGGAAGAAAAAAAACATTAAAAAAAGGAACAAAATGCTGGTGAAACGATGACAAAAATGACTGATGAAAAGGAAGGGTGATTATTTTTAACAGGATGTGGATAATATGTGGTATTTAGGCGAGAGGCCTTTGCCTGAATCAGTCCTCAATGACAGCTCCAGCGAATTATGAAATCAGTGAATTTTCCACCACCCTCCTCCTTGAACTAAAGATAATTAGCAATCACCACACAGAGCGAGAGAGGAGCGATCTATTCCTCTTCTTCCTGTATCTCTCGCCTCTTCCCCCCATTCTCCAGTGCTGTCAACTTTTCTCTCTCGAGCGCAGAGTTCCGCGTCCGAGCCAATTGGCTGAATCAGCCGTAATGACAGGCTGACAAACCACGAGCAGAAGAACACAAAAGGAAAAGTGTCACTTCATCAACCCCGCTCGACCTTGTCACCAGGCCGCCATGTAAACAGCCTCCATGGCCACGACAACCGCGCTTCCCCAGCAGCCATCAAAAAAAGGGGTTTTTCCTCTGCACACCCTATTCTGTCTTTTTTTTTCTTTTTGTAAAAACTTTCCATTTCCGCCTGTATATCTTAACGGTTGATGGGCCATATCGCAGGAGAGTAATCGTGAGAAGGGAGAGGGGGAGAGAAATACAATCAGTAATGATTCCAGCGCATGGTTCTTTATAATCAGTTGAAGACACGTCCTCTTGTGGATCATTGCATGATTATGGCCTTTGATGGGTTCATTAAGGACTCATAACTCCTCAAAGATCTTCATCATCGGCCCTTCTCAACTCAGAATGCACTTTGCCACGCAAATCTGATGCACATCCTCGGCCTTCAACAAGACCCGCCAGACACCTCAAAATGAGCAGGATCTCCTAACTGACTGACCTTTTAATAAATAACTAAAACCTGTTTCTATGGAATTAAAATGGCAACTAGAATGATATCATTTTAGATTTAGCACTCACACTTGCTGTTAGTAAGATTGATGGCTGTTGTTTGGACAATTTCAGCCATGTTGACAACTTTTTTAACAGACTTAGTCACTGATTTAGACCACCCCTATTTTAACAACACAACCTCTCTCCAAAATGTGCCCATGACAAGCCAACTCAGTGTTAGCAAAAGTTGTAAAATGATTATACATCCCTCTGCAAACATACATAAATAAAAAGTCTCTTTACAGAGGCAGGTATAATTTCTGAAGACACCATTTTTAATGATCTGTCAGGTCACATGGACATATATGCATGAAAAAAAAAAAAATATGCAAAATAAAAATATATAAATAAAAAGTGGAAGAAGAATTTGGTTAAATTATGTCTGCATTACCAGACCTTATAAAAAATAAAAGAATAAATAATAATAAAAATAAATAAATAAAACTTTCTTCTTTTTCCTTCATCATCAATAAAAATAGTTTTAGTTTTTTTATAAGTTAATTAAAAATAAATATTTTTTCTTAATTATAATAGTAATATTGAATTTTTTGTAATGCCCCACGTTATTACCAGATATTACAAAAAATAAACCAATAAAAATACATTTGTTTATTTAGTTATTTTATAGTCAAAGTTTATTTTAAAGAGAGTTCTTATCGTTGCATGTGCTGGATGCCCACAGCTTCCCTGCACAACCATTTAGAATGAAAATGAAGTCTGTCTCTCTTTCTGTCCGTCTTGCTCTCTCGCTCTCTCTTTCTAGCTCTTCTCCACTCCTCAAAAAAGTTGCCTTTGAGTTTTTCAAAGCAAGGGTTGCCATTGAGCTCCAACAAAAGCCAAGGATAGCTGGCGATTGGACCCTGATGAGGTCCACTACCTCATTACTGACAGCCGAAAACATTTGATGCTTTTTTCCCTCCTGTTTGGGAGGAAGAGGGGTGGACTGACAGAGGCTGGCTTAAGGAGCGCGCAGTGGGAGAACTGAAAAAGAGAGGTGGCAGAGGGGGACAGGGGGGAAAGGTTGTAGTCCATTCATCTTTGTGTGTCTTACAGCCTCTGTGGGTAGGAGAAAAGAAAAGGGGGGTGGAAGCAGGGGCGGGGTAAAAAGAGAACGAGAGACAGCTTAAAACACTGCCTTTATGCTTTTGAGTCCTGGACGACTCCTCTTACATCAAAGTGTTTTTACCACTGCGGTGTGCGATTTTGTCTCTCTCTGTGTGTGTGTGTGTGTGTGTGTGTGTGCGTGTCTTGAGTGAATGTATTGAGAGATTAGGTGACTAGTGAGTGTGTGTGTGTGAGGGAGAGAAAGAGAGAGAGAGCTATGGGGGTGGTTAACGACGTGAACGCACTAATTACGCCTAATTATCTATTCCCTTTACATGTAACCGGCTTTGTTAGTTACTCAGAACACTCTCAAAACATACTCAAAATGTTCTCACAACCTCTCCTTGCCCTGTCCAGGACTCTTAAAGAAACATCACCCTTGGAACATCTGTCTCGCTTTGAAAGCATGGACCCCCCAGACCTCCGCAGAGGCCACAGGCCACGGCCCTCATCCTCTCTATCACAATCACTCACTCCTCAGTCTTTGCTAATCTGTGCCTGCTAAAAACATGACTGACCAACTTTAGTGGTGACTTGGCAAAACAACATCTTTTGAGTGACTGTTAACGAATGTCAAGGCACATCAAATATTGGTCTTATGGCTTATTCACACCAAAGCCAGAAGTTCTGACAGAGGAAAAACATGCCTAACACGATTTTAAGTCCAAAATATTGTAGTTATGGTCAATGTTTTGCTTAATTTAATAAACACTGCCATTCAGGTTTTTTTTATTTTCAGAGAACTTACCATTATAGTTTGGTTAAAAAAAAAAAAAAAAGTTTTGTATCGGACTTGGTGTAAACAGACTTTTAGACATCAGATCGAAACATAACAACGGCAAGAACAGAGACAGGAGAGCCAAGATAAAAACACAACAAAAAAAAAACATTAGAATTAAGAGGTTAACAAAAGGTCAGTGGAACAATAGCAGCCATCCAACATAAATTGCCTCTTTTCATTTTTGCTCCATCTTCCAAGTCATTCAATCATCATACACTCATCCTTACCCACCAGAGACCTTCACCATGAAAACACACACACACACACACAAGACCAAGACCACCATAACCAAAGACACACGGGAAACAGCAGAGAAAAGCAATTAGCCAAAATGAAGACAGACATTTGAGGAAAAAATAAGGTAATCACACCTCTATGATAATGGGTCTGTTGGAGCAAAAGATTAATAAGTAAAATAAAATAAAATAAAACAAAACACTAGGAACAAAAAAAGATACCATGGAAGACAGATAAGTTGCTTAAAACTTAAAAATCAATAAGGGGTTCTGACCTTACTTAATATGTATAATTAGGGCTGCCAAATCAAAATTAATGAATCAGATTGACCATATATCAACATTCATTCAAAGGCATTACATTAGACAAAAGCACTGAATAGACAATTGGCTTTAAGAAAAAAATATTGTTTATATAATCTATTAAAAATACATCACTGTTCAAAAGTTTGGAGTCTGGGCTTTTTTTTATTTATTTTTTACTTTTTTTAAAAGTCTTTTTTGCGCATAAATGCTGCATTTTATTTGATTAGAAATACAGTAAAACACTATTTTTTAATATTATTAGAATTTAAAATAATTAACTAATAATTATTAATGCTGAAAACGTTTTTGTGGAAACCATTTTGTTAAGGATTCTTTGATGAATAGAAAACAGATTTAATTTATTTGAAATACAAATATTTTGTAACATTACTATAACTTTTGATCAATTTAATGAAGCCTTGCTGAATAGAAGTGTTGATTTCTTAAAAAAAAAACAATGTAGTATATAATTTGAAAAAAAAAAAAATAGAAATATATTTCAATATTAAATTGTTTTTAAATCATATTTACATGAAATATACGGAATTAAAACGTTGAACTGACAGCCCTAATAATAATAATAATTTGAATAATATTTAGTAGGCAAATAAACATTACCACCCTGAAGAGAGATTAAGATATATAGAAGGAGAACAGTCAAGAGCCAGTGAGTGCATTTCAGTGAGTCTGTCACACATTATTAGGGTTGACCAGGCATGAGAGGAGGCACTTGGGCCACCCTAGTTACCCTGAACTGGGATCCTGGGTTGCCTCAAAACCAGATGGCCTAACAAAGAAGCTCAAACGTTAGAGGTGCAGCGCAGGGCGAGATGTATTCAGTACTCTTACCAGGCAAGATTAACACAGGCCAGAATAGAGGGTGACTTTAAGGGCCCCAGGGTTTTGACAGAGACGGTCTGAACCAGAGTGACTGTGCTGGGCCACTGACCATAAAAGATCCAGGGGTCAAACTGAGAAAAATCACAACCTGAATGAAGCATCTAGCAGCTTTTATAGCTTTTAAGCACATTCTACAGAGGGGGATGGGGTCCTTTAACTAAGAGGAATACTAGGATATAATGTGGATTAGAAAGACATTGTATTGCCAGTCATCAAAGCATCCTCTTATTCTGTCGATCTTCAAGATCACAGCGTGAAAAGAAACATGTAAAGGATGACTGGTTTGTATTGCCAATAGCGCTCCCCATACAATTGTGACGAACCAAAATTGAACATTTGCTGAAAATTTACTCAAACATCAGGCCATCCAAGATGTAGATGAGTTTATTTCTTCATTTGAACAGATTTTGAGAAATTTAGCATTACATCACTTGCTCACCAATGGATTCTCTACAGTGAATGGGTGCCGTCAGAATGAGAGTCCAAACAGCTGATAAAAACATCACAATAACGGCACCCATTCACTGCAGAGAATCCACTGGTGAGCAAATGAAGTAATGCTAAATTTCTCCATATCTTTTCTGATGAAGAAGAAGAAGAAAATTCATCAACATCTTGGATGACCTGAGAGTGGGTACATTTTCAGCAAATTTTCTTTTTAGGCTTTTTTTCTTGAACAGCATGCTCAATACTTAACTAGAGAACAAGCCAATCAATGTTAAAATGTATTGAGCTCGGTGTGTTGATATCAATCAAATGTGCAAGAATGTGGCCTGCTGTAAAATGCCTGAAAATGATGGTCTGATTATTTATGATGGAAAGCTGTCGCAGGATGATGGTAATTACCCAGACAGCACACAGGATAATGCCAATACCTGCTTAAAATAATACAATTAACTTGCAAAGCAGATCAGAGCATTGCTGGCGTCCATGGCCGGGCGCACTTTGAAATGCAAGCAGCTTCACGCAATGCTGTCTCATTCCAGCCAACCCACGCCAGTCATTAAACGGCCTCCATGTCTGTCACACTCTCTCTCAGTCTGTTGCTCTCATCTCCAGGTATGATCAAAGCTGCCTTTTTTCTGTTTTGTGCGTTTTTGCAAACACATATGGGGTTGTGTATTTTTACCTGTGAATAAAATACATCAAAAACCAGACAGAGCAGAGGAGGAAACATGAAGAGTGAGAGAGAGAGAGAGAGAGAGAGAGAGAGAGATAGAATGAAAGGATAAATAAATTAACTGAGAGAATGACTTTGTCTTTACCTTGAGTACGCCAATGAAAGGCACAAAAGCAGCCCTCTGAAGCCCATTTTTGTACAGTTCTGAGAGAGAGAGAGAGCACGAGAGGGAGAGATGCTGGTTAGATTCACTCTTTAGCCTCCTCATAATGTCATTTTCCATCTATGATTGGCAAATAAAGTGTCTATTGATGAAGTGAGGGACGGGAGGGGAGGAGGGACAAAAGGGACGAGGAGAGGCAGAAATTGATTTCTGTGGGCAGCACAGGAGAAAGGCAGTACATGAAATTCATTACATTCCCAAACAATGAGCTCAAGAGAAGAAGTCTTTTTCTTTCTGCACAGACAATAAACCTGCATCGCAGTGAATGGAGACTTCAATTAGCCACACGGGCATGATAAACCACACACACACAGATGTAAAGAGACCATGATGAGTATATGCTTCTCTCTGTGCTGTAAAAGCTTGTTTAAAGCTGCCGTGGGCAAGAAAATATAAAGGAAACAGATCTGTCATAACAGAGGCATGTTGAGCTATAAACAGTCCAGTGAGACACGTTCGGCCAGTTCTCACCCAAGAAATGAAAGCATGCTATAGGGATCTTACTATGAAAGAACAGATAGATAAAGCATTTCCATAGGCATCTGGAGGCCACTTATGACAATCATTCAAGTGATTCATACAAACTGGGATGAGCCTTACTTACTGAGAGATATTTTAAGGCATTTATATTTATAACATTTATAAATATATATATATTATTATTATTATTATTATTATATTTATAACATTTATATTATTAAAACAGATCCAGATGCTTCTGAATGAATTCACTCTACACTCTTTCAGCAGCTTAATCATTATCCTGGTGCATAACTAAAGGGTCATTTAAAGATTTTGTTGGTGAAGTGCACCCTCTTTCACATTTGTCCATCCATTTCCCTCGCTTTACCTGAAGAAACGGTTTTGGGCAATGACAAACATCCAAGTTCAAACACGCAAGCCTCTTTAGTGGCTCTTCAGTTTAGCATCTTTATATCAATAAACGAGCAATCTCTTTCGGTGCCATCTCTCTCCCTCCCATCTTTCATGTGTACCCGTCTATCCATTAGTCACCTAATTAAAATGGAATAAGATGGCTATTAAGTTTTAGCGTAGGCTTTGTTCTCCGTGACTGGTTAATGTTAGGAGAGGGTTTCTTTATGTAACTGCCGCTCACCGTTTTGTACTTGGCACACAAGGCCACTTCATACAACGAGACATTAGCAGCGCTCCAAGACAGAGACAGAGAAGAGAAAGGCAGAAGGAGTGTCTTATCTCTACCCTTATCACTCTCCCTCTCCAGTTTAATGTAACATCACAGCAATTGCAAAAAACGGCGTCTGTGGAATCAACAATGAGGCAGAGGAAGAAAAGAGTGGGAACGGTGGAGAGAGATTAAAGACTTACTGCTCATATTCAAGCGGGTATCAAATAAAGTTGCCTCGTTTTATGATGAACGGCGTATAGGCGAGAAATCTTTGATGGCGGCGAGGTTGAAGTTTCCACATGATTTAAAGGGATAGTTCATCCAAACACATCGTCCACGTCATTTTAAACCTGTATGATTTTCTTTCTTCTATGGAACACAAAATGAGATATTTAGAAGAATGTCCAAGCTGCTTTTTTCCCCCTTTGATAGCTTTGGTCACCATTCACTTTCACTGTATGGAAAACAACAGCTTAGACAGTCTTCTAGATAACTGCCTTTGTGTTCCACAGAAGCAAAAAAAAAAAACAAACAATCATACTGGTGAGTAAATAATGATAATTTTTAATTTTGGGGTGAATCATTCCTCAAGCTACACCAAAAAGCACATAGGAAATAGTTTACTGAAGAACTAAGGGTTTAAAGTTCAGATGGATGCAGTCATCATTGTATTTCAGGCCTAAAAAAAAAAAACACTCCTCAGATTAGTTTCATGTAATCCACTACAGAGAAGCAGCCAATGACAGGTGTTTGAGTGTATGCAAGAAAGGAAGAGAGCAATAAAAAGCAGAAAAGGAGTGAGAGACTTTATGCGGATTATCAATAGACCTCAAACATCATGGTATCAAAATACAGCGATTAACCAAAGAGTGACTTAAAGAGGAGGTGAACATTAGAAAGGAGTGAAAAAGAAGAAATAAGATCCTGACACACGAGATGGTGCAGAACTGGATTAGAACACGAGACGGACGTGTAGTTTAGGAACATGTTTTACTTTCAGGCCACACAAAAGAATGAGGAGAATGAGAAAGGTATGGTGGTCTATTGTTGGGAAGTTGGTGGCGAACAATACAAGGTGAAAATGTACAAGAGTCATGTGTGCTGTGTAGGTGACAGGTCAGTATCAGAAAACACACACTTAACCCTGGAAATTGATGCAGGAAATGAAAGGAATAAATTGCTTTTATTGTCAGATTTGTTTTTGTTTTTGCAAAAAGGGTTATGAATTATAAAAACCTCATTTAAATAAATATATTTACACATATATTTTCACCACAGTTTAAAACTTTGGGGTCGGTATGATATTTTATATAAGTCTCTTTCAAAGGGTGCATTTATTTGACCAATATATAATAGAATAGTAATATTATTACAATTTAAAAAAAACTGATTTGTATTTTTATTATTTAAAAAACAAAAAGTAATTTATTCCTGTGATGGCAAAACTGAGTTTTCAGCCATTACTCCAGTCTTTATTGTCATAAGTTCCTTCAGAAATCGTCATGATTTTTTTTTGTAACAATGTAAAAGTATTCACTATCACTCTTGATCAATTTAATGCATCCTTGCTGAATAAAAGTATTAATTTCTTTAAAAAACAAACAAAAAAGTAGTGCATATTTAATAATTTTCTCCCAAATGTTACAGCTAAACAAGTACACCTGATTTGAATGTAATAAAAAATTAATTTAAAAAAAAATAATTAAAATTAAAATTAAATTTAAAAAAAAGTTTATGTAGTAATAACAGGCACATTTTTACTCAACTTTATTTCCAGGGTTAAATAAGACTGGAAAAAAAAAAAAAAAAAAAAAAAATATTTTCTGCATGGACCTGGACATTCGAACACCAGTTTCTGTTAATCACATAAATGGCTTCAACATTACCCAGACATCTCCATACCTTCAGGTGGTCGATTTGAGGTTGCCACAACCACGACCCCACACTTGAACAAGCCCTCAAATAACTGCTTCAGAATCACAGCATCGGCTATATCCACCACCTGAAGAAAAAAAAAAAGAAAAAAAGAAAAGACGATTTTTATTCATTGTACTCTGAAGAAAAAATGTATTATAGCAACCCATATTCTGCATCAGCTATTTCCTTTTTCCTGCACATGTAAAAGTTCATAGGAAAAGGTCAAATTCAACAGAATTTTTGGCAAACTGTAATAATGTGTATTAATGCAATAAATAGGTTGGTTTTAATTTCATGTTGCCTTTAAAGAAACCTATAGCTTCTGTTGTTTCTTTTCTGTCGTTTCTTTTCTGTCCTCTAGGCAGGACAGTCAGACACTATGGGAGCGAGCACAGGTGCATTAGCTGGAGATGAGCGAGGCGCAACTCTCTCCCCTTTGGCCTTTCTCTGCCTTGAGCTAATTACCACAATTGTGCAGATGCATGTGCACTTGTGCATGCGTGTACATGCGAATGAATGAGTGAAAACCAGGTGTCGTTGCATTTTAAAACTAAAGCCTCGGCCAAGGTCCTTTGACATCACCCTCCCCAACGCGCTCGCACACAGACGCAGGACAGACACAAAGCCACTCCACCTGACTGTAAAATGGCCACACAGAGCCGCGGCTTTCTGCTAGAGACAAGGACAAGTGGCCAAAGCGCTGAAAAAGGTAAATAATTGAATACATAAATAAATAAACAGTGTTTCGAGGTAAAATCAGTGGCACAATGACAGCCAGATGGCCACACAGAGACAAATACATATACACACACACACACACACACAGATGCGCTCCCATTGTGCTCTTGAGGGCCTGGCATGGCTGTCCCTGAATCTCAGAAGCGAGAGGATGAGTGGTTCTTTCATTATTATCATTTTCATCATCATCATTCATTATTATCATTTAAACGTTGCCTTTTTCACAGCAGCGAGCTGTTGCCTCACACACATCTGCAGCAACAGTGGGGCTGCTGACCCTCCCCTGACAAAAGGAGCCCTTTAGTCAAAAACATACAATGAGATCGACCATGGTCCGCTCTCATCTTTTCCCACATTTCTGCAACTTTTTCAGGGTTGAAATGCATTTAGTCAAAACGCAAATAGAGTTTCTCCTTGCGTCGCATTAATACTTGATTAGCGTTTGCATATCTGGCAACGAGGAGCCAAATTTGTGACCGGGGATGTTTTTGTCATGTAGAAGACCTCCTCATTCACTGAGCTCTACTATTCTTAGAAGGACACACTTATGACTGCCATACCCCCAGCATATGTTGTTTTTCTTATATTGAAGTGTTTCCCTTTTTTGCATATTAAACCTTCGGCCCCATCAAACCCAATTAGCGTCTTCTATAGCAGCCTTATGTGCAGCAAGGTGGAGGGCGTGCGTGTGTGTTGTCGGAAGGGTGGTCGGTTACAAAGACGAGGTGCTACGGAATAAATTGGATCACATTTCCTTTAACCGTCCTCTTCTATTCTTCATTTCAAAGGAGTCATTTAATTATGACCTTTTCATCTGTCCTGTATTTGTTTTTTTGTTTGTTGCACAGGCACCGGGACACTCATGTGCGAGTGTGTACACACACACACACACACACACTTTCAGTCTCGGAGTATTGATTGCCAGGTTGAGTGCAAGAAAGCCCTCTGTGTGGCGTTGTTGAGGACGACGACAGCGAAAACAACAGCACGGATATTCAAATGAGCATCCAATTATGCCAGCAAAGAGTCACTTTTGTGTGGTGCACACGGGTGCCAAATTGCACTCTTTTGATCTTAAACCTTTACTTACACAACTCTGTCGATGAGTAATTTCACCCGGCGACTGACAGGGGCCTGAGACAATGCCTCAAACGCTTTCTGCTCGCTCTTCCTCTTTCTATATCTCTCTTGGTCCTTCTCTCAATACCTTGCATTCATTAAGGGAGTGGAGAGGGACAAAAGGGGAAGGCTACAAATTACTGATAATGATGCCGGACTAATGAAGAGAATGGAGAAATTTCATTAGCATTTAAGAGGCATGGATGCATGCGACCCGCCATAGTCGCTCTCCATTACCCCTCACTCAAGGAAGCAAGAGGGGCCGACTGAAACTCGATGCCTCATTTGCATGCTTAAGTGGCAGTGGCTCCTGATTGGTAAGGGGCTGTCAGCTCCTCATTTATGCATCATAAACAAAATCTGTGTGCTTTCCATATTGCCTCGAGCGACGATTGGCGAGGTGAGCTTTCAGGCAATAATGAGAACCCATACTAAATAAATATATGAAAGTGATCAGGTCTGAGGTAAACATTTCGATTTAAAAACCATTAATAAAAAGAGCAGCCCTTCATCCTTAAGCAGTGAGAGAATGAGCTCTTGATTATCAGAAATGGTTATTTGTGTACTGCATGTAATATTATTAAGATAACAGGACATTTTTAGAAATCAATAAACACCACACTGATACTGAACCAGAGAACAAAAATCTAGATAATGATTAATAGATATTATTCCGTAAGGAAAATATTGATTATTTGATTGAGAAATGGGCTGATTGATTGGTTTATATCTGAATTTATTCATCTTTTTGGGCTCGCAAAGAAGAAAATTTTCTGTTTAATTTTCAAATCTCGATTATATATGGACTCAGCATGGGTTTTCAGCTCCGTGTGAAGGTATCTGACTCCACTAGATGGCTCCAAAATGAACAAGGCTCATTTCTACAAAGAGCTATTCCACACTCTAGTCAGATGAACTAAATCAATATAAACATACCACAGCACATGCTGATTCTTTCTATATTTGGGATTTCTGCAGCTCACATTATTCCCCTCACTCATGCACGAACACACAGAAAATATGCATTAAAATTGCAACTTGCAACAATTTTACAAACTCTTCACCCTCCCAATTTCCCTTCTCCTGCCCTCACCTGAAACTCATCAAAGCATAGGAGACAGGTTTCCTCTGCGATCTCCATGGCAACTGGAAAGATGGGGTCATACATTGTCATTTTACCTATCCGTCGCTTTGGCAGGCTCTGTTTCAGTTTGTGGATCCCTGAATGCAATGCACAAATTAAAGTCAATAGAAATAAATGTATATGCTCTCAGAACCTAGACAAAATCAAATTTTGACCTCAGAGGACTCCATTCTACTTTATGCTGTTATTTTCCTTAATTGCTATTCATGCATGATAACAGGCATGTTAGTTTGCTACTTGTAAAAAAAATCTAAATATTACTACTTCAAATTGAATAATACAGAATGAGGTAAATATACACTACTGTTCAAAAGTTTTGGATCAGTTTTTATTAATAATACTTTTATTTGGCAAAGACACATTAAGTTGATCACATGTTAAAAACATTTTTATATTCATATATATATATATATATAAACTCAGCTTTGCTATCACAGGAATAAATTACATTTTAGCACATATTGAAAAACTGTTTAAGTTTAATAATATTTTTAAATTTTACTCATTTTTACAGTATTTTTTGTGACCCAGAACAAAAAACCTCAACGCCAAACTTTTGAATAACAGTGTATGGCCATGTATGTATCCACAATTACTCCAGAACAGGCCACCTTGGTTTAATTAGACCACTTACTTCTATGTACGTCTAACATGAATGCATTGAAATGAACCCTCCTTTTTCTTCCATTTTCCACAAATGAGTAAAAAAGATCCATCATCATTGTTTTTCCAGTGCCTATTGATTATGAAACAAAACACATTAACAGCATTAATTGGCCTCTCCAATGTAAAGTCCAGTCCAATCCCTCCAAACTCAACATATGCGTGTTTAAATGACTAATCATTTTGCTGCCACAGCTAAAAAAAAAAAAATAAAAAAAAAAAAAAAAAGAATTTAAGCTTACCAACATCACCATGGATATAGTAGCCGTGGGGAGGATGTGGCTTTGGGGACTCCTGTAAAATAAATGCAAATATTACCATCTGGTTTGAAAAAAAGCTGGTTTGCTTCAGCACATTTTAGCCTATGTCACTTACACATCTTATGGTTTGATTTTGTCACCAATTGTAACAAAAAGAAATATTCAAGTAACTCTTGGCGACTTATATGATTAAGTGCCCTTGACTCAAAGTTTCCAAACAATGTCCACAACGCATTCAACTTTCAGAGTACAAGGCGTTTGATGAGCCAGTCCAGAACTGTCTGTGGCTGCAGACAATTGATCATTCAGGAAAGACAGAGAGCCGACATCCTAATGCCCGTATTCTGATTTTTTTTTCAGTGGGGTGAATGCTGTTTGAGCAGTGAGGCGCAGCGTTCTTGGATGACAGCGTGTGACTTCTCACTGACTTCCAGAACTCTCTGTAGCTCGTTATTGTGGCTGGTGGCAGTGGTCCAGTCACGGTAGAGTGGACAAACACAGTGAAGAGACTGAGAGAGAGCGGACACAGGCCCTGTCAGGGACGGGTCCACAAGGTGGAGTCATGCTCTACACTTTCACAGGACGCAGCCAAGGGGAAAAAAGTTCACATGCCAACACTCTTAGGCTCTGTTTTCCACTCTCTTTCACAAATGAACTGTTGTTTGCTCTGGTAATGCTCTAGATAAACAATGACTTTGGGATTTGAATTCATTTTTTTGGAAAAAAGAACTTTGCTTATTATAATAAGTGATTTACTTCTACACGAAAAGAATGCATTTATTCATTTACTCTGTTTCGCCCTAAATAATCAACACAAGAGCACGTCGCTGTACATGTTTATGTTTATTTCCCCATATTGAAAGTGGAGCTGGGAATCTCATTCCCAGACAATGGCGACCCCTCATTACTGAGGCGAGGGATAGGTGGGGTGTCCTGACTCAGTAGGGGGCCGTGCTGTGATCCAGCAAGTGCTTGGTCTGGTCTTTCCTCCCACTCTCCACCCCCACAAACACAAACAGGCTGAAGCTGCTTTGACCTACAAACAACAGTCCCACGGCAAATTAGGCAATGGCACAGTGCAAGCGCTGGGGTCTGACTGAAGGTTGGACCGCTAAGCTTTTTCTTCACTGTAAACATTCACAGATTGCACTGCTCGGTTTGGCACATATAAACCCATACCTCTTGTATGTTGTCAACATCTCGGTCTTCTTTTTCATTTGACATCTTTTCTTGAGGACTGCAAAGGTTTACTTTACTTGTATTATTCTTCAGTTCTGAGGTGGGTTGACTATGTAAACAGTCTTTAGGTTGAGGGAGAAGGATCGGGATGTTGGTATAGTCTGTCATCACTCTGTTTAACTGTTCTAACTGAAGAAGTGCAGCTCTTTGTTGATCATCCTCTCGCAGTGAACCGGAGCAGACAAGGCTGTCATAGTGGCTGATGAGTCCACCGTGAGCAGCCCAAGGTGCTGACATAGATGTATGTCCTGCAAAAAATGTTGTATACCATTAAGAAACAAGAATATGTTGTTAAACGCATATTTGAGATCCATTTAGTAAGGAATTTTGACAGTGTTTATAATCACATAATGCTTAATAACAATTCCTTAATATTTCACAATAAGACTTTGTGAAGATTTTGTAATTGATGAATGCAGAACAGTAGATCCACTAAACACCTATTATGTGTGACATAACTTTTTTCTTGATTATGAACAAATGTATAAGTAAGAGATTCATTTTAACATGAGTAAATAATGACAATTTACATTTTTGGGTGAACTGTACATTTATGCAAAACACACAAGTGAACATATCTTGTAATAAAATATGCTCACACTATAAATTACAGTAAATAAACAATAACTGCTTCAAAAAAAACAAACAAAAAAAACATACTGCCTACTGTATAATTTACAGCTGTAAAAGATATATGAGATATTTAAACTTAAAAGAATTAAAAGTTGGGAAAGATTCAAGAAATGTGTTCCTATAAAATACTTATACAGCACAATAAAAAGTTAATCTTTTCGACAGCTTGGTAGCTAGTTTTAAAATAATAATAATATTTTTTTTTTTAATGTTTTACAATTTATTAAGGCTATTCTTGTTGAAACAGCACTGCGATGAAAAGCACTGCATTGAAATACAATAACATAAAGGGAACAAAACAACACCTCAAAGAAAGAAAAATAACATAAGCCTTAAGAAACATGTTATTCTTATTGTTATCAAGGAGTTTCAGAGATTTAACAATAAGCAACGTCTCAGCAAGAAAGACGTCAAATCTAGGTAACATCTTGAGAAATTTGTTTTTGTGAATAAAAATTTTACAACGCAACAAAAAAAAAATTAACAACAAGATCAATAGCATGATCACTGACGGAAAAATACCATTCAGCAAAATCATATTTTAAGTTACTTAAGTTCTCCCAAAGAGATTTAACCTGATTCTAATGAGAAAATAAATGAAGTAAAGTTTCTTTCTCAACTTTGCAGAGTACACATAAGTTAGAGAGCAATTTGGCAGTTCGCTGGATAGACATTATACAAAATCTTAAAATGTACCTGTTATTTTATAAGAAATGCAAAAGTTTTCAGGGAGTAACCATGCTTTCTTCCAACGAATACTATCAAAAAATTAATCCAGAAAAAATTACATCTAGGGGATGTATATACTGAATAATATAACAATCGCTTTACTGTTACTTTTTTCTTTTTTTTTTTTTAAATAAAGAAAAACTCCATCCAATAAAAGTTTGGGCATGATTGTTTTTCTCTCATTAGAGCAAAGGTATGTTTTAAATAAATGCACATAACTTGGAGACAAACTTTTGATGACAGAATTGAAAGATCTAGCTGGCAGAGGAAGACTTTACAAAGTCATAAATTCTTCATACTCCAGTACAGTAGCTACTCTCATTTTTCACCCAAAACAAAAACAATACTTCTGTGTGTGTGTGTATGCGTGTATGCATGTATGTATGTATGTATACATATACATATACATATACATATATATACACACACACACACACACACACACACACACACAAGATGGATATAAAGAACTATGACGTAAATGACTTCCCGCAGTTATCACGTGTTTTCAGCACTTTGTCAGCACTGACCATGACAGGGGAATATTAATGCTCACCTCTAACGGCCTTAAACCGTTCACACCAAATTCCTCTCGACAAACTTGTCTTTTTGAATGCAAGTCTTAAAAGACATCTCGTTGTCGACCGCAACCTGTATGCCGCCATGTTGATTCAAAACCTAATAACTTTATTGAGCTCTGTACACTGACACCTTATATCCCTTTATGGAGAACAGACACTCTGCTATGCATGTTGTTCTTTCAGGTTTGTATAAGTCACAAACACGTTACAATACATAGGAAATATGTTTTTATAAATATCAAGATCAAAATCTTAGCTTATTCGTGAATAAATGCGAGATATTATTCTGCAGGCGGTTATAAGCAATAACAGAGAAACTGTACCATTTTTAACAATACAGATTTACAAAAGGTGCACTGTTCTTGCTTTGACAGCACTTATCTAATTACATTACAGAATGGAGCTTGAATAAATGACAAATGTTACTCTACAAAAGGTTCGGAATTTATAACCTATAAAAGTTGAACATTAAAGATGTCCACCAAAAACTACACTTGCTTTGCTAACATTTATCCAGCAGCTCAGAATACTGGCACGTGACTGCATAAACGCTAGTTATTACTCTACAGACGGTTATAAAGAGTTAACCTATAACATTTTCGACGACATATGTACACTAAGAAGTACACTGTACTCGCTATGACAGCTTTAATCCAATCAAAACCCAAGGATATTACCACGTGACCGCGTCGGTATGTCACATGTCAGCTGTTCCTCAGCTGATCGGAAGTGCAATCGATAGCTGCTTGTTTGCTCAAACCTGTAACGGAAAGCCATGGCTGAGGCCATAGCAGATACTAGAAGGCTGTATACTAAACCACAAAACCTGAGCGATGCGTATGGGCCACCGAATAACTTTCTAGAGATTGATGTTTCCAACCCCGAGACGGTTGGCGTCGGTCGGAACAGGTTCACGACATATGAGATCAGACTGAAGGTGAGCAGCCAATGCTGGCCCTGATCAGACATCACACGCTTGGACACACTGATTTGTTCTTACTGAAGCTTGAAATACACCTTTAATGCGATTAAAACGAGTGCTAACGGTGTAGCTCATAGTGTATCCAAGCTCACGTTAGCTAATAATGCGTCCAGGTATAACTTTGTAAAACTTGATGGCTTGATAAAATATTTCCATGACAGTGTAACTGTTCAGCTTTGTTTTGATTTTGCATTGAGCGCACCCTCATGTTTATCAAAGCCATATAACTTTCTTTTTTTCAGTGGAACACAAAAGGAGATGTAACTGAAGCTCTCATTTGTGCCTAATAGTTGACTTTCATTGTATGGAAATCAGATTCATTGAAAGGTGTAACTGAAGCTGGCAGTTGTTAACATTCTGCATAACATCCCTGTTCTTTTGTGTTGTCTAATAAGAATGAATACAGGTTTGGAACAAAATGTGGATGATGACAGATTATTCAGTTTTTGGTGAACTAACCCTTTAATTTTTCCTTTTGGCATTGACCTAAATATTTTATTAAGCCTGACTGTGTAATGATCAACTAAGTATGTTGTGCAGTCAAGTACACAGTTTAGTTGGTGTGTACACTTGGCATGACAGAGTTTTGAGACAAGAGTTTCTAGCCATTTCCATTTAGATCTCAAGCATTTAGTCTGTGTGACCACACCCCTTTGTGTAAGCCCAAGATAATGGTGCTTATAATGATAATGATGAACCTGGTTAACGCTAAAGTACTGTGCACATCTTCTTAATCAAGTGAGACCTTTCAGTTTGCTAGTTAAAATGCTTTATTTATTTAATTTTTATTTATTTTCTTTGTTCTTGTCCTCATATGTACCCAAGTTAAGCAGAATTGATTTGACGCATGTTTCAGTAAGTTGTCTTGTAATCAAATTCTTCCGAATTCACTGTGTAGATTATTATTGCATCAGTGAATTTCCCACGCTTACACGTCATTCCTTAGACATGACGAGTCAACTTGCCCATATTTGTGCTGACAAAATGCGTACCCTCATGATTTGTTGGCCAAATTATTCTGAATGTTAGAGGAAGTTTTGAACAGTGAGTCCCACATGGATGCCATCTGCTTTGCATGTGTGTGTTTGCGCGCTGTTATGCATGGAATTGACCTTACACCTGATAAAATGACTGACAGGCCAAATAGCATGCAAACCTCCCAAATTCCCATGGAAAAATGGGAAGTTATGGTACATGTAATTAGGATTATCTATCCAAGGACAGCTAAACTTGCAAATGATGAATGTTCATTTACCCCTCAGTGAAATGAATGCAAAGACTATATAAGATACATGTGACCAAAGTTAACTTTATTAACCTCGTAAAGCCTGACATATTAAATAATAATCCAAAAAATATATATGTATATTGAAATGGAAGAGTTTATTAGTATGATGGTAGATCATTGTAGTATAATAAAAGAGAAGACGGAGCTCATACTCAAAGGGAAAAATGCCTCCTTTTTATTCAGATGCCAAAACTGAGCAATGATGCAATTCAGTGCAGTTGCTGATATTAATATGGCTAATAATTAAGATCAAATACATATAGCATATAATGTCATTCAACGAGAACACTATAAACAGTATAGCAGACTACTTACAAACTTCTAGTGTTATATTAAGTGTTTCAACACTATATATAATTTGCTTTGTTTTGCATTACTTGTATTTTCTTTTTTAAATTACTTGAAATGCGTGAGAAACAAATCATTTAGACCAAAATCAACAGGTAGGCCAAATCAAAAGCAAGCTGACTCACGTCATTATTTTGTTTTATGGACATACAGTATTTGCCCCTGAAAAGCAGTGGACATGGTAATCACTTTTGTATGATCGGTTGGTGTAAGTTGTGTAATTCTTCCCTATAGCTTTAGAAGATTTCTAGAACTAAGCAAAAAAATAAATAAATTACAGCTCTGTTGTCAGCAGTATTTGATTGAGACTCATATCTGTCCATACGCACTGTTGTTTTCTAAGAGGCATTCATGTTCTAATGATGTATCCAACTAGGGGTGGCACGGTACATGTATTCGTACCGAACCGTCACGGTACGGGCGTCTCGGTTCGGTGCATGAGGTCTTACGACGAATACAGACAACTCACCCCCAATCCAGAAGGGGGCGCCCGCAGTAATGCAACGCTGTTTGATAACCGCCAGCAGAAGAACAGCGAATGCCGTGAGATGCGCACTTGAAAACAAAGCCCCGAGACAGTGACCATGTGCTGATTCTGAACGCGTCTCTCACATAGACTGACAAGGGAGTATACTTTAAAGGCTTGCGTACTCAACTGTTTGCGAAATGGGGCTTTGAGCTTGTGTATCCTACCTCTCTCATTCGGCACAAATCCAAATATTCCATAATATTTCCATAATTGCGATGTAAAGTGTAGTTGCGAACGCTAAACTATTATTTATTATGTAAATTATAGGCTTTGTACTTCAGTCGCGTTCCAACGGTGACACAGAGGCGCGCGCTGATGTTTGGCTCACTGTATTTTATTTTGATAAAGTACCAACAGTGCTGTCAAGTTAGCAATGCTGGAACTGATGTGTTTTTTTTTTTTTTTTGTGTGTGTGTTTGTGCGCGCGCGCTGTTTCCTTATACCAGCAGAATCAACTTTAAACACTTATTGTGTTATTAATAATCACTGTATAAAGGTCTGCTTTTATTTGTGTACACTCACAATGAAAACAAAACGGATTTTATAGACATAACATGTAATAATATTTAGTATTTTCACATCTAGATGGAAAAAAATTGTAATTTGCACTACTGTCTGTTCAAAATAAATGAAAAGAAACTGAGCATAGTAGATGGTTTTTTCCCCCTGTTGTACCGAAATCGTGTCGAACCGTGACCCCCGAACCGAGGTACGTACCGAACCGTGACATCTGTGTACCGTGCCACCCCTCTCTGTACCTCCATTGGTAGTCGCCACATTGTATTACTGCTTATTTGCATGAAAGTTAAGCTCATCTTTGAACTTATCGCAAATGGTCGATGTTGCTCAAATTGCAAAAATCTCCAGAAATATCTTTGTTGCTACAAATCAGTGTGAACATCTCTTTAGCAGGAAAACATACATGGCCTAGTTAGAAGTCATCTTAGTGGTTTAGGTTGGTAAACAAAAGATTGCACTGACTATTGTGCACTTGAGCAAGGTACTCGCCGTCCCTGCAGCTTAACATTGCAACATTACCTGAAACTAATGGAAATAAATTTCACCTCTGTTCTTTGTTCTTCTATTCTATTCTATTCTTTTCTTCTTGACACATTTGTAACAATACAGTCCCCTTTCCTTCAGAAAGTTTTGATGAAAGACGCAATGTTAATCAGACTCCGGTTTTGTTGTTGAAACTCTTCCCATCTGATTCCCTTTTCTTCCCTAAATAGCCCAAATTCTCCTTTGAAATTCAATACTTTTAAATTTAAAGTGCTCGCCTAAGGAGGCGGAGGCGCAGATAAGACATTGTCAAAACCCCTTACTGTCCTAAGCAGTCATTTTCCACAGCTGATGAGTTGTGACAGGTGTTGTTGTGTCTGCTAATAGGCCACTGTCTTCCCAGCTTTCCAATAGTATTTTTAGCTTTCTCCTACCTACAGAGCGAGCCACCGCCTGCCATTAGCCCAAATCTAAAGCTACTGTACTTGATTAGCGTATAATAATTAGCATATGCGTGTAATCAGTATTATTGTGTGTCTCTGAGTCGGCGGTGACCCTGCTTTGCATAAGGGAACACCCCACACATCCCTCTCACGCTATCGCTCTCTCGCTCTAGCCCTCAAGACAGAGAGAAAGAGCGGAGCTGTCAACTTTTGATTTGCTTCTGAAGTAGCCCAATCGCAACAATGAGAGGAGATAAAGAGATTCTGTTTGTATTTGTCATAGTAACACTGCCTATGTTGATTACATGCTTTTGCATGCCAAGGGCAGCATCTTTCTTTGACGCTCTTCCGCACCATCCACGCACGCTTTCTCTCTTTCGCTCCGTGGCCAACCATTATCCTTTCCATCGTCATATCCCACATCCCATAGATGATCCTGGCATGGTAAGTGAGAGAAAGAAGCCAAGCCATATTTGTGTGTGTGTGTGTGTGTGTGTCTTGGAGAGGGAACGAGAAGCTTCTTAATCCCTTCTTTTAAAGTGGAACGTGTGAATGACTATGGGGGTGCAGACCTCGTCTTAACCCCCTGCCAAACCCACCCCCCACTGGAATGGCACAAAACATGCCCATCCCCCGTCACCTGCTCCTCTGGTCTCATCTCGGGACGGGCATATCTCTAGTGATGGATTCTTAAAGTTCGGTTGTCTTTTGTTCACCTGTAACTCAAAGGTAGAATTTATTTATACTCATGCCATTTCAAACCGATTATCAAACTGACAGAATGGAAAAAAATTTTTATGTGTTGTTCATGTGAACAGTGTCCGATTTATGGACATATCTTGAAGTGTGAGGACAATCTTTGTCATCAATCAATCAATTCAGTTCACAAAACCAAAACTGAATGATTTGTTTGTGAACTGACTGACTCTCCAGTTGCAGCAGCTAACCTAAATTTAGTCTGTTCTTATCAAGCTATCATGTGACTTCATAAGACATAAAAATGTACCACAAGAGTTGCATGCACCACTTTTATGATACTTTCATTGTGCTTTTGCATCCTCTTTGATGCCTGAAAGCCTCCGTTCCCATTCATTGTAGGTGTATTGGAAAGTGCGAACAGTAAAATTCTTCAGAATCTGTTCTTTTGTGTTTTACTAAAGAAAGTAAGTCAAACGGGATTGGAACGATATTAAGGTGAGTAAGTGATGACAACTTACATTTTTTGGGACAATTGTCCCTTTAGCAAAGTTTAAAGTGCCCCTATTATGGGTTATGAACGGTTCATATTTTGGTTTTGGGAGTCCCCAACGACAGGTTGACATGCATGCAAGGTCAAAAAACACTTTTTTTTTCTTATAATATGCATTTTATTTTTACCTTATTTGCTCAACGACTCCCAAACGATTTGCTCAACGATTCATTTTTCCAAACCCCTCCTTTGCGTGACGCTAATTTGCGGTGATTGGCTCGATTGGTTGATTTCATTTAAGGCAGCGTTTGTGAGGGCAGTGCTGCTTTGTATACAGCCGTTACCGGGGAAACAGCTATTTGCCCCAAAAGCACCACCTAGTGGCAAAGAATGAATTTTCATTCAGACCAACGCAAAAATCAAGTTAGACGTCTGCAAGCCCCTCGGGTTCTAGGTTTTAGGCCCGTGCAGGGCTCTAAATCAAGTTTCCCAGGTCTGCACGTGCAACAAGTGGGCGGGCAATATGCTAATGTTTCATGTTGACGTCCACATGAAATGGTTTGGGATTCGTTTTAAAAATGACTGGTTTCAATGATTCAGAGTCGACTCTTTCTTTTGAGAGACAATAATTTTATACACGGTGCACTTTAAGATTTAAAACTTGGCAGGATGTTTTCATTCACTTAGAGCTGTGTTACACACTGCATGAAAGGTCATTTTCAAAAATTCATAATGGGGCACTTTAATTCATTAACTCAAAGCAGGTATGCTTCTGTTACTGTCACGTTTGATAAATTTAATGCATAATTTATTAAATGTGATAGATCTGTTTACAATGAATAAACTCCATGAAATTAGCCCCAATGCTGGGAAAAAAAAAAAAAATTCTATCAAGTTTTCACACAAATGAATTGTAAAAACATGATATAATTGAGGCATGCATTTTACATCACCGTAAAGACAGTAAAGTTTTCTTTTCTTTTCTTTTCTTTTTTTTAAGTGGTTATTTTGAACATTCTGTTCATTAAAGAATCCTGAAATTTTTCCACAAATATATTAAGCAGCACAGCTGAATTTTTTAACATTAATGATAATAGGAAATGTTTTTGAGCAACAAATCAGAATATTAGAATGATTTCTGAAGGACATGTGAAACTGAAGACTGGAGTAATGGCTGCTGAAAATTCGACTTTGAATGACACGTCGAAATATATTAAAACAGTTATTTTAAATTGTAATAATATTCCACAATATTACTTTTTTTATTGCTTCTTAATAAATGAAGCTATGGTAAGCATAAGAGAAAATCTTACCAAACCCAAATTTTGGAAAGATAGCGTAGCTGAATCAGTTTGGTTTCTGCCTGATTTTCCAATTGGTCATACTTTTTGCTCATGAGATAGGACAGTCCAGTTGGAGAACTGTTGCTTTATATCAGAAAAGGAAAATAGCTTAAGAAACTAAATGTTAACAACCTCTAATCTTTCATTTTATGGATTATTCAACTTTGTAACTGTGACGCATTGACTTTGTCTCAGAATAGGTCCGTTTTATTGGGTTTGTCACAGACCGCTTGAATTCATATTCACATGACAGCAGAACATAGGCATGGACTCTCAGATAATGATAGAAGTTTTGTTTGTTGACTTCAGTTCATATAATTTAATATCAGATCCATATTGTGACGGTCTCACCATGGCATTAACTCTGTTTTGTGGCCACTTTATTTACAGTGCAAAAGTTGAGTGACATGAGACCACTGACTCTGCACAAAAACCACCAGACGGAGGACTTTGGGATTCAATGTTGTGTACAGACAGGAGAATCCTCAGCCCCCCTTCTGCGTTTTTGTATACAACGCTCTCTTTCCCTACCCATCTTTCACTCCCTTTCTTCCCTCTTCACCTCCTCCTCCTCCTCATCCCCCTTTCATTCTCTTTTCCAATTTCCAAAAAGCCCTCTCTCTCGCTCTCCCTTTCTGCCATTACTAAAAATGGCTTGCTTGCCTGGTTGTCAGTCCCAGTCAAGTGTAATCCAAAGTCTACAGCATCCTCCCCGACAACTATTTTAATGGTAATGGGCAGCATATTGTATCAAGGCTACCATATCCTACTTGAGATGACAGTATCAAAAGTGGGAGTTGATGCTATGGGAACAAAGACAGGGGGCAGCTTTTTGCCAGAGTGAGGGTGTTGGGCGGGTGTGTTTTGCGTGTGTGTGTGTGAGAGAGAGAGAGAGAGCGACTTGTGTGTAAAACGTGGAGGGGGATGATGGTGGGGCGCGAGTGCTCTCATTGTCCCTCTGTCCTCTTCTCTTTGGAGCTATGATGCGATGAGATGGCATTGTGCTTCCATTTTTGCTACTTTTATTTTGAAAAAGAGAGAGCAGGGCGGAGAGATGAAATGCTCGCTCTTAAACTTGACTTGATCCGACTCGCTAAAAGCTAATGCATAGCCAGCGCAAAGCCCTTACGCAGGGTGAGGTGACCTCTCTCGGCTGTTTTTTCACTGCCCTCTCTCTCCTCCTAATGAGGATACACCATTGTCCCCAGCACACACATGCATCTGAAAAAGAGGAGAGAGACCGGGATTCTGCCATCTCCTCATATCGGCATAAGCCATGTGGAAGCTTTTAACAGTGCGGAAGAGTGACTAAAAGAAAGAGCGCTTTTAGTGCAGCTTTCACACAATTGGCTATTTTTGGGTGTTGTGTATAAAATGGACCTGGTCTGTATTACTCTCTGTCTCTCTCCGACTTTTTCTCGCTCAGTCACTCTGTTCCATTCTTTTTGGGTCGTTTTGTTTTTGTTTTTGACATTTTTAGGGCGTTTTTGAACCTAGTTTGTTTGGACGAGATGAATGTGCTGATAACATTGAGCATATAGGCTACCTGTTGAATCTTGAAGATAGAATCTCTGTGTAATTTCTTATCTAAAGAAATCGCCTTTTCCTCTGGTTAATCGACATAATTCTGATCAGTGAAAGGACAGTTTGCACACATGCTACATTTTATAAACTAATTTTGGTCCAATTTGAAATCCAAACCGAGCCATGTTTCATGACAATTTAGTCCTGTTTATTTTGTTATCATTTTATTTGAAACAGCCATCTTGCCATGTTCTGTCATAGACTTCGAGATACTTTAAAGCTCCACAAGTAACTTTTTTATTATTATCAATGTTGAAAACAGTGCTGCTTATTAGTTTTTGGAAACTGTGATAGATTTTCATTCAGGATTATTTGATGAATAGAAAGTTCAAAAGTAAAGCATTTGAAATAGAAACACTAGAAGTCAGTTGCTGCCTTAAATTAAAATTTTATTAAAATGACTTTAAAAATCAAGTTGAATCTCCTATAACTTCAAAAACTAAGTTGAAATTGGTTCAACTGTTTTGATTGAGTTGAAGTAATGGAAAGACATGTTGAAATGACTTATTGATCATATCATATATATTTTTACAGTGAATCTTTTGTAACATTTTAGACATTTTTACTGTCTTTTTTTGATCAATTTGATGCATCTTTTTAGAATATTTAATTTCCTAAAAAAAAAATAATTTACTGTCTCAACGTTTGAGCGGTGGTCCATTTAAAATTTATCATTGTATCTTTGATCACTGTGTGTAAAATTTATCATTGTGATCCAGCCACAAGCTATTTGCCTATTCACACTGAATGTGAAAATGCTGCTTGATGTTTACTATGTGGCGCTAGATTTTGGACCATTGAGGTTTCACTCAGGGCGGGGCTATTGAGTGCAACCAAATAGATACCAAGCGATCCACCAAATGTTGTTTTCTCGGAGCAGCAAATGTCAAAAACTCTGATTAACATCACATCACTCTTGGTTATCACAGTGTCACAGTGTTATACTTCATGTCAAGAAGCTTTGTTTGTAGCAGGTCCTGTTAGTAGGCGTCTAGAGATAATTAAAAACAGACATCATTAAATATCCCACAGTGCTTATGGAATTAACATAAAAACCACCCAAGAGAGCATAGCTGACCATCAGAGAGTCTCTAAGCATTTGATCGTGCAACATAGAGTCTCATTACCTGCCGGTTTAATCATGTCATAGCGTTCCCCTCTCACCAGTACGCTCACAGGTATTGATGGACCTCTTGAAAAGCCCCGTCTTAGCCGCAGCGCAAGGCTGCTGTCTTAATGAATTGGGCTGTTTTCATCTGCTCATTGAGTGTTTGATGTGTAAGGGCTTCCGTCTGTGTGGTTAACTTTGGTTGCCACGGTAATCAGGCCCTTTGTTGGGCTGTTTTGTTTGCTTGTCTCAGGTTTGATTGAGATCATTAGCAGTGAGGGGAGGACAGTCAAACTCTTCAGAGTTTACATCTGCAGCTGTATACAGTGTGACGCACCCCTCCTTTTCTCTTTACACGCGCACACACATCAATACAACACTGCTCCCGTCACAGCATTTTTGTTGAAGTGTAATTAGTGGTGCTTGCAAGCATCACTATTACTATTGCTCATACTTAAGGTGAGGGATTTGAACAAAACCCTAAGCCAAAGTCGTAAATCTCAGCTTTGGCTGTGGAGTTTGCACTAGGTACGTGATTGATACCTCAGTCGTGCAGCTTGTTGTGTGCTGTTACTTTTCTTATTGGTCAGACTTGTAATTTATGACTAGCAAGTGATAAAACAGACAAACAAATCCCAATGACTTGCAATGAAATAGGGACAGGAGTTAGAACAGCCTAGCAACTAACCACAAGACCTTTCATCATGGTGGTGACTTTTGAATGGCCAGCTACCACTTTTTCTTCAGAAAATGTCAAATATTTAGTATTTGTCATTAATTTAAATTGTGCACTTCAAGTTCAAGTTTGGAGACAGTAGTTGTTGTTTTTTTTTTTTTGAAAGAAGTCAAATTATTAATTAAATTATTATTCAAATTTTTACAATTTAAAGTAGATATTTTCTATCTGAATATGTAATTTATTCCTGTGATGGCAAAGCTGAATTTTTAAGCAGCCATTACTCCAGTCTTCAGTGTCACATGATCCTTCAAAAACCGTTCTGATATGCTGATTTTAGGTTCAAGAAATCTTTCTTGTTATCAGTGGGTTTTTTGGGGGGGTTTTTTAATTATCAAAGCAGTTGTGTTGCTTAAGATGTATGAAACAATTTATAATGGAAACCATGATACATTTTTTCAGTATTCTTTGATGAATAGAAAGTTCAAAAGAACAGCATTATTTCAAAATAGAAATGTTGTAACGATGTAAAAGTGTTACGTAAGGTACTGTTATTTATTAAAAATAAATAAAATACTTTGTCCTAATCTTAATGTACAGAGGCAGCTTTCTAAGTAAGTGATTTTTTTTTTTTTTCATTTTGTTTGAGCGGCCCAACATGGTAACATTGATTTGACTAGACAGAGAGCGTTTTTTTAGAAAACCTGTTCAGATACAATTATTATTTTTGTTGTTTTATTACTGCCACAGAAATGCCACACCTTGGCTGGTGGCAGAATTGGCAAGCTTGTCCTTTGTCCAAGTGTCACTGAAAAGTTTAATATAATAATCATCATCCATGATCCTCATCGTCATCATCCATAGGCTTTCTACTCTTGACCATTTATTTTCTGTTTTCATTGATGTCCTCTGCCTTGCAAATAAGGGGAAGAGATGACTAACCAGCTTGGATTATTTTTTTTTTTTTTCAATCTTGTCCCCTGCTTCACCTTGTAAACACATGACTGAAGACGTAGAGTGAAATAAGAAACAGAACCTGACCTGTTGACACCTTTTGTAGGTCTTTATCATTTCTATGTGTGTGTGTGTGTTTTAAGAAGTTTTCAAGATAAATGGTCTTTCACCCTTGGCCTAAGAACTAATCCTGTTCAATAACTAACTAACTCTTCCACCGGTGTGACCGTGGACCACATAATAGTCCTGAAACCATGACATTATTGTCATGAGTGTGTGTATTAAATTACCTGTTACTGCGATCAATTGACATAGGGATTAACTTCTTTTGACCTTCTTACTTAGTGGAACGTAAACCCAGTGGTTCAGCCATTCACAAAGTATTAGTCAGCACCTCAGCGAGGCTGCTGCTAAACGCTTCCTCGGCACTGCAGCTACCCTGCTCTCAAAGCTATTGAGTTAATCCCCGTCTTATATGACCGCGTGGGTTGAGGAAATGCCTAGATCAGAGTTACAAAAATACAGATGGTACTGGAGATCACAGAAATACAGTGGTGTGAGGACGAGGAGGTTACTGCAAAGAATGAAAGATTGGAAGTTATACAAACTTATGTCTTTTTATAAAAATTTCTATGAATAAAAAAAAAATAACTTTTTTTTTTTTTTTTATTCAGAGATTTGGAACCTCATTGGGGTGAATAAATGATGACGGAGGGTTTTATTTTTTGATGAATTTATAAATTTACACTTCAAAAGTTTGGGGTCGGAAAAACTTTTGGAAGTCACCTTGATACTTTTTTCAGGATTCTTTGATGAATAGAAAGTTAAAGGGATAGCTCTCCCAAAAGTGAAAATTGTTGTCATTTACTCACCATAATGTTGTTCCCAAACCTGTATGGATTTCTGTCTTCTGATTTTTTTGACAAATGTGGGAACCCGAACATGCAGTTTCTGGTAGCGACCGACTTCCATAGTAAGGAAAAAAAATATCATGGAAGTCAATGGCTAATGTCAACTATTTTATTCTACATGGACTGGGTCATTTTATTGGGGTGGTCATTTTGAGATCATATGACCAGCTGAATATACTTATTTTATGTTGCTAACTTCTTTATTATTGGACAGTTTCACTTCGATAACAATTTAATATATTAATTTAATACGTTAAATTATATGGTTTACTGAGGCATAAAATGAAAAACATAGATATGAGTCAGGTTAATGGAGATGGGAAACAAGCAGAGTTGGATAAAGACTTAAAAAATAGAGGGGGGGGGGGGGCTGAAGTGGTGGGTATTTCATCAATATTTCTCATTGTGAGGAAAGATCTACACTTTCTGAAGGGACCCTCTCAAGGCTAAAAACCTGACTTGGAGTAGCTGAAGAGATGGAGGGAGAGAATGAGCAATGGAAAAAGGAAAGGTCTTGGGGTAACTGAGGATCGATGAGCATTTCAACTCTTCCTGTCCAATTAGGGCCCACATGAGACTTTGTCCCCAAAGCATACATTCATTTATTCGTTTAACTTACTGTCTCTTCCACAGTGTATTCATCTGTTTGGAGTCTGCATCGAGCAAATCAGCCTGTGTAGGAGTATTGATCTGTATTTTATTCCCGTACGCTGCCTTTTGCCTCTTCAGCTTCTCCTTGAATACTGTCATCAGGCTGTTCTTTTATTTCATAAACATCTGCCTCTCCAGTGACCCTGTTTTAGAGTCTCGGTGGGCCTTTTTGTGGACTCTACCTATTTATTCAATGCTTTACTCTAATACTGAACTTGGTTTTATTGAAATAATGATGCTGTTCAGCCACACCGTCAGTCTTAACGTGGTTTTCAAACTACTTTTATTTAAAAATGTGCATCTGTTTTGAAACGGTCTGCCTTAATATGAGATAGACATGATGTTTCAGATGTTTAATTTCCATTCTCCCCAGACAAACCTCCCTATCTTCAAGCTGAAGGAGTCACGTGTCCGGAGGAGGTACAGCGACTTTGAGTGGCTGAGAGGAGAGCTTGAGAGGGAAAGCAAGGTGAAGGATAGTTGAATGAAATGATGTTGCTTTGGATGGAGCATGGTGCATGAATGCTCAGAGTGGGGCATTTTATCATCCTTCCATGTTGTTGTTGTTGTTGTTGTTGTTGTTGTAAGGATCCATTTCAACTAGAAACATTTAAGAGTAATGCTTTTTCAATCATTGGATTGGAAATTATGTATGAAGTGATAGTAAGAGACCTGTGATTGCATTGAGATGTATGTAACGTAAGTGAAGTTTTTGTATTTTACAAATAGGTGGTAGTTCCTCCTCTTCCTGGAAAGGCTCTGATCAGGCAGCTCCCATTCCGTGGGGATGATGGTATATTTGATGACTCTTTTATCGAAGAACGGCGGCAAGGCCTAGAACAGTTCCTCAATAAGTGAGTTCCTCCAGATACCTTGCATTTCTGTTCACCAGAAACATTAATCTTTGATTTTACCTTGAACCAATTGAGCAGAAAAGAACAATTCCTATAAATCGCTACAAATTTCACAAATAAGGACAGAATTAACTCCAAATTTAACAATTAACATGCATTTTTTCCAAATTAAGTATTCTTTGTGAAGATCCGTTTATCCAAACTCAATTTGCACTACATTCCAGGTGTACATTTTATCAGTTCATGTATTTCTTGGAAGTCAAACTCATGACTTTGGAGTTGCTAGCGCCGTGCTGTACTGTTTAAGTTACAGGAAAATTACTGTATTGCAACGCCCCTATGGCCAACATTCAGTTCTCAATGCTAAATTAGTTTTCCACTAATATTCAGAACCTAAAAAGCCAAAATATGAACAAAACAATTTCTTTCCCAGTCATAACAACTTTTCATTCAAAACAGTCACAGAAATCTAGATCTATTAAAGATTTAAGTTATAGATCTATTAATGAGATATACTATACTGTATATACACTAAAGCGTAAACCATGAAAGACTTTTTTTTTTTTTTTCCCCGTGGCACATACATTTGGAAAAACAAAATGGTTTAGTGCTAATAATAATAAAATAAAAACATAAATAAAAAAATTCAGTTATTTATTGAAATGTAGAGGTTATATTTAGAGTATAGAGTAAATGTAGAGGTTAAATATTTGAAAGAAAAAAAGAGGGTACGCAGCAAAAGTGGCAATATTATTGGAGGATACTGTATGTACCCAGGATGCATTTTGGAAATGTCAGTTATTAAAAAAGATTTTATTCAGAAGTGTATGATATGACAAAATTTACATAGTCCTCTACTGCGTGTCCTTCCTCTTAACCTATTTTAGCCTTAGCACCTCTGAACTGTTTTTGTAAAGAAGACTGAAGCGGTTATCACGATAACGAATTACAATAGTTTTTCCTCTTTCTGTTAATTTTGAGTTTTTAGGTTAAGGTACTTCAGTAAAAGAGAAAAACAGACACTTGCCAGCCTTTGTGTCATCGGATGTCTTCCCTCACACTTTTTTTCCTTCTCTCATAATTACCTACAGAATGATCGAAACTGATGAGAGGCCGCAAGTGCACCAGCTTTACTTTTTACATTTGTTTTATTTTTGATGTGTAATTTATGATAATTGCGAGTGAAATTACAGGCGTGCATACCTTTTTCCCTACAAGATGTTGTGTGCACTCCTGCTTATTTTTGATCCGAGGTGCCGTTCCCCCGCCGACTGAGACAATAAAAGTTACAGTTCGATTGTAATTATTTGCTGTGATTGCAGACTTTGCCATTATCTTTGTTTCATGTGCAAATGCGCCGGCTCTACCTGTTTGAATTTTAATACGAGATGAACAGCTGTAAATTAGGTTTGAAGAAAGGATATGGAGGTAATTAAGATGGGATTTTTTTTTTTTTTCTTTTACCGAAAATTCCTGAATTAAATGTCATTGTTCACTACTAATAGCACCTGGAGAAGGGGGACGCATTCCCATCATACTTCTAGACTACATGTGAGTGGATTTGTACAGCATGTCCCAAATCTGAAAATGATCCTCCGTCATCTTGACTTGTAACATCGTGAGCATCGTGTAATTTTAGAGGTGTGAGGGTCCTTTTTTTTATTCCACTGGAAACTGGAATAGATTGAATGGTAAAATAATGAGTTTAATTAGCATGATGGCTCATTCTACTGTTTTTAAAGATATGCGTAATTAAATTTCGATATTATTGCTCTGAAATTCAAACTGGATGATTTATGATCTGAAGAGGAATGCTGCAGAATGTCACAGCCTCCTAATAATATCTAAGAGTTGTATCTTGATTGGGGTCAAAGTTGATTCCGCCTCCTCTCTCTCTCTCTCTCTCGCTCTCTCTCCTGCTTTACAGTGTGTGTCCTTGCATAATATTTTTATGGTGGCTAACATGCATTTTTTGGTCTGGTTTTTCCAGAGTGGCTGGTCATCCATTGGCCCAAAATGAGCGCTGCCTGCACATGTTTCTACAGGATGAGTCAGTGGATAAAAACTACACCCCTTCCAAAATTAGACAAGCCTGAACCGGTCTGGACTCTACATACACACTCACTCTCTCTCTCTCTCACACACACACACACACCAAAAAACATGGCCCACAAGCAATATGAAAGGTTTGAATCATTCTTAACAGCAACAGAATCTTAGCATGAACCATAGGGTGGCTAAAACATTTACAAAATAATTGAAAATGTTCTCTAGCGTTAGTTGTCCCTTCACTTCTCCAAAAGTACTTTTTTGATCTCTGCTTATAGATTGTTTCAGTCTTTTATTCTGATTTATAAATCCATAATCTTAATATTACCACTTTAAGTCAGATCAAATATGTTATTATGTGTAATTCATTGTGGTTAACAATTATTTATGGTAGTTTTGTCTGAGAGCACCACTAACTTCAATTAGTACAAGATCAAGCGAAACGAACCAAATAACTGTATCACAATTATGCAAGCACTATATCTCACACATCGGCTTCCCTGTGTTATTGCTTCTACCTGCTTGTGTTGCTTTTAATGCTGAAGAACACATACAGCAGCTCACCGTGCAGGATGCTCTTAATTGGGAACCTCCTTGATACGTGGTGGTTGATCGTGTGCCGTGTGACCCACTTGGCTGCAGACCAGCCTGTTTTTACTGTGTAAAGGCGGTACACAGAAACACAGAGAGTGCTGCCTACAATGCATGTTTCCAGATTTGTATACTGCTGTGCCATTGTTTTGTTTATGAGAATTTTCCAATAAAACGGATCAAACACATGCATGTATGATGTGGTTTGCAAAACTAAAGCGTCTCTGTTTGCTTCCGATGAAATATCTAAGAGGCGATCCTAGCTTTAGAGTGGTTTTAGACATTTAGTCTGCCTTAAAAGCTTTTTCTTGACCATCCGGAGATTATTTCAGAGGAAATACGTTTTGTTAACTGAAGGGCAAGTATTAGTATTCCATGTGCAGGAATGATCAAAATGAACAGTGAAATGAATTCTACCCAGGTATTGTTCATCCACAGCACATGGACATTTGTCAGTATTATACACACAACAATATTAAAAACTACATAAACTCTAGTTATCGCTCTTTTGTTATTTGCTAGATTTCATTTACTGATAAACGGACACATCGAAATCAGAATGCATTTAGTCAGAAGGTTTTTTATTAATCTGCTAAGACTGAGGCGGGTGGCTCTGAAAGGGAGAAAATAGTTTAATTAGGAATGGTTACTCAGACTAGAAAAAGGACTGGAGGAAACAATGAGAAAGGCATAGGTCCTGGATGCTCGGATATAGAGGAATCTTAAAGAACACAGGCAATACTAGATTGTGAAGGTCAGTTCCTCCTCAAATGTCCTTCAGAAACAGTAGAGTAGAAGAAACGTTTTTCATTGTAAGAATATTTTGGGGTCAAAATTGATTTACAATAACTGGTTCTTCAAATAAGGGTCATTTGTTTTGTGGGTATTTACAGTGTATTTTTACTGAAACCAGGACAAAAGTGAACACTGCACTTAATTGATACCTTTTGGAAAGCGCATATGTAACTATATATTAAAAACATATAGGATATATAACTATGAGTGTACGCTGTTGGGAAACGGGTGTGTTTTTGTATTGTTTCTAATTGCTGTACAAGACACTGCAATTGCAGGCCTACATTCAACCTTTTGTTAAGTCTAGCATTGTCTCGTATTTATTGTTTGCTATTCTGTTACAGCATGACAGATCGTGCCTACATTACTTTTGACGGAATTCAAATGTTGTTGAGAGTCAGTATGTGCAACAATGCTGTATATAAGGTAAAGAGAAGGGCACAGCCGCTTGGCTCATGTAACCTTGGAGTTCATTTCACGTCAGAGCAGCCCATTAAAAAGGAACTAGGATAAATTGGATTGAAAGTTGTCATCGCAATCATGTTTCTTTCTATTGTATCCTCTCTATCAAAAAATGAAGCTAAAAAATGCAATTTGGGATAAGCCCTTGATTTGTGAAAGAGTGCTTGAAACCCCGAGCCGTGCGAGGCACAGCAACTTCACTCAAGGTCCAGGGTATTGTATCGGCAATGGTTCAATATGCACTTACGTGCAGACGTGAACCTCTCTGTCTCCGTTTAATACCCCGTTTAGGGTGCAATGGACCTTTTGCTGCTTGTAGAAGGAAGCCTTAGAAACCCAGAAAGTAAAAGGAGACATGCATTTGACAGTTGTTGAAGGACCAGGTGATCAATATTCAATATTTATTCTAATATCTTAGAACAACTTTCACAAAAATTATCACTGTACAACGAGAAATGTATTTACAGACTACAAAAACAAATCAAGTGCTGATCGCGGTGTCTCTTTTCCAGGGTTAGTAGCTAGTCAAACAAAGGTTTAAAATGGCGACCTCCGACAAGGGCCATGGATTGAGCAGAAACAACTTTTTAAACATCAATAAAATGACATTTTCAGAGTGGGCGCACAGAAAACTCACAATGCCAACAGATCTGTATCCAGAGGATTTCGAATGCCCTGCCTGTAAACCCTAATCTTCTGTTAAGGTCACAGGGTGTGGGTGCTGCGGCCTCCCAGTCACCTCAGTAGGTAATTATGTGATGCATCAAGTCAGTAATGCTCAGTCCTGCTGCCTTCCTGCAGAGTTTAATTCCAACCTTTCAGTGTACATTTGAAGTAACCCTGATTAGCTGGTTCAAGTGTTTTGATTAAAGTTGGAGCTTCTGCGAGAAGGTAAAACAGGAATGAACTTGCTCTTCAATTCTGACTCATGGGCCTTTGGTTTTCAGCACTATGTCAAAGGGACAGCGACCTACTTCCCTGCAACATACCTCATGGGTTCTTTTTTTCTTTTTTGGTTTTCTTCAAAGTTCTTGTGGACAAATGAATGATACTGGTGCTGAAATCAAAACAGCATTGGTCATATAGGTAGTTGGTCAATTGGACACAATAAAAGTCCCGTTTTGAAATGAATGATTGTACATAACCTCACGGACACTCCATTCAAATATGACTACGAACTAAGATAATTTTGTATTTAAATCTTGACAGAACAAGAACAGATTAAGCTTGTTAAGTTACTTCCATAAACGAACTTAAATAGATTAAAAGTAAATCAATTAGAAAATTACTGGTTAAACGTTCATTTTTTTCTTTCTAAGCAGTAAGCTCAACTTGTAGAGATTCAGTCTTTTGTTTGTTTTATAGTTTCCCTGCGTAATAACATCTTGACATTGGTAGAGCTTTGTTCTCCAAACAAGTGCGTGAAGTATCACATTAGGGTATCTGGTATCATCCACAGCGTCCATGCGAATGCCAAGGTCAAAGATACGTTTTCTTTTCTTTTCTCTGTCTCTCAGTAGCTCATATATCACTGGATTTGTACATGTCGGAGAGCAGTCGTGTGATGGGCACGTTTCCGATGGTCTTTTTGAAAAACACCTCTTCAATGGTGGACGGACCAACTGAACGCAGAGCAGGCAAGAGCAACAGCAGTTTCCCAAAGCGACACGGCTGAGTGGGGTACCTGGAACGCAACAATTCGTTAAAAAAAACAAAACAAAAAAATACACAAAATGAAGTGTTCTAAATTTGCGTAATACTTATTTAATGAGCTTTTATAGATTCACCCATGCCGTACCTGGTGTGGATGTAGCTGTTTAGAGTCAGCTGGGCTTCGTCCTGAAGGGCTGCAATAGCACTGGCGTTGCGAAAGCTCCTCAATTCCGAGCCACTATGTGTTGGAACTGCAAGAACGGGGGGAAAAAACGGCATGTTTGTTCAGACCTACTGTTTGGCCAGTAGAGAAAGTTTCTGTAATTATTAATAGTAGCTATATTTCGCTTTAATATGTTGAATTTTATTGTATTTTCTCGAACCCCACCTGCTTTAAAGGTGACTATGCACTTGAGGCACGCGAACTCCGTAGCGTCCAGTCTTAACTGTCTGAAGCGAGTCACGACCTCCTGCAGCGCCTGGATTTCTGCGATGATTTTGTTTAGCCTCTGGGAATCTGTGTTCTCGGTGTTCATTCCTAATTCGCGAGAAAACACTAAATATTTGACTTGTATGGAGATAACATTTGAAGATATCGTATTTTTACAAAACGTTGTATGGCCTACCTGAAACAGCTAGGAGAGTGCTGGAGTCCACTGGAATGGCCCACTGCGCTATACCCAACACGAACAGCTCCCTCCAAGCGTCTTCTAATAGGATCAACTGCAAAAAAAAAAAAGGTAAGTTCATTCATGACTATAAATAAAACACCTAGCATTTGAGTTTGGTTTCACACTTGGTGGCATATATAGCATATTTAATCTGTGTGAAATTAAACCTTGGCGAATAATAACACTTGTTTACCTGGTCCGGTAGAGGGAGTGTGGAGAAGGCCGGAACGCTCTTGGCCCATTTAATGCTCATGAAGAGCAGGCGCGCTGCTGATTCGCACACAGACTCGGTCGCCACTTCATACAGGTACATGGGATTGCCGCTAACTTCATGAGGATACTGAAAAGTGATTACATTATCATAGAAAATAAGCGGGGTCGCATGCGTTCAGATAGCCTAATAGTTCAATATGCTTTAGTGAAGTTCATATAAATTGACAATTCGTTCATTTAAACTGCATTGTTATGAAGGAACATGTTTACCTTCGGTGTGGGTTGGGCGAGGCCCACAATGGCCTGTCGTTCCGGTGTGCTTGTGACCGTGTTTAACTCCAGATTGTGAGGCTCCAGCTGCGTGACTGTAGTGAAAAACGGCGGCCCCGGGATAGAAGTGGATGGGAAATGTGTCGACGAACCGTTCACCTCTTTATGCCCTCGGAAATACAATGCCACCTGCTTTCGAATGGTTGAAGTCCTCGGTCCTCTCTCGTGCTGCACGGCTGTAGTGATGTAAAGATCAGTGACATGAAAAATAAGCGTTCTCATATGACACAAAACAGAAATCGTTTAAAATTAGTTTAGAAACGTGTCAAATAATTTATTTGTTCTTGTTGGATTCATACATTTTAGAAAAACGTTTATAGCATTATTTAAAAATTTATTGAAATTCTAAATTATTTTAGGCTACTTGCATCTTGAAGACACAAAACACAAAAGTGTGCACAGCTTAATCATTATAGGCTACTATTTCTTTTCTACAAATATCTTGAATATAAATTAGCTACTTTAATTAGGATTACTCCATTTGACCTTTTTCATAAAAAGTTTCATTCAAAGACTACTAAGTCTTGTGGTGCATGGGCACTCTCTCTCTTTCAAATGTTAATAATAGTTAAAAGTGGCTTTACGGCTTAGTACTATTTCAAAAAAAAAAAAAAAAAAAGTCAAACATTTTGCATATACGAGTGGTCTTGTTGTTCGTAAGTAAAACACTTAAAAGCAATACTTTTCTATGGTATGAATAAAGAGCTTTCATTTTCTGCCTCTGTCAAAGGGGGTTACATGCATCAGAGTCTAGAGACAAAATTATTTTGTCATATCTAAAATTCATTCAAGTTTTTAACAAAGACAAATGTAGGCCTATTTACTAGCACTTACCATCTTTATTCATATTCACTTCTAGACACTTTTTCAAGCGACAGGCGCGGCACTGATTTCTGTGTGTCTTGTCTACTGGACAGCCGCCCTAAGGAAAAAGGTGGAAGGCATAAGGAAATGCAGTAGGTTTCGTTTCATTGAGCAGTAAAGGCAGACAAACAGCCTCTTCTACTATATGCTCCATTGGTCTCCACTCCACAGGTATGTGAGAATGGCAGAGTAATGACGGCTATTGACTCGCTCCCCCGCCGCACGGCCAATAGTCTCATTCCCGCCTACCGCTCTCCAAATCCACCCAGTCCTGCCGGTGCGTTAGATTGGATTACACCTGTTACACTAGACGGGGCAAAGGGCCCTCAAAGGCGCGGGAGGGGGCTCACTTCTGGGATAATCTTTCAATTATGAAAATCACTGGAGGTGTAATCTAGTCCTTAGACGCGCTTGCTTAGATCAAATTAGCCGACGCTGTTATGGTTCAAACACATCGCGGTAATTGATTAGTATAGCTCACCTGTGTGCCAGATTTGCAGACATACGTTCTGTTTCTTCTTATGCTCCTCTTGAAAAATCCCGAGCACCCATCACACGCATAAACACCGTAGTGCTTTCCAGAACTTCGGTCTCCACACACTTTACATGGAATGTCCAGAATCCGACCTAACAGAGATAGAAAATACAGCATTTATTTTTTTATATTGACAAATGTTTTGTAAAATTTGATTATTCATAAGTTTTTGTAGATTTGTTTATAATATATATATATATATATATATAGGCTATAATAATTATTCACTTTAACCGGACAAAATATTTTAGAAAGCTCAGTCCATTTATTTATTTTTTGTTTGTTTTTGTTTTTTTGCAAAGGGTGGGAGCTGATCATCCTAATTAAGGCTTGAACCCCCGAAAGGACGTCCGAACAAAAAGTTGGGGGGTCTCAAATGTAGGCTACTTAGTCTAGCCTATTTTTTCCCCAATTTGGTAGATACGTTTAGTTAAGTTTATGATTACAAGTTAGGCCGCGCTCATATTTCCACCTGTCGATAATAGACAGTAGCGAACAAAAATCGCGATGAGGAGGTAACCATAGCAACAGTAGGCTTCTCGTGCGCTTTAGTTCGTGTTCAATATCTTGCGGTTTACCAGCAAAACACAGTATGCTACTTTTGTTAGTAATCACTTTATGTTAGATTCATTTAAACAAGTGTGTCGCGCAAAACGCATTCATTTTGTTTAAAACTAAAGGGCCCAAAAAAAACAAAAAAAAAATTTGCGCAAGATGCAAAATTCCAACAGACTGCGCCTGATAATTTTCTAGAGAAATTCCTTGAAAGTCATTGCATAATTTGCACATTTGCCCTAAAATCGTGATAAATGTTGTATTAAAAGACACACCTTTAATGAGTCTGTCCATAGGAATGTGTAAACCATAGGCCTACGTTGAGAGCGCATTGGTGGGAAGCGTCATATCGCAGGTCCCATAAAACAATGTTCAGTTGACGCGCACAATGGCGACATTAGGGAGAGTGTTAACTTAATGATTTCCCCATTGAGCCTCGTCTGACTGGCCTGGTCTCGACAAGCTGCCAACCCCGCTTCATAATGAAGCTCGACAACTGCTTTCTTCGCGCCGTCTATAGGCTCGCGGATTAGGGAGTGACACGGGAGAGGAGAATAATACGCACCAGCGCGTTTCAGCGACTCAAATGAAGTGTATGCAAATGAACTTGGAGTAAATGAAAATTGTGATTTTTCTTGTGTGTGCAGAACACTTTTTTTCTGTATTTAAGTCTGTCAATAGAGCTATATTTGCATGTATATGGGGGAGTCGTTTAGAGAAACGGCTATGTAATTACACTGACATATGTCCACCTGCTCATTGATTTTCCAGTGACCCGTCAAAAAGGGTAGCATGGGAATTCGGATATAGACCGGTAAAGACGGAGAAGGAAAACGACTTCATGCACTCTGACTTCTTAAAACAAGAAAAAAAACTGTGCTGCATTTTAATGTAAAAACACATTTCTGTTCTGTGCATGCCAGATGTTCCTCGTATAGGTCCTTTCAGAAATTATAATGGTGTTTTGTTACAGGCTTCTGGTGATGAAGATTTGCTTGTGTGCGTATAGATTTTAAAATTTAGCAGTGCGAAACTTGCATGTAAAAGTCTTGACAACAATGCAGATCAATTGAATATTTCATTTCATATGCTTGTATTTTGCATGACTTAAAAAGAGAACCTCTCTTGTGATAGAGGCAACTTGTTGCTTTTGTATCGGAGTCGTTTTGAAACTTGAAAATTGCTCCACGATTACACTTCTTTTCCCCCAGATGATAAAGCGCTTGAAGCTAGAACGCCTGCTTTTTCAAGGGCATTTACAAATTCTATTTTGATTAAGAATTTTTGTTTCTGCGATTTTATGCCTATTTATGTGGTAACTAAACCCATTAAACCAGACTGCTTTTATTTCGAGGAAGTCATAAAGTCCTACTGTCCTCCATCCAGTTCAGTCATCGCATAATATGACAACACTCACACTGGTACGTTGGTAAGACACTCATATGAACTGAAGGCGGATTTGTTAGAGAAGGGGACACGTCTTTAACTTTCCACGGTGGGGGTCCCGGTCTGTTGCATTGTGCGCAGTAATTGTTTAAAGACATGGCATATTTCATTACTGTAATCAGCATCAACCCTGGGACCTGCTGCACTGGATTACGTGCAGTTGTAAGAAACTCTGAACTTAATGGGCCTTCGACCACCCAAACAGTGCCGCAATTTCACCCCTGGAAAACAAATATATATAGGCTATAATGCTCAAGTGAATATTAAATATCACCTGAGGTTTTTTTTTTTTTTTTCCTTCATTTTACACCCGAGTCAAATAGCCTACATGTAAAGTGTCATCAAAAAGTTTTTTGGGGTAGCCATTTAAAATAATAATGAACGAAAAGTTTAGGCCTCAACGAAATTAATTCACTTGTTCACCGGTGCTAAATAAATTACTCCTTACAAATTTCATATTTATAAAAAATTACTTATAAAATTCTAGGATAGATTTAAAAATTGTGTTAAATCTAAAATATGTTAAGTTTTGTTATTTAGAAATCATTCAGTGTACTTTAAAATTGTGATTGGGTTACCTTATTTTCTTTGCCTTTCACTTGAATGAATTGTATTGCCTTTTTAATTTTCACTTGAAGCCACTTAAACTTTTAAAAACCTTTAACACTATTTGTGTTTTTCATTTTCAGTTAAGCCTAATGTAAAAAGTAAAATAGAGGCGCACTTCTTTCTTTTTTTTTTTTTTTACCACCACAAGCGTAGGCTATTACAGGAAAATCACACACAGTATTTCATATTTCAAGAAATGTTTCCAGTTAGACAATTTAGAGAATTTTATCTGCAATTGTAAAATAACAAATTGACAGAAAACATTTATTATAGATGAATTTCAGGGCGCTTGCATTCTTTTTACCTTGAAATTTATTGAAAGTCAAAAGAATGCCTAATAAGGAAAACTTTGCAGATCTGCTTTGATGACACATTATGTATAGTTTACGCATACCTTAGGACCACGTTATGATATTTTAAAACTGTACAGGCTGGTATCTTATAATTAGTATAATTTTTTTTTAGAATCTCAATGTGCACGCACAACTTATTTGCAAAGCATAATGGGGTAATAAGGCTGTCAAAACATTCTCAGGAGTGTAACAGCATCACTAAACCCGAACTTGTCTAAGATTGCATGCATTTATTTATTTTCTTTCATTTTCACATCTAAGATGTAGCCCTATACAAAGAATGATTTCTAGAGTATTTTGGCTTGTGTGCTATCAGTCTAGGTATAGGCAACAATTTGACAGCATGTAAACGTTTCGATTTGCGTTTGACAGCTCCATGGAGTTTACGTGATTTTTGTCATCTTAACCCACAAGCAATAATTTTACTTGCACTTATTTCGTAAACAAAAAGAGACTGCGTTTTTTCTTCGCCATCACGCTATTTCTAACAACATGCATATCTCAAAAGTAAAGAAAGACGATCTACTCACTGGATTTGACATTTAAAATATCCAGACAACCACTTGTTGAACCAGCAGGCTTGCTCATGTTGAAGACCTCTGCTCCAAGAAAACTGCGTTGAAAAGTTACACTTTTCAGGCCCAGGGGAGTCTTAACACTTTTGTCTTGGTTTTAAAAAATGACAAGCACAAATTTAACATCCGGTTTGCGGTGGACAACCGGTCCGGTGCTGTCTGTTAGAGTTTTCTTCGATTGTGTCCAAGTCGCTCCTCTTGTTTTTCAGCAAATAGAATCCAGATTTCGTCTGACTGTTGACTGATGCGATGGATGCAGCCCCACAGACAATATAATGCCCAAACCGGTCCCTGGTCTGTGGTCTCTCAGCGCCACGGAAACTTGGTGCAACTAATGGAGAAGCACTGTGCTGCTCAACACCAGCTTAAAAAGTACAACATGAGCTGGGAAATGCGTCTCAGCCCGGAGCCTTGGTGAGTGACTTTGTGATGTGTACCGTCAGATTAAAGGTTTGGTAATATGTATGAGATGTATTAGAGTAGGAGGGCGGGAGAGAGGGAGGGTGGGAGGAGAGCCCAACTTCCTTTGACCACTTAGCTTTTCCCTGCCTTCTGCTTCAACTCCTGCTCGCGCATGACGTCACGGGGACGGATGAAGTGATATTCCATACACAGTGAGTCAGACACTGTCAGAGGCTAATGGTGCGCTCTATAGGAATTGATTAGGATCAGCAAGGCTGTTTAAATGACCGAATCGAACGTTTGCCACTGATTAGGAACACATTTCCATCCTCAGAGAGTTCAGTGACCTAACTGCTCCCAGACCGAAGTAAACAGTTTAAAGCATTCTATTTAAATAACCTTTTAGAAACATGATCACTTTTTCTTTTTGCAACGAACTTCCCCGGATTCTTCCTTCGCGCGCGTGCACCTGTTGCTTTGGTAGAGTGACTGCAGGAAAGAGATCGAGCCCAAAGTGTTTCACATCGCTCTCTCATCTTGCCAGGTTTTTACGCACGGCTTGAAAATTAGAGGATTTTTTTTTTTTTTTTTTTTGTAAGTCTGTTTGTTGCATTTTAAGAGTGAATCAACAGGTAAATGTGTCTTGTTATGATTACTACTGTAGGCTAGTATATAATAAATGTTGCTGGTTTGTGGTAAATGTGTATTTAACACTGTAATTTGTTCGACTGCACGTTTCCCCCCCCCCTACTTTTTCGTAGATAAAATCTAAATATACACACCATCCTTTATTATATTTAGGCTATAGATCTACTTAAAACCTTTAATTTTTCTGGGGGGATAGGCAACATTTTCTTTCTTTGTACTATTGTGTATGTAACACAAAACTTTCAACTTTTTTGTCAAGAAAAAAATTATTAAAATTACTTGTATCTTTTGCACTGCTCGTGCAACGTCTCTTTGTCGTGTGGGCGCGAAGTAAATTTTTTAAGTTAATTTTTATTTATGAGACCCAGTCTAAACATGTAGCCATAAATAAACAGTTCTAGAACGGATTTTATGTTTATATATAGATTTACCTATACTCTAATGAGCTCTATATGGAAAAAAGTTATTTTTTTTGTACTAGCCTTAAATGCTAAATACATTTCACCGCAGACTCGGTTAAATTGCTTATAAGAAGAAAGAAAAATTGTAAAAATGGATTGTAAAATCAAGTGCGCGCTGTGTTTTAGAGGGGAAACATGCGTGCGAGTTTCCCTCGTGGAATCACAACTGTACCCCTTTGAGAGCGTGCGCAATGACATCTTGACCTTAACAGCGTGCCGTGTTGTGGCCGCCGCCAGTAGACACCCATATTTTAGGTTTAATTATGAACATTCCCACGGTAGCTCGGGGCCATATGGGAGCCCTAAATCTCGGTCTAAACGTGGCGAACGGGGGCGTATCTAATCGCAATTAGTGATTGTCATGTCCTCCTTTAAACGGTGTTCTCAGTGCACTGAAAAGAAATTAGGATTTTTGACAGGTGAATGACTGCACATTCAAATGTGCATTTTTCAGGACCTTATGTGCCAGACTGAGAAAAACAGTGTCACAGTAAGATCCATATCTCTGTGGGCATCACCAGCAAACTCTAGGCCATGAGTGATTAAATCAACATGATTCTGAGTGTAATGACTTTTAGATAGCCTATGTTAAGAGCATCATGTTGCATATGATTGTGGACAAATCAGACTTTTTCTGTCCCGTCTCTCTTTTCTTTCTCATTTCCCACTTTCTCTATCTCTGTGTTTATATGTGTATGTGTCTCTCTCTCTGTGTGTGTGTGTGTGTGTGTGTGTGTGTGTCTTAGGGGTGGGGTGGTCTGCTCGTAGTAATCTGCTTAACTCTCCCTAATCCTGTCATTCATAGATAGTCTTTACACAAACATAACCAACATCATGGTTGCCCCGGCTGCTTGCTTTCACTTTTTGTGCTTGTGACTCTCCTCTCAATAACAGTCAATGAAAATCTCTGACAAAGAACCATCTGATTGTGTATCTAGTTGTTGGCTTGACAGAATCAGTATGCAACTGCTTACTTAGCCCTTAAAGTGGAGAGGGACAGCAACACCATCTCTTATCCTTAACCACTCCTGTAACAGCATGTTGGAGATGTTGCAAAAGACTTTTCTGTTTTGGCACTTTGTTCTGAGATGAACACATGTATGAGGCAGTATCAATTCAGAAAAAAGTTGCGGATTGCTGATGGCTAGGATTACAAATATTTAGGCACTTTCAGTGCACTTCTGTTCCTGTCTTGTAGAGAAACTACTATCAAATGAGGATGGGAACTTAAATTTTCAATTTTTTAAATTATGAATTAATACAGAAATAAATGTATATTACGTATAAAAAAAAAATACCTGAGTAAGCTCCTAGCCTTTCTAACCCTTAATTCACTGAGGCAAATCTGATCAAACCATAGATTACTTAATTAAAAACTGAAAATTAATTACTAAATTAAGAAAATAAAAACTAACCTCTTATTATTGGGCCACTAAGAAAAAAACAAAACAGTTTTATTTAATAATTCTAACTGAGGTATATACAAAACATGTTTTCTTAAACCACGTATCTATATGTGTATGGTGTATAGAATATTTGTTTCTCATAGAAATATGTCTGTTAAACTGTTTTGTATTTACGTGTACAAATCTTTTATTTATTTATTTTACCAGAAATCGCTGATTGAATACTCAAAAAAAAGTTCTCACTAAATAGACGAGGATTTTTTTGTATTATTCTGTTTTAGATATTATCTGCCATTCAGATTGTTGCTTATTTTTTAACCTTTTTTTTTCCCACATTGTAGCTAACAATCAGATACCCATTAACTTGTCTAGAATTAGACAGCTTTTCCCTGGTAACTGAATATACATCTTTAAATAGGTGTTATTTAGGATTGAATAAAATAACATTAGCAATTTCATAACTATCCTTGCAAATTTGTATGCAATAATGTTTGTACAGAGAAATTAGGACAGGATAGTCCATATAGTATTTTAAGGGAAATTCTATTTGAATAAATATAAATATATAATATCTTCCCATAGCAAGTATGATGTAGGAATAATCATCATCTTGATCATTTTCGTATTCTTTCAGTTACTGCAAAATGAACCCTATATTTCACCCTTTGATAAACATTTTGGATTCACATACACAGAGACCTGACATCTAATTTAATTATATACATACAAACACACATTCCATGTGTTAGCAATTACAGTATTCATTTCAACTCGCACCTTACACGAGGTTAGACCGTCACACATACGTTTCTCCACACACCTGTAGTATTTTCCCATTATGCTGCCTGCGTTTCCAAAATATAATAATAGTAATAAAGGCCGAACACAACCTCGCCCTGTCTAACTGGCAGGTCGATGGACGCTTTCTGACAAATCTATTTGGGGCAAATTGTCAGTGAGAAACTTCCGCCTGAGCTGGCCCGGACAAAACTGGCTGTTGGACGGACTAAATCCTACTGCAGGAGGGTCGGGACAATGGGCTCTGAATGTGTTGATGTGCTGGCAGTGGCTTGGGCCTGACAATGGCCGGATTAATTGGTCCCTTGGCTGACTGATTTGAGATGGCTTCACTCGGGTCCTCTCCATGGGGAGCCCCATTGTCCTTCTCCTGATTCCCACTTTTCACAAACTCCAAACAAAAGTCAATTTCTTTCTCAAGGGGGTTTGGGAGAAGAGGAGAAATATCGAGACCTCGTGGTTCGGCTTCACGAGAGGTGACTTTAAAAGCGAGCTCCTTTCTCCCCTCATCATCTAAGTTTTTAAATGGATGACTTAACTCATTCCGTTGCCCTTTCTGCCTGCCCTCCCTCTCTTTAAGGCCCAGAGCTCCTCCTGAGACTTAGAGGTGTTATCGTCAGCGGGACAGGAGAGAGGCACCTGTTGAGAGTGCTGGCAGGCCGGGCCGAGGAGCTCGCTCTCATTAATATTAAAACGTCAGAGATGCCATCATGTTGCTGCGCTGAAATCGGTCTGATGTTGTCCCCCCCGACCCGGCTCCCTGGGGACCGACTCTCCGCTTCCACAGTCACTTATGAAGGGCACCCCCTCTACCCTCTCTCGCTGCCTGTCTCTTTTTTTCTGTCCTCATTATCATTCTGCTTTTTTGAAAGGCCTCGTTAACAAATTATGACAGCTGGCTAAAGAGGCTTTAGCTGTTCACACCATTTCGGCAAACAGTTTAGGGGCACGAAATGACAAACTTTATTCTGCTGTGAAATCAACATTCTTCTACTTGCTTGCGCTCTCTTATTTGTCTCTTCAGGTGACGGCTCATCAGTGGCATATTTCACAGAAACAATTTGCCTGCCAAAGCCCATCACATCATTTGATGGCTTTTATATGATATATGGTATGATTTCATTTATATTTTTAACTTTGCTTTATGCATTGATTTTGCTTTTTGTTGTCATATTTGCAGTAACACTGAAAGAATTGGATCATTTTTTACTATAGATACGCTTGCATGTTCTGTGTCCTGAATTAATTTTTATTTAAAAAATGTAATAATACATTAAATTCTGCAATATATAATATATTATTAATAAATTAAATAATATATATCTTTTTAAATTGTTAAAATAATCACACACACACAAATTTTATTTCTGTAGTGATCTATACAATACAGATTGTGTCAAAGCAGCCTGGTACCACTACAATAAGATCCCATTAGTTAATGCATTAACTAATCCAACTATCAATACTTTTGTCATATTTACTGTTCATATTTGTTAACATTAAAGAAGAATCCACTCTTTATTGTTAGTTCAGCTCCGTTAAATAATTATGACCAAATGCAGCTTTTGATTTTAATAATTAGTAAATATTGTAATTATCCTTTTTATTTATTTTTTTATTGTTAGATTAACTAACAGAACCTTATTGTCAAGTGTTACCAAAATCAAGTAAAATTCTTTCTACTAACCCTTAAGTATGTAAAGATGTCCAACAACAATTATTTAATATAAAAAACAACTACAAGAAAAATATTTCAGAGACATTTTTTCAATTTGTCAAGTTCTCTTTTTTTTTTTTTTGACATACATAAATTCAGTGTTCAAGTACTGAATAAATATAGAGAAAAAATATAATAATTCAAATGAAAATTCAGTTACAAAACGTATGTATTTATCCATTTTTAACTTGTCAAAAAAAATTCATTGTTAGCTATTATAATCCTCTTGTCTTGTGAATTTCATTTGTACATGTCCACCAGTTATGGAAACGATGATTATGTAATAATACATTCTACAGACGTTAACATAGCTTATTATTGTATTGCCACCCAATGACAGTAAAGGTCAGAGAGAGCTGAAATAGCTGATGTTTTGATGCTGAAGCTGGCCTCAGTGACTGTGGGAAGATCACACCCCGCTCATTACATGAGGAGGCTTGGATTTTGGGATCAGACAGAGGGTGTAGAGGGAGGGAGGGAGGGAGGGAGGGAGGGAGGAGGCGAGACGATATCGGAGCTGGGGTGGGGGGGCGTTTTTAGGTGTAACTGATGGATTCATTGTTTTCCCAAAGTGTGATTTGTGTTGTTGTTTCCGTTCGTTCTCCATGATCAGTTTTATCTTCATTAAGTTCGATATTAGTGTGTTACGTTTACGTGAATTGCATCCGTCGCCACAACTATCTCCGTTGTAGGTGGCCTAATTGAAAGAGATAATAAGGCCAAATACATCCATGTTTCAAACTTCAAATTTCTCGTCTTCCTAGTGAGAAACGCTAATCATACAGTTGCCAGACAGACCAGAAAGGTTTTTCCCCCAAACTCGGACTTTCTCAAAAGGTTCAAACACAAATGGTACACAGAAGACTGGCCCTTGCCCCTCACTCCTTAGACCCCAAACTATCATTCATAACCTTTCTGCGTCGCTCCGAAAAGGAAAAGAGGAGAGGAGAGAGGGAGGGGAGAGGAGGACTGTGGGGAGGACCATGAACGCTTATTTAAAAAGACTTCCTTTATTGGACCATGTGCAGGCAGTTCACTCACAAAGGCCTTAAATAGGATATTTTCTGTTCCCTATAGTTGCTTTCCCTTTTAAGTGCCGAGGCAAAAAAAGTAAGTTTACAACTCCTCTCACAATGAAGCTCTTCACTCCCAGGTTGCTGAGACCCGGGCTGACCTGGGAAAGTTAATTAGGAGGCCAACAATGAGCGAGCCCGAGCAAAATACCTCGCCTCTCCTCCAGCCAAAGATGTCATCCATTAATTAGGCAAATCTTTAAGGTGGGCTTATTGAATTTACAGAAAGGCCGCAGTTTGGGCGGGCCGCGTTTTTTGATCAGGCCCTCGCCCCAAACAATGCCTTCTCCTGGTTAAGGAAAAAGGGAGGGGATTGGTGGAAGCAGAGGAGGAAGAGAAAGAGAAGGAGGGGAAAAAAGGAGAGGGAGAGAAAGAAACGTATGGCTTGCAGAGGCTCAATGGGAATAAGGACGGGGAGATTCACAGGGGCTTGGGGGGCATGCTTCAGCGATGATGTCATGCAAAGGCAACCTGGGGGCTTGGGAAGAGTGGGAAGGAGTGTGTTTGGGGGGCCACTCAAAGTTAACATAGCTGCATCTGGGCCAAAGCCTTCTCTCTAAAGGAGCAAAATGCATACGCACCCCTGCTGATCAGAGCCGGCTTTCACCTGGCATCTGCGTTCCACCGCGGCCGGAGTTGCCTCAATGCGTTACCGTGATCAATTCATGAGCGGTTATGCATTTCGTTTCAGATCAATATTAGTATCGGTCTTATATTTGTGTTGGCTCGGCAGTCCGTCAAATTTGAATAATTTCATCTATATGGCTCTAACAAAGACTTCTGCGCTGGTATGGTTGCTGTTTACACAATTATTTGTGAAAATTGTCATGAAAAAATGATATGTGTATATATATGTAATAAATATAAAAAATTTGTCAAAATATGTTTTCAGCAAATATTTTCAGTCAAAATAATTGCATAATATTACTCCTGATGCTTTTTAAAAATTTTTACAGAAAAAGGCTAAAAATGCTACAGTAAAAACTTAGCTCAACATATACGGTGTAAATGGATTAACATCGCATTATATGCAATTACACTGTAAGATATTGTAAAATGTTTTTTTTGCAAGTAAAAGCTATAAATTATTGGTGTAAATTTAATTTTAATTCGTATATATTTGCAGTAAAAGGATATCTACGCGACATATCACATGATTATGATTTATAGAAATAATTGGTAACACTTTAGGGACCAATTCTTGCTATTAACTAGTTGCGTATTAGCATGCCTATTATTAGCATATTGGCTGTTTATTAGTACTTATAAAGCACATATTTTGCATGACCATATTCGACATCCCTACTCCTACCTACTATATCTTACTAACTATTAATAAGCAGGAAATTAGGAGTTTGAGGCAAAAGTTATAGTTAATGATTTAACTCAATTTAACTAAAAATAATTTAGTTTGCTCTCATTGTCATCGGTGTCAAAACACATAAGTGTTTTATATTATTTAGTCAATGTTTATTTTATTAAGATTAAGATGTATACATGCACCAATATGCCATTCCATTATATGCAAAATATACATTTTAACTGTGAATGTCTGGCAACCACAGCTGCCACTTTTTTAGAGTACTGACATGCAGAATATAATTTCTGTTGCAGAATCAGATAACAGTTGAATCGTAAGTCAAGTCTTTGAGTGAAGGCTGAAAGTGCACGAGTGATTAGATCACTTGACAGTAAGAATCTCACTAACATTACACATCACACACAAGGGAAATTCCTTCTGGAAGTATATTGTCCTGGCCACATAAAGCCAAGCTGCTCTTTTTATTTGATTATGACTGATATAGATCACCAAGCAAAGCTTAACTTTGGATTTAATCTTTGTGGGATTTGGCCTGCATGTTGAGATCCGGCTCTTTAGGAATTTCATTGATTCTGGAATTCCAGGCTTCTCAAACTGAGCCCTGGTGTGGTAAAAGCTAATGCTGACACTTGTACGCAGGCAAGCGGTATAGTGTGTATAAAGCTTGGTAGGGGGGAGGCTGGGTATCTTTCTGTCCTCCTCTTTGACATGACCGGTCTTTGAGAAAAAAAAACCCTTCCCTTGAAGGCCATACCCCTCCTCTCATAGTTCATGCCGCTTTAAGGGCACTGACTGGGCTGAGCACTACCTCCCTAAAATACACCCTCCCCCCGGCCGTCCTAATCGGAGGGGTGGATCTATGTGTTTTGTTGCTTGTCAAAAACAATCACTCTTCGGGCCATTACAGTTGCTGCACGTCCTCCTTTAATTGGTGTAACGCACGGAGGAATGAAAGCGAGGGCGGCCCACAAAAGCCGGCCAGTGAATGAGAACCGACTCGCACTGAACTGCTCTTCAGGGCAAAAAAAGTTCATAGTTGGCAACTAACAAGGAGTTGTAGGGGGGTCTTTCATTCAGCGATATCACTGGCGAAACTGCCAGCACACTAAACCTTAAAAATGTATTCATTCTAGTGTAAATAAAAATATGATAAATTATATTACATTTTGCAGGGAAATTAACTAAGGCTCTTAAAGGTGCAGTTTTCCCCTCTTTAAAGATGTTTTACATAAAGATGTTCATTGCATTTTTAATCTTTAAATGATTTATGTTTTAAAGACTCTGTAAATGAGTAGCCTTATAAAAACAGTTTTATTTTACATAAAGGGGGTCTACTAATGGAGGTGGCCATTTTGAGATCACATGACCAGCTGAATGCCATTTGCTTCCATTATTGGACTCAGGTAGGCACTTCTTTTGAATTAGTAAGACTTTGTGACCGTAAAAAAAAGGATCCAGCATCAGTTGCATCACTTCACAGTCATTCACGAATCCTTTCCTGAGGCCGTATGGTCATGGGATATTAAAGCGTGAAAACTGTGAATTCGGACATACTACTCTTGTCATATACTGTTTTTTGCCTACTATATAGGAGGGAAGTATGTGATTTCGGAAGAATTTTTTCAGTTATAACCAACGATCATGGCTGACTTTTTTCTTGGTTGGACCCAGGCCTCTAGGTGTCACTATAAGCCCAAGACGATAACATAACGCAAAGAGTAAGTCCTAGGCGCAAAAAAAAGTGACCTGTAAAATATATTGTTAAAATGTTCATGCAGTTTAAGTCAACTTAGTAAACTCTAACTGTAACTCTTTTTCCCCAGAGAAAGCTGACTCTAACCGCCCCCTTCTCCCTCTCTGATCGTCCTGTGCTGGAGGTTGTCAGCCGAGTTTTATGTCCAGTTCGCTGGAGCTGAAAGAAGTCAGCATCGTGTCTTGTTATGAAACAAGACGTCCTTGCCTCCTGTTCCGGGTGAATGATGCCTGGGGTGACTTGCGTGAAGCGATGGCCTCGCCGTGGCGCTCCACAGAGGCGACCAACAGTGAGGAAGTCAATGCGCCATTGTGTATCGAGTTCGTCTGCTACATGTTTGGTAATTATCCCGACTGTTTGTTGGAGACTTGGATCTGCGAGCCAAGCGGGCCGACAGTGGAGCACAACACTGTCAACAAAGATTAACTTCATGAATGGTCAACATGTCTAGTTGAGGGAGACAAGCTCAAAACATCATTGATTAGTGCTACCAATCAGTTCAAATGTGTATGTTTTTATAGTAAAACAATTGACACAATCCACAATTTGTTTTTCACAGGGTGAATAAAAACATCATACAGGACTTGTGCTTTTTGAGAAAACACATATTGCTCTATTAGAATAAGTTTAATAAAATCCACCAGCATATATGAAGTAAATTTTTTTGTGAAGGTCTAGCCAGAAGCAGAAGTTTAGCCTGTTAGCAGAAATTGTGTTGCTAAAGCAGAACTGGAACTTTCAGGATGTGTCAAACGGCTCTGACGTATTGTTCATTAATTACCAAGCTTTTATCAGCTAACATGGCATCATGGTTGGTACCCTATCAAAAGGTATTAATATGTCTGTTTAAGGTACTATGTTTAGTTAGACCATCCAGGTCATTAGCTGGTCCAAACTGATCTAGATGATGGATCAGCTTGAACTTCATGAATTGGGGCTGAGATCGACCTCACAGACCAGTGTTCCGCCAAACTGATATGAGGTTTTTTTTTTTTTTATACCAGCAACATAGAATTCTAAACAAAATTCTAATTTTCAGATTTTTAGTTTAAAAAAAAATGTGTATCAACCTTTTCAAATGGTAGCTACACTTTTGTAATAATATGTAATATGTACCTTTACGTTACCAATATACACCATTTAGGTACAAAGGTGTAGGCTACCTTTTAAAAAGATACCACCCCAGTGGTCATATAAATGACTAACTACTATCACTTACTAACTGTTATCCCACTCTTGTTTTATTTTACTTTTAATGAGGCAACTGTACATCATTTCCCCTTTAAAAGTTGTCTCAGTTTTGTTCTGAATTTTTTGTAAAATTTGTTTTTTAATTTTAAATTATTTTTTATATAGAACCACCATTTATAGTATGCAAATTAGCGAGGTCCTGATATGCACGTTTTAACGGGAAAGTTAGGAGTAATTAATTAGGCTGCAGGGCTCTCTAAGCTATTTAAGGGCATCCGTTCATTGAACATTGAGAGCGCGTTTCTCCTGTCCAAGGGCTTTTCTCCTGTCCAGCTCTTCTCGGTTCACATTGCCTCTCAGAGGGCAGAATAGCCCAAGCCTTGATCCTCGTCAGTTGTCATCCCCAGTTCGGGCCACTTTGGCCGCTGCTAGTGGGGAAGTCAGGCCTAATCCCTGGAAGGAATCAGGGCAAAAGAAAAGCAACAATAACCAAGTCAACCGTAAAAAATGAAAGCGAAATCTCTATTATCAGCCCCAACATTTCCCAGCGATGCAGTGAAATCAGGCTGGTTTGTCATTCGAGTCAGACACCGGGGGGAGAATCTGGGGTCGCTTTGGGTTGGTAGACTCACACGACGTTTAGAGAGCAATATTTCGGCGAAAGGGGGCCTCGCATTTGCAAAATCCCCCTCACATCCCGCCATAAGCATTAAATGCAGTCTGACTTTATGTTGTATAGGCAGCGCAAAACAAGAAAAGAGGCACAGTTCTCGCATAAAAGAACGCGGTTTTGGGGGATTAGGGACGGCCCAAAGGATGGAGAATAACTTCTGCATAACTTTACAGCTCCTCTCTCTCCAGGTTTAGGCTACGGCTTAAAGCGCACAGTCTTTAGTTAACCCTTAACTGGTCCCTAGTCAGAGTCATGAATTACCAAGTCAAAGTTAAGGTAATGAAGCGCGATACACTGCAGAAAAAAACGAGACCGAATCGCATTTACTTTTTAATATGTAGTATTTGTATTTTATCAAGATATATGAAAAATTGTCAATCAATTATTCACCGAGAAAACAATCCATATTCAGTTGTGTAGCTGTTATTGGTGTTTAATCCAAAAGTTTTATTTCAATGGCAGAATTTTGTTTTAAGATTTTAAACGCCTTAACTGGAAGAACAAAATAATTAATCTCGGGATAAATGTCATCACGATCCCATGCCTCATTTACCTCAGAAATGATTGTGAGGGTCAGATGACCCATGAAATCAATGTCTCTTGTAGTTCCTCGAAAACCAGCTTTTCGTTTTAAAAATTCATTAGGATAATCTTGAGTCACACACATTTATAATTTTCAGAATTTAAGCCAAGTTATCCAGGCTCATCCCTTTGCTTAAGAGCTCTCCAGTCGATGAAGATACTTCACTTAGGCAGCCTAATTAGTGATTTTTGTCCTCGTTCAATTGCCTGCGTCTCTGTTGTGCATTCAAATGAAGTCCTTAATGCACGTGGTAATTGTAGGCCTACCTATAAAAACCTGATTAGTTTCACACTGATGATCAATAATCTTATTTCTTCCAGGACATGTTGAGGTAACATATATGATATATAGCCTATAAAATATTTGGGGGTATTTTCACTGCAAACGTCCTCTTGGTATCACTGTATGATTTTGTATAGCCTATACCTCGTTTATAAGCTCCCTGCTTGCAAACCAATGAATTCAGCTGCCGGGGGGAAGAGTGGAGGGATGACTTGGATCATCCAATTTAAGGCTATCACAATAACAGAGCTGCTACACTGTAGTAGTGGAGAGCTAATGCTACAATTCCCGACATAAAACCTGCGAATTTACCCTCAGACATCAGCGCACGCAGTAGAATAGCCCTTAATGCGAGGCATTCTCAGTCCCCCATTTCCATCAGGCTCTCATGACTGCAGAATTGCCGCGGACTGCAAGTTATCAAGAGGCACTAATTTCACATTAAAGACCATTGACTGCAGTGGCTTGATTCGAGGGTTTGCTACAATTAACACAATCAGAATCGGAGCCCAGATCGTTTACCTTGACTCCGTAATTATTTTTTGGCCGCGCGCGCTAACACATTCGCAAAATTGCACGCGGTGTCAAAAACCGAGAAGAGAGAGGATGCAGCGCGTTTTCATAAAGACACTGTCTCCAAACACACACAGAATAATGAAATACAAAAAGAACGCAGTCAGAAATATATTGGACTGTTTATTAATCCCGATGATTTTAAACGGATTAAATTAGGTGTTTGCGTTTATGTTTTAGGCTACCTTTTAAAATTATTAATTTGATTAATGATTAATATTGATAGTGATGAATCAAATAAATAGCCTATACTATATTCTGTGTACATGATCAAAAACTAGAACGAAAATAGACTCATTTTGCAGCTTTTAAGAGGCTGTTAAATTTCTTATTAATTCCAATAAAACCCAACTCCATCTATTTTCCTTACTAGTAGTAAAATGTATATTTCATAAAAACAAAAGGGTATCACATATATTTTACGTTAAATAGATGGCAGAGGCACCATTGACCCTATTCAGCTTTTTCTGTAATAACTGCAACATGCAGAATTCAACTCTGAAATTCAAGCAAAATAGTTTATTTTAAACAGTACATTGTATAGACACAAAACAACTGGAAATGGATGAATCGGGACTTCACTTTAGTCATTACAGGTGCACCTGTCAATTGAAATCTCGTCCATCGCGAGATTACCCTAGTCATGTGACCGAGACGTAGGAGAAAAGAAAGAAAACAGGAAGCTGTGTAGAGTCGCAAAGCGATAGCGATAGCGTGTTGTATTTGGAGTGTATAAGATATGGAGTCGTTAACGAAATTTACATTTGTATCAGCATGCTTATTTGCAGAATGGGCTGTTACTTTTATTGCCGTTGCTAACTGCTCTATTTCCCCCTCAGAAATGAGTGGCGATAGTGCACTGAAGCTGCCATCAGCAGTCATTCCTGTATCACAGAAGAGCACTCTGGGATCCTTCTACTCTCTCAGTCTTTCATCTGCATTTCCAGAGGACTTGGAAGTCAACGAGTATTGTACTGAACTGCTTCGCATCTACGGTCAACGCTACGTGACTTTGGCGAACTGCCTCGTGACTTATGCCCGACCTGTCAAAATCTGTCAGAACTGTTACACTGGCTTCAACAGTCTGGAGGACATTTATAAAAACATATCATCTGACCAAGTAAGTGCTCATTCCAAGTCGAAATGTCCATTTCTAACAACAAAGTGCCTATATTATGTTGAAGGTTTGTAGGTTGACCGAATTCCCACCCGCTGGTCACATGCACTCATGTCTCGTGATTGTGTGTGTTCACTGTTTTTCACCAAACCCGACTCGCACTGACTCTGGAATTCTTTAGTATGCTTAAAGAGCTATTTTTAGTTATTTTAAGATAAACCAAGTCTATTTAAATAGTTCACATCAGTGAATATACACATGAACATACACATCAGTATCATATTCTCATATGATCTCACTTAAAAAAAGCAATGTAAGTACATACTGTACTGTATATTCTTTTGTCATTGTACAAGTTGTTTTTATAAAATCAGTTACGGGGACTGCAGCAGTAGAAGTTAATGCAAAATACTTTATGACCTGTGATTATGTGTTGTCCTCATAGTCTGGCCCTGGAAATGTCAGTTGCCATGACAGCCTGATGCGTTCTGATAGGTTGATGCTGCTCTATACCCTCTTCATCAAATTAGATGAGATCTGGACATCAGCAGAATGCAAGCGTAAGTAACATAGCCTGAAATTTTGTAGGTTCAATTAAAACTGGCATTAGACTGCATGCTTCCCTTAAGCATGTTTCTTTCATTTTCACTCTTAACCAGATGATACACTTATCACCACTTGTTGCAGTATGAAGAAGTTTTATGATGTTTTTATTTAGTTATGATTATTTTGAGAATAATTCTAATATTTTTTGCTCAAAAGAATGTCTGACTGAAGATCAAGAGGCTCTTTCCAACGATACTCTTTACTTCATGGCCACTCTGAATCAGTCACTCTCCTGTTTTGAACAATATCAGGTATTATCAAATGTCTTATACAGATAGGTACAAGCTCAGTTAAAACATATTACTAGAGTTTGAGAGTATCCTGTTCTCTTAATAGAGGAACCACACTGAACTGTGTAAAGACTGCAAAACCTCATACAAAAGGTTGAATGAGGTCTATGGTAGAATGCAGAAAAACCAAACGCTCTGCATTGATTTAGAAGACGCAGTGAGTATGCACTAATATACACACACCCTGTTTTTTGATTCAAACACAGTCCTAAGTTATCAAATTAAGTTTTATGAGGAATTATGGGAGAATTGTAAAACAGCACTGTCTGTAGTCCTACATCTGTGCAAACTAAAGGCTGGAATACACAATACGACTTTTGTCAAAAACTTTTTGCTTCAATTTGTAGTTCTGGACGAGTTGACAATAGTTGCCAAAGTCAGAGCCAGTCTTCAGATTTTGGGCAGTTGGAGTTGTTATGAGGGGCACAGCCTTTTTTTATCCTTAGACTATGATTTTATTCAGATGGAGAATTATCAAACATATTTTACAAGCTGTTCAGATTTGGAGAAATTTAGCAATACATCACCTTTGCTCACCGATGGATTCTCTTCAGTTTATGGGTGGCATCAGATGCGAGTCCAAACTGCTGATAAAACATCACAATAATCTACAAGAAACCACACGACTCCATCCATCAGTTAACGCTTCCTCCAGTAAAAAAAGCCCATCCTCTATTGTACATTAAAATCCAGCAACATATTTATTTAGAACTGTTTTCGCTTGTGCTTGATTTGTGCATATTTCTCTCCTGATTCAGATGAGATGACTTTTTCACTGGAGAAAGCAACATTATGGATAGAGGACTCTTATTTTAGTAACAATAGTTTGACGTTAATTAAGTCTTAATGTTAGATCATTTGTTTCTTACAAACATGCAGCTTTTCACAGGACATTCATTATTGGGGCCTGGAGTCGTGTGGATTACTTGTGGGTAATTGTAATGCTTTTATCAATTGTAATGCTCTCATTTTGATGGCACCCATTCACTGCAGAGGATCCATTGGCGACCAAGTGATGGCAAATTTAAATTTTTGGATGAACTATTCCTTTAAAAGTGGCGTAGTGTATTCCAGACTTTACAGACAGTAGGAACACCAAGGTTATTGGTTTCATTTCCAGGAAATGTATTAAAATCCATTATAAAGTGTATATCTAAAATGCAGTTTCCTTTGGATAAAATCATAATCATCTGCCAAACACATTAATGTAAAGTAACACACTAATCCAACAAAAGCCATTGTTTTTTGTTGGTACAATGTCTACTATTAACCTTAAATGGCTTATATACTGTAGCTTCTTGTTAATTCAATGACATTTGTTATTTCTTCTGTTTTTGCTAGATGTTGGTGTTAAAATAAATAAATATATTTTTGTTGGTACAGTGTGAACCAGCCTGGTAGCAGATTATGATAGAATTGAGAATTGTGATATCATTACCTTGCTTACTTCTCAGATGAACATGACACAGCACCTGTGGAGTAAAAACTTTAGTTGCTTGTTACCTCGGGAGGAGACGGTGCCTGTCATCGCAGTGTCCAGCTTCATGCTCTTCCTCCCTGTCATCTTTTACTTAAGCAGCTTCCTGCACTCAGAACAAAAGAAGCGTAAGCTTATACACCGTAAGTAACTTGCCTAGCCTTGCAAATCGTCTCTCTAGAAAGTTTAAGTAAAAGGGCAAAGGTCTTTGCTAGTGTTAATTGTTCATGCTTGATCCTTACTGCTTTTGATTTCATGGTCAATCACTTTCAGACAGTACTTAACCAATCAGTCTCAAACACTACTAATTTTAGCATCTTTCAAAGCATGTAGAACACAGTGTTATGCTCTGAGCAGCGTCTGACTTCAATGTTAAACTGTGCATTGAATATTTTGTTGCATCTCTTGCCAGTTTAGTTCTAATCTATTCCCTCATTCTGATCCACAGCCAAAAGAGTCAAGTCTAGCAGCAGCCTAATGAATATCCAAGACAAATTCAGCTGAGTGGAGATGAGGCGAGGAGGGGACGAGAGGGCACTGAATCTTTGGTTCACCTCTCCTGCTAAACCAACAGACACTTTCAGCATGGATGGGCAGGGTTCACATCTTCTCCTGGACCCCAAGCACATCCAGGATCAAAGACTTTATGATGCTCTACAGATGCTGTATTCACATTCTATTTAAATCAGATTTTTTTTTGCACGATTTGCACTATTGATTTAAATAACGCCAATTGCAAGTTTTACTGATAATTCTACTGATTTTCTCAGAGGATCAGTGATGACTTTAATAATTACAATGAATGCTAGTATTATATTATTGTATTTAAGGTATGAAGGAGATGTCTTGTACATTAGACTGTGCAGTATGTTACATTTTATATTCTCTATTTTCCTAGGTAATAACAAATTTGCACAGTCACACTCACACTCTCTCTCTCTCTCTCTCTCTCTCTCTCACACACACACACACACACACACACACACACAGTACATGGCAATGGTACCACTTCTGGAAGCACTCCATGTGCATTAGAGAAAGATCTTGTAACAAATACTTTATTCAGGGTCAAAGGTGTATGCAGTGTGTAGAGGAGAAAAGTAAAGGATGGAAGAGGCAATGCGAAGCCTTTTTAGATGGTCCATGTGCCTGTTTACTTCACTTTTTGTTTTACAATGGATTTGCCATAGTCTTCCCTCATTGTGTGGTTATATACTATACTGTCAGATGTTTAATGAGCACACCAGTTATTCTGAAAAAGATAGACATGGAATAGGAAAGCTTAATTAAGTTTTCTGTACTCAGATGTTGACCATAGCATTAAATGAAGTAAAGTGTTATTTTGTATTCTCTGAATGCAGTAAGGTTTATTCATAGAATATTTGCATACTTCTATAGTTGTGAAATAGTTTTCAATTCAAATAGCTTCCTCATACCTCAATTTGAATTTTGCTTAACTCCTAAAGCCTTCCTTGGTGCGATTGACAGGCTTGTTGTTTTCAGGGTTACGTGGACTTTCCATGGATTGCAAAGCGCCTGTTTCCCCAGTCATTAGCAGCTAATCTAAATGTAGGATAAAGTTACTTGGCCGATTAATCGTAACAACACATCCGTTAAGCTGCATTGGCTTTTTGGTCTTATGGAGCCAAGCCATTGGCTATCACACTGCCTGTTAAGCGCATTTCACTTGATTTATCCAATCATATGATTTTACAGGAAGATATGGGGAAAAATAGCCTTTTCATTTGTGGCTCACGAGTGCAATGTCTAACAAGAATGACAGCTTTCATCCCTGCAATGCCAGATCTGTTGGTGAAAGTCATTACTCCTGACCTGACTGCCAATTGTAGCAACTAGGCGAATTTTATCGCCACGTGTTTGAGGAACTGACGCAAAAGCTGAAATACCTTTTGAGATGTATGACCCGAGCCTTACTTTACCATTCAAGAACCTTAGAGAGGATGAGGGGGAACTGGTGGGGAATATGAGATTATCCGTTATCACGTTTTGCCCTGGTAAGAATCGGAGCAGTGACTTTGGACCTTAAGCAGTGAGCCCATTATGAAATATCCCTGAGCCTGAAACTCAGCAGCGACTGATCCAACAAACCTCAAAGTAGCTGCTGCATTGTTTAAAAGTTGCCATTAGGATTTTGGATGACTTGTCATTATGAATCATTTTTGTGTGCTGATTAATGATTGCTTTGTGCTCTTTTAGACAAACTTGCATACTAACAAAAGTCTGATTTTATTTTCACGTTTTGTAAGGCTGTAATTTTATTATGAATAATAAAAAGATAAGATAACTCATTCTAAAAGTGTTTCATTTTATTGTACATTTGTTTTAATTTATTGCTCATATGTATTGTTTATTTAGTATATATTGTATACAGCATGTTTAGCAATGTGAGTTCTTACCATGCTTTTTATAATAACCCTCTGGCTTGTTTCCACACACCATAATCTGCCCAAAGGAGCTTTAATAGGAATTGACTAAGAAAATAATTATTTATTTGGAAAATGTAATTTTGTAATTTGATTCCATGTCAGTCACCCTCTGCCTTTTAATTATTAAAATTCTCAATATTGCTTGAAAATTGTTGAACATTTTCAACAACATTCAACAAAGTAGTATATGTATATGTCAGCATACTTTATTTTGTTTCTTATGTGTTAAAATTAGTACAGGTTAGATACAATATAGCAAAACATGACATTTAATCTATCATATAAGATTAAGGATTATGTTGGAGGTAAAAAATCTCAAAGGACAAGTAATCACCTGGTGTTTTAGGCAGCAAGAAAAAGTATGCAGTGTTTGTCAACTAGCTGATAGATAAAAAAAATTGTATAATAGCAATATAATAAATATACTACAATTTTTTTTATAATAGTATCTGGGATATAAATGAGATACTGTGAATTTATCACAAATTAGGTTTACTTATCAAATTTGTATTTCTTTCTCATTCATCCTTCATTTCTGTAATTTTTGTTTTATATCTGTAATTTAAGGTTCCTTCATCTACTGTATATAAATCTGCTCTGTCATCAATCACATACTTTCTGTACAACTTTGGTTGTTATGTAAACTTTTTAAAGCTGTCAATTAGCTAAAGTTGAATATGGTGCTTTGTTGAAGAAATATAGCTTTATAATTAGAGAGTTCTCACTTAAGAGCTAACATGTGTTGCTGAATGAAAGGGGCCATTATGACCTCATAAGGGTCAAAGTCTGAAGATCATGGGATTATGGTATTATGATTATAGAATCACTTCATCACAGTGGTCATTTAGCACCGCTGATGGCTACAGAGCTCTCCATTCCAGCCTCCATTAGCTGCTGATCATTCTTAAATGTTCCACCCCATTACAAAGGTCGTACAAGAGGTCAGCTGGAGGAGACATCGCAGATGCTGATTGGTGTGTCAGAAACCCAAGGTGGATGACTTCTGTTCCCTGTAGCTTCTTTTAATAAGACAACAGGATCACAGTCGGCAAGGCTTACACAGACCCAGGGGGTCTGGCAGAATAAGAGCTTTTGAATAACACGCCATGGCATAAGGGCAGAAACATCTGACCCTGTTGGGCACCCCTGCCCACTCATCTTTGGGTACAGTGCATGGCCCATCAGCTGGATAAGACGGCTATAAAGCCTCTTAAAGAGAATAATAAAGAAGATTTCAGGGAGGCAATAGGTGGCCACTGTGGTGCTTCGTCTTCATCAAGGATGAGCTGCATTCAGGACTATGTCTAAAATTAGTTTGGCATCTCAATAACTCAGTATAACAAAACAGAAAGCAGTGGATAAAATAAATCATTTGCTTCACTAAAGGCCTATATTAATGTCCATGAAGCTACACACTCAACTCAAGATGCTAATATGTTTTACTCTCAAATGTTTGCTAATGGTAATGTTTGTTTACTCTCTATTTCGTGTTAATACTGAACAATTTTACAATTGTATAATATCTTAAACCGTCAGGTAAGAAAGGAAATAGTCCACCAAGCACAAGCAACAATATTACAGTAATATTAATTAATAAGTTTCATTTACCTGGACGAACGGTCTAATATCCAGCGTCGCCATGAATTAAATATCTGATCGCTTGACTACGCGATCGACCAATCAGAATCAAGTATTCCGGAGAGCCGCCTAATCAATTATGTTAACATGCAAATGTTCTACTTTTAGGTTTCAAATGATTAGACTACATGTCAAATGCATTAGGATCATGAAAACAAATATTTAAGATTTATGGAACTGACCTTTATTTAATTTCTATAACAGAGAAGCCTATCCATTGGTCAAATGCTAACTGTAAAAGTAAGTTTTAAAATAACCACTCATTGTAAAAAGAACATTTACTTAATATATTTGGGCATGAAACAAAAGTAAATGTCACAGTCTTAATTTCCATGCAACTTGTTATAGTTGATTTTTATACAGATTTATGGCCTTATAGTGCATAACCTCTGTGTAATAATGTGTAAATTAAGATGAGGGGTTGTGACCTGCACAATTACTCCCTGCATATTTAACTCTGTCTGATTAACGCAGGACGGCAAGAGCATCTCTCAAGTCTGAAGTAAGCAGTCTCATCACTGTAGCTCTTATTTGTTTTTTTGTGCTGCCATCATTATTCAGGTCAATGGGATTGAAGAGGAAACGGCAAAGGTTATTGAGGAGGGTTTGAGTATGATCACTTCCTCTCATTTTATTCTCTCTCATATCAGCAAACACACTTGATGTTTTTCTCTTTTTTGTAAATTATATGTAATTTATCAACAGTTGATCCAATGATACTATCTACATGGAGATAAATCATACACCAGGTTCATAGTATTCCTCTGGTGCCATCTATCGATGGAATATGATTTTAAGCCACACTTTGCTTAATGAGTGAACGAAAGATTGAGACAAGACATGTGTTCATGCCATCACTGCTAAAAAAAAAAGAGAGAAAAAAAGAAAGCCCATCATAAATCAGACTATGTTGGTTTGCTGGTCATTAGGCTGGTTTTAGTGGTTTTATCTGGTCACTCTGGGAGACCAGGATTTTGACCAACTAAACTAGCATAGAATACCTGCATAAACCAGATATAATACCACCTCACTATCGTAGGCTGATTTAAGATATTTTCTGCCTAAATTTGCCTGGTTTGTAAAACAAGTTCCCAAGCAATATCCACTGAAGACAAAACCACACTGAAATCAACCACATTTAGTGGGGAATTGAATTTGCCATAAGAGGGCGACATTGCAACAGTCTGAATCCGAAAAGCATGGCGCTTGAAACATGTATTGCGTTTTTGTTAGCAGACAGCTATGATGTTGAAGATTTCTTATTTTTCAAGAAAAATGCAACTCGCAAACGTCGGAAAGTAAGGTGAAGAAAACTGTGTTCTATATATCTCTAATGTCGCTCTATTTGGTAAACAAACAGCACGGTGCCTCTTTTAATGCGCCGTTTATTTACTACAGCGTGCAACTGTTTGACTATTGGAAATATTTCTTCAGTTGTCCAGCCTGTTTAAAATCCATCTTAAACTGGTGATATTTTGAAACGTGGTTGCTGGTTGACTACCTACAATGTACCAAAAAAAGCTCGATTATATAAGTTAGCTGTTAATTGAAGATCGCAGCTAGCTAGAAACTAGCAACCAAAAAGCTTTTTTTATTTCCAGCTGTGAAAACCCATTGATGCAACTAATTCTTTTGATATTAATTTATATTTCAATAGAATGAAGTTGAAAACTGAACCAAGTGATGATCTGCAAAGGTAAGATGATCCACGGTATTACTGCGGTCAGGCCAGCCTCCACTTTGAAAAACACGGTCATTCTAGCCGCAAAGTTATTTTGTGTTGTGCGCATATCGTTACTAGGCGTTGCTGTAATAGCGTGTAAAAACTCAGATCAAAGGAAAAGTGATCTCTAGCATTCATTTATTGAGCCAGTTTCTCTGTCAATAATGAATAAACGAATGAACGAATATATAAATAAATAAATGAATTTAAAATAATACAAATGTTTAAAAAACGGTCTGATAAAATGAAAATGACTTAAAATGTTGAGTAATATTAAATGTTGAATTTCCAAATAATATGAAAATACCTGTCTGATGAGAAATGACAAAATAAAAGCTTTTCAAAACTTGCATATAACCACATTTATCTGTAAATTCACATAGTTATAAAAAGAAAAATCCTTGTTTCCACACACTAGTTTCAATTCAGATTGACAGTCCACAGTGTATCACTCAACCAGTTTCAGGACTGTGTGATGTTGCATTACATATTAAGAGCCATCCAAAAACTCATATTTTACCTGTTCTGCTTGTGATTTTGGATAACTCTAAAAAGTAAACTCCCTGTTTCCACAGACCAGTTTCAATTCAGATTGACAGTCCACTGCCCCAGGGTGTCACTCGATCAATTTCAAGACAATCTGATGTTGCGTTACAAAATAAAAGCCCTCCAAAATCTCATATATGACCAGTTTTGTCATTCATTTTGAATAGCTCTAAAAAGAAAACTCCCTGTTTTCACAGACCAGTTTCAATTCATATTGACAGTCCACTACCCCAGTGTCACTCAGACAAAACTGGTTATATATGAGATTTGTAATGCAACATGAGATCGTCTTGAAACTGGCTGAGTGACACACTGGGGCAGTGGACTGTCAATCTGAATTGAAACTGTTTTGTGGAAACAGGGAGTCTCATTTTTAGAGCTATTCAAAATCAGACAAAACTGGTCATATGAGTTTTTGGAGGGCTTTTATTATGTAATGCTACATCAGACAGTCCTAAAACTGACTGAGTGACACACTGGGGTGGTAAACTATTAATCTGAATTGAAATGGGGAGTTTCCATTGTAGAGCTATCTGAATTTAAAGACAAAACTGGTCATATGAGTTTTTGAGGGCTTTTATTTTGTATTGCTACATCAGACAGTCCTAAAACGGACTAAGTGACACCCTGGGGTTGTGAACTACTAATCTGAATTGAAAGTGGTTTGTGGAAACAGGGAGTTTCCTTTTTAGGGTTATCGAAAATCAAAGACAAAACTGGTCATGTATGAGATTTTGGAGGGCTTTTATTTTGTAATGCAGCATGAGATCGTCAAAACTGGCTGAGTGACACACTGGGGCAGTGGACTTAATCTGAATTGAAACAGGGAGTTTCCTTTTTAGAGCGATCCAAAATCACAGGTAGAATATGAGTGAAAGGTTTTATTTTGTGATGCGCGCAGATAGTATATGCGTGCAACACAAAATAATGTGGCGGCTAGAATGACCGTGTTTTTCAAAGTGGAGGCTGGCCTGACCGCAGTACTGTACTTGATATAAGAAAGATGCTGTTCATAATGCACATTGGATAAATGCTTTAACATTATTTTGTTTTACATGTCAGAGAGGATGACAAAAGAGATGTTTTCAATACCGTGCTGCAAAGCTTGACAATAAGTGATTTTAAGAGTCACTTCCAGCTGACGCCATCTCAAACTGAGGTACTTCAGTTCACGCTGGTCCTATTTTCTGCTTATCTCATTTGTGTTTTGTAAAACAAAATTGTTCTTTTTGTGTTTGTAGCAGTTGGTACGGCTGCTGGCACCTTGTAAATGGACTGCCATTAGGCAAGAGGGATGGACAGTGTGGCATGCAGCGCTTGCTAGCCTGTGGGCTCTTTCTACCCAAGAGTCTTACCACAGTGTGGCAAATCGTTTTCACATCACAGAGTCACTCATTTGTGATCAGCTGGATGAGTTCTGTACCCTTGTTACCAGTAACTTGGCTAATGAAATTCACTGGCCACATGGGGAGGAAGCAGAAATGTCCGTGGTAGGGTTCCTTTCTACTGTGGGATTACCAGATACTCTCTGTGTAGTAGGAACGTGTTTCATTCCTATTGAGAAACCTACAGATGTGCCAGATCCAGAGGTATATAGAGACGCAGAGGGGTCGTACTCTGTAAAACTCATGGCTTTTTGCAACCACAAGGGTCGCTTTACCTATGTCTCTGCAGAGCACCCTAGAAATTGGCATAACTCAAGAGTCCTGTCAGCCACGGAGGTTGGAAAGGCATTGCGGGAAAACCCTGTGGCTCTACTACATGGCAAACACATCATTGGCAATTCCACCTTCCCACTTTCAGAGCACTTTCTGACTCCATTCCCTGATTATGCAACACTAGGACAGAAAAAAGTATGTTATAACCAGAAAGTGCAGTCATCTCTTGCAGTGGCACAAGGCTCCATCCATACTCTGAGATCTTGTTTTCAGAGGCTCAGATGTCTGCAGAAGCATTCCATTTGCCAAACCAGTTTAGCTGTGAAGACATGCTGTATTTTATACAACATGTTCCTAGAAATGTATATTGTTCCAGTGGACTGCATTGGGGACGATGTAACCCAAAAACCTTTCCATGAACTACGCTACGGACACTCTGGAAGTCTTGGTGGAATATCTAAAAGACAAGACATTGCAGCCTCACTTGGGCGAACCACTAAAAAAAGAAAATATATGTACAATTAGTATTGATAAGTAATGTTGCAGATAATTAATACAACATGTTGAAAAAATTTTCTTTAAGTTATAAGGTGACTGTTTTGTTAATCACTGTAGTGTGTATATTTTATGTACAATTATGTGGAGTGTCCTCATAATGCATACGTTTAATTGCAAAATCAAGAAGGACAAAGTGTTTGTATAATAAAACCATAAGAATATAAAGTTTTCATCTGTAAATGATTTAAAACAGGATTTTCTACTATGTATTCTATGCATTATTGATCCATTATGCAGCATGGAATATATGTTATATTGTTATATATATATTCAAGTTATAAATAACTCAAACTGCTATTTAAAAAATCTGGTTACAACTACATTGGAGTCCTTGGGTTGGCTAAGAGCCTGTGTGAGCGGCCCGTAAATCTGTATAAATTAAAAAAAAAAAAAACTGAAAAACTAATCTAAAAGTACGAGTTGTGTAAATACACATACTCCCGCAGAGCGCATGCGTAGAACACGTACACTGCTAGGCGCAGATTGTTCTTTTCGGAACTTCGACTGCAAGCGGCGAAGCGTTATTAACACGCCATAATAAAAGTCCAAGTCAGGTTGAACGTGGAAATCCACTCATTCTTTAATTATACTACTGGTAACTTGATAGCAGTACAATAAAATAACATGCGGTTTGAAAAATACCCACTCATTTGTACACGGTCAGGTCTGGCGGCCAGTCTTAATAAAATAATACGAAAGCCTTTTATTTTGAAAACAATCGCTATCGTGGCAGAAAGTGTGTGGATGCTGGCTTCCCTCTCCAGCATATGTGACTAGTCCTACTACAGTGGAGCGACTGATAGGGCGGTAAGGCGGCAGAAAAAATCGGGGTTTAGAGCCGCTGCGAAATGGCTGGACAACAGTTTCAGTACGACGACAGTGGCAACACCTTTTTCTATTTCCTCACGTCTTTTGTGGGACTAATAGTCATCCCAGCCACCTATTACCTCTGGCCCCGGGATCAGAATGCGGGTAAGGCCCCATATGCTAATACACTACAAGCTAAGCAGTTACATGTCGCTTGATGATCAGCACTGATGACCAGATTGGCACCTCTGTGAGGAATATTTTCTGACATTGCTGTAACGTTATTTAATAAAACGAATACCGAAGGTAAATCTAGTAAATTTGATACGTAGCATTAGCATCTGACCCCCACTCAGCTTAACTAACAGTTACACTAGGGATACTTCCAATATTTTTTAAATGTCAGTTATGGATCATAATGCCAATACTTATAAAGAATAAATGTAGGATATAATTGATCATTGCTAGCATCAAACGCATGCTACATACGTTTAAAGTACTGGTCATCCGTTTAATATAAGCTTTTTTCGTATGTCCTCGTTTGTTTATATTGACAAATATATTGCTTTAAGATCAGCTGATCTGATCATATAACAGTCGTCATTGATCATTAATTGTGTCTTTTATGAATGGCATGCCACTCCCACTAATTTTTCAGCACGTGTTATGAAATGTTGCAAAGGTATCTGTTTATTTAGCTGCTCATTGTGGTATGTTCACCATCTTGTGAATTACACTCTCATGAACTGCACTTTTACATGCTGTTTACATGCACCAGATCGACATGCTATTCAATTTGAAGTCAGTCGAAGTTGATCAAGTTCACAATAAATGAAGCCATATTTGCAGACAATTATTTCTAGATTCTGCAGGCTACAATAGAACAAAACAACAAATTTACTAATTTAGTATTGACAATACAAATGTTGCATTAAAATTAAACACTTAAGGAAAAATACAATATGTAAATAAATGAATAGTTGTATATAAAGTGCAAATGTCTGTTTCAAACAGTGCAGATATTCAGTTGTGCAAACAAGTAGGCAGTGTGCGCAATAACACATTCACAAGAAAGGTTCATAGGTTCTTGGTTTTTCCTACCAGACAGTAAACACACAAGTTAGATTTTTTGTGTGTGTGTGTATAAAACCCTTCAAAAATGAATAAAGATGGTTTCATTGCACACAAATCCATGTCTACTGTTTATTCCGTTATATAACAATAACATTTTGGCATTCTTTGAGGCAGCTTTCGTAATCTAGCTCACAATGTAAGAGGGTCACATTTAGATAAAAATAAAAAGATTTGCAGTACCTCACTAACTAAAAAGTAACAGTACTGCCATGCTTTTTAATATTATTACATTGTATAATTTACTATCAAAAACTATTACTATACAATTTCACAGTGCTGAGTACTGTTTTGGCAGAATTTCTGTGGTTGTGAATTAGTTTGCACAATGCTGATTTTTTTCTTGTTGTCTGTTATGTGAATGAATTCACAGAGCAATTAAGGTTGAAGAGTTTACGGCGAGTTCATGGAAGATGTCTGTGGTATCACCTTCGGCTTAGGAAATCACAGCAGAGCATTGTTCCAACATTTAAGTAAGTGATTATGTTTGTGTAATTAGTAAAAGGCGGTTTAGGGGAATTAATCTCATTTAGCTCGTTGCGCCTACTGTTGTTATGACACACTGCACTTGTGTCCTGTCTGTTTGCTGCTTGTAAGCGTTTAGTTTTGATCATGAGTAAATTGTTGTAATTTCAATAGGTTTCTGGAGTTGTGTGTGTATATAGTGTGAACTGGGGAACAAAATTAATTGGACAAGAGGATCTGTCTAAAATGAGGCAAAATGCAAAAATATTATATCATTTGCTTTTTATGAACGTTAAGTATATTGAAGGACAAAAGCATATTTTGTATTAATTATTACCATGTATTAAGCGCTTGGTGTTCTGGAAATATTATTTAAATGCTTTTGTTTTTAAATCACGAGTAACCAAGGGGACAGCAATGATCAGTTTATCAATGCTTTCTCAAGGGTCTTGCAACAGAGATTGTTTTTTATTTTTTTATATGATTTATGAATTTTCAGATGAGTCAAGAAACATTTGGTTGTGATGGTCTGATTTATTTATTTTGCATATTATTGTGGCACCTCCCAAAGTGGTTGAAATTCATGAAATTATTCATTCTTCTGCATGAAAATGACTTCAGACACTCATCAAAGCTCTGCTCCAACTATTTAAAGAACAAAGCTCGCATCAGATGTGTGGAGTATTCAGAAATACCCTGTCTTTCGTGACTTAAATCTGCTGTTTTTGCTGTTTAGTCACCATGACATATAGCAGCTGCTGTCTATTTGTTACTAACTTAAAATGTACTTCTCTGTCATCTTAGAAAAGCAGCCCTGTTGTTTGGGTGGGCAGTATTTCTTTTCCTGGCCTATAAGGTGTCTAAATTAGATCGAGAGTACCAGGAGTATAACCCCTATGAGGTCCTCAACTTGGAAGCAGTAAGGGCGTCTTTCTTACTTCTTTTTTTGAGAATCTTGTTCTTTCTCATTTACATTTTTAAACTGCTTCTCAAGATTAATATATCCATTGTTTTTGTTTAGGGAGCATCTGTTGCTGAGATTAAGAAGCAGTACAGAGTACTGTCTCTGAAACACCATCCTGATAAAGGCGGAGATGAAGCCATGTTCATGAAGCTTGCTAAAGCTTACTCAGCGTAAGACTCTTGCAACCACCCGATTTATTTATTGTTACCTTTCACGTTTAATGTCATGTTATTTATAGCAGTTGCCAACTCATTTTTCTATGTGGGCTGGTGTTGGTATTGCAGTGTGTAATCATAGGCACAATACAATTCATAAAAGCTTTTTATAAAAATGTCATCCACTGTGCCAGAATTAAACACTTAATCTTCTTAAAATACCCATGCAGCACCTTTTTGTTACTTGTCAATATTGCACCGCATGTAATCATCCGGGTTTTTAAAATTGTTGTCCACACTGGTGCTTTCTCACAGTTTAACTAATGAGGAATCGCGGAACAACTGGCAGATGTATGGCAACCCTGATGGCCCAAGAGGTGACAGTTTCTTTAACTTGTTAACTTATTTCTAAAGAATTGTTCTGTTAGTATTACCTATGCTGATTTGTCTGTATTCCATTTTACTCTTGATCAGTGACGAGTTTTGGAATCGCTCTTCCTGCATGGATTGTTGACCAGAAGAATTCCATGCTGGTATGTTCACCGACTATTTTTTATTTTTTATTTATTTAATTTTTTTTTTTACAGCTGCCTTTGTTTTGACTACATTTAAGTGTCAACTAATAATTACATAAATGCCCCAAGAATGCGATAACTAGCTAAACCTGTTGGCTTGTGCCTTTCACAGGTGCTGCTGGTCTATGGGTTGGCTTTCATGGTTATTCTTCCTGTGGTTGTGGTAAGCTTATCTTCTAATAAATAACTTTGATGTTAGATATAAATAAAAACACGTTTGGGGTCATTAAGATTTTTTCTATATTTTTGAACGAAGTCTCTTATGCTGACCCAGATAATTGTTCAAAAATACAGTAAAAGTAGTAATATTGTGAAGTATTATTATAGTTATACATATATCATTATTAAATGTCTTTATCGGTTATGATAAATTTAATGTGTCCTTGCTATATAAAAGTATTAATTTCTTTTAAAATAATCTTATAGACGCCAAACTTTTAAAAGGTAGTGTGCCTTGTTGGATCTTTTTGTACAAGCATTTTGGAAAGCAGAGTATAGAAATTGATTAATTGATATTCTGATAAACCCAATAGCAATGTGCATTTTTGTTTAGGGCACATGGTGGTACCGCTCCATCCGCTACAGTGGTGATCAGATCCTCATCAACACCACACAGCTTTTCATGCACTTTATGTACAAAACGCCTACAATGAACATGAAACGTAAGTTGAAGAAAAATATGTTATGACCCTTTAGATCCTTTAGATTCTGCAGACTAAGTCTTTTCTCTATTTGACAGGATTGGTGATGGTGTTGACGGCAGCATTCGAGTTTGATCCTCGTAGTAACAAAGAGGCCACTATAAGACCAACAGACAACATAGAAGTTCCCCAGGTAAAATGTTGAAACATATGTATTTTGTGCCAAAGATTGAATAATGATTCAAATTTAATGCTCGTATTGTGATCCTTTGTGCAGTTGATTCGGGAACTGGGGAACATTAATGTGAAGAAGAAGGAGCCTCCATTCTGCTATCCTTATAGCCTGAAGGCACGAGTCTTACTACTTACGCACCTTGCCAGGATGGATGTTTCTGAGAACATAGAGGAGGGTATGCATTCACACACACACACACACACACACACACACCTCTCAAGTGTCAATATTTAATCCTGTAGGACAATTAAACGCCGACTACCAGTCTAATGCAATTCATATAATTTATGCATTTACAAAGGCTTTCAAGAAATATATTGAAAGTATGTGTGATCCCTGGGAATTAAATCCATGACCTTGGTTTACTAATGGCATACTCTGCCAGTTGAGCTACCCAAACAAAATGTTCATATAAAACGGCTAATTAATTCAATATCTTCTGCAGATCAAAGGTTTGTGGTGAAGAAGTGTCCTGCTTTACTACAGGAAATGATCAATGTTGGCTGTCAACTTACTATGATGGCAACCAGTAGAGGAGGTAAGTAATATAATTAAATAATTAATGCAAATAATGTTTTCATCAATATATGCACTATCATTCAAAAGTTGGCAACACTTTACAATAATGTGTCATTTGTTAATATTAGTTAATGTATTAACTAACATTAACAAACAATGAACAATGCATTTATTACACTATTTATTCATCTTTATTAATCTGTTAGTTAATGAAAATACAATTGTTCATTGTTTATTCATGTTAGTTCACAGTGCATTAACTAATGTTAACAAACACAACTTGTGATTTTAATAATGCATTAGTAAATGCTGAAATTAACATTAACTAAGATTAATACATGCTGTAGAAGTATTGTTCATTCTTAGTTCATGTTTACTAATGTTGTTAACTAATGTTAACTAATGAACCTTATTGTAAATTGTTACCCAAAAGTTTGATCAGTATGATTTTTTTTTGGGTAAAGAAATTAGTCTTTTATTCAGCAAGGATGCATTAAAGTGAGCAAAATTGACACTAAAGACTAAAGTTTTACAAAAAAAATAAAAATCTAATAAATGCTATTCTTTTGAACTTACTATTTTTCAAATAATTCTGAAAAAAGAAAAACTATTACAAATTCCCCAGAATTTTAAGCATCGGAACTGTTTTCAACATTGATAATAGGAAATATGTCCTGAGCACCAAATCAACATATTAGAATGATTTCTAAAGGATCATGTGACACTGAAGACTGGAGTACTGACTGCTGAAAATTCAGCCTTGTCCTCACAGGCGAAAATTACATATTTTAATGTATTAAAATAGAGCCTTATTGTGTTTTTCATCATGCATCCTTGGTGAGCATAATCGGCTTCTTTCAAAAACATGAAAAATCTTTTGTAAGGTAGTGTATAATATGATACATGATTAAAAAAGGTTTTTGCTGATGTTGGATTTTGTAGGGCTTCGGGCTCCCAGGCTGACATCTATAGAGAACTGCATGAAGTTGTCTCAGATGGTAGTTCAAGGACTGCAGGAGGCCAAATCTCCTCTGCTGCAGCTGCCCCATTTTGAAGAGGAGCACCTCCGATACTGTATCTCTAAGAAGGTACATCTTTCTCAAAAGCATTGCAGCTCACAGAAGGATCTGTTAAAACAATTGTGTTTAATACCTCCGTTGTTATGCAAAAACTGTTTTCAAATCTTCTAAATATGGCCCCTCTCTCTTCAGTATAAGGTACGGACATTGCAGGATCTGGTCAGTCTGAAGGACTCTGACAGGAGAAATATGCTGAGATTCCTTGGGGAGGAGAAGTATGAGGAGGTCCTTACGGTCCTCGGCAGCTTTCCCTATATCAACATGGAAACCAAACTTCAAGGTGAGATTGTTCAGCAGCGCTTGAACACTCATACATTCAATAAAACACATTACATATGATTTAAACTCTGTGTATGTTTCATTGCTCCATAGTGTTGGATGATGAAGATAGCAATAACATCACGGCAGGATCCATTGTCACAGTTACGGTCACTTTGACAAGGAAGAGAATGTCTGTAAGTAGTACATTTGAGAGAATATCTCATGAGCCTATCTAGATGTTTAGGTGAGGGGCGAGGGTGTAATGCTATTCAAATACAGCAGTTGATTTATAAGTTTTATATATATATATATATATATATTATGCAATGTATTTATAGTCATGGAATGGCACATCTTGCAGTTGCAGCAGGTATCCACAAGAGGTCAATGCTGAACCTCTTTGGTTTTTAGGTCGAGATTTCATTTCAGAAAGACTATCTGTTACAAAAACAGTCTGTATTATTTGACATTTTTTTTAATAATACTAAATTTCTGTTTAGGAGATGTTTGAGAAAGAGGAGGACGCACCACCACCTACTGAGGAAACTAATGCAGAGGAGGTAGTGATGCTTTCAAGCTACGTGTTCATCAGACGTAATTTAATAGTGAATTCAAAATGTGTATTTACTTCTTGTTATTTGTTCATTACGATGTCTAAAAGTTTATGATTATTATTTTGTACTTTGCAGCAAGGAGATGCCAAAACAAACAAAACAAAAGTTTGGCAAAATAAGAATAAAGGAGCTAAAAAAGCTGCCAAGTCCAAAAAGAAGAAACTGACTAAGAAGAAACCAGTCACCCAACAGCAAGCAAAGGGAGACAAGGCCAGACAAGCCAATGGCAATGTGGCAGGAAATGTAAGGACTATAGACCTGTATATGTTCAGTTTTACACTTTTAAAGAAACAGCTTTCAATTTTATTTGATATACACTACCATTCAAAAAAAGGTCAAAAAGATTTCTTTTGAAAGATATGAATACTTTTATTCAGCAAGGATGCATTAAATTGATCAAAGGTGATAGTAAAGACATTTACCCCTGGTTTCACAGACAAGGCTTAAGCCTAGTCCCAGACTAAAATGTAAATCTGAGCTGTTTAAACTGTAAGAAACTTGCACTGACTGATCTTAAAATATATCAGTGCCTTTGTTTTGTCTCAAGATGCACACCAGTAATGTTTTTTTCTAAGGCACGTTTATAAAATTACTTAAATCTCCTAATTGAACTATGGCCTAAGCCCTGTCTTTGAAACCAGGCCTTAAAATGTTATAAAAGATTTCCATTTCAAATAAATCCTGTTCTTTGGAACTTCAACTTCAAAAATCACAGTTTCCACGAAAAATATTGAGCAGCACAACTCAGTTCGACTTTAATATTAATAATAATAAAGTTTTTTGAGCACTAAATCAGTATATTAGAATGATTTCTGAAAAATCATCTGACTCTGAAGGCTGGAGTAATGGCTGCTGAATATTTGGCTTTGCCAACAAAGGAAAAAAAAAATATTTTAAAATAGAAAAATAGAAAAGAGCTATTTTAAGTTTAAAAGAATTTTCACAGTATTACTCAATTTTTGATTAAAATTATTTTAAAGGTCCCATGGCATGAAAATTTCACTTTATGAGGTTTTTTAACATTAATATGAGTTCCCCTAGCCTGCCTATGGTCCCCCAGTGGCTAGAAATGGCGATAGGTGTAAACCGAGCCCTGGGTATCCTGCTTCGCTTTGAGAAAATGAAAGCTCAGATGCCCAATCTGGAATCTTCCCTTTATGTCGTCATATGGGGAAAGGTTACCTCCCCTTTCTCTGCTTTGCCTGCCCATTAGAAAATGAGCCACTACCGTGCGAGGCGAGCGCAATATTTTTTTTCCTCGAGAGACATCATGGCTTGCAAACGAGCGAAGCATGGCAGTTGCTCAGTGTTTGGATGTACAAATGAACACCGAAGTATTTTTTTAGTTCCTTCATCCAAGCCTATGGCTAGCATTAGCTACATGATAATAACTGTAACAGCATACATAAACAAACCAACTAAAGTACCGTACCCAGACACAATATTTTAAACTAACCATTCGGAAACATCCTGCTGTAGCCACTGATCAGATTCTGGGTTAAACTGAAAAGCTTGAATGACTGCGTGTCTATGAGCCATTGCCATATATCCACTGTCCACTTTAGCTCATGGTAGCGCAAGCTGGTTAAGGCCACACCCCCACCCTCCACCTTGCCCCGCCTCTCTCATCCTTAAAGCTACAGACAGAGAATGGCACGTCCTAAGGAAAGCTCATTGTGGGACTGGCTCATAGTGGCTGAAATTCTGCACCAAGGCTGAATTTCGGCAAACAGACCTCAGATACAGTATTAGGGACCACTTAGGCCTATATAAAAGCATCCAAAAAGCAGCATGTCATGGGACCTTTAATTGATTAAAACAGAACAGAAGTGTATATTTATGTCATATTCATTAATTTTAGTCAGTTTTACTATGATGCACATTTTCTACAGTATAATTGACAAAATCAAAAAATCTTTCGTCCAACTCCATGTGCTTTTATTTTGCTTCACAGGACGTTGCAGCTGCGTCAAAAGTGGAAGAGGACGATCTCTCTGATAAAGGCAGTGAATCAGACGAGGCAGAGGGAAATAAGGACTCGCCCAGCGAGAGAGATGAGGAGAGTGACAAGCAGAGTGACACTGAGGGGGACGAGATTGCTGGAGACGATGAGGAGGTGTGTGTCATATCCCTTGGATGACTGACTGCTGATTGTAGCCATTCCAGTGCAGCTTTCCATAACCAGCATGTCTCTTCTGTAGGAATGGGAGGCACTACAACAGAGCATTCAGCGCCGTGAAAGGGCACTATTGGAGACCAAGTCTAAGGTCACACATCCTGTATACAGCTTGTACTTCCCTGAGGAGAAGCAGGAGTGGTGGTGGCTCTACATTGCAGATAGGAAGGAACAGACGTTGGTGTCTATGCCTAACCACGTGTGCACACTCAGAGACACAGAGGAGGTGAGGAAACATCCACCCGTTTGAGCTTTATCACACCTTTTTTTTTTTTTTTTTAATTTGGGAGAGTTAAAAGAGGGAATAGACAGGGGGAAATTGTGTTGCTCAATGGAGTGAAATTTTAGTTTTTACAAGATTTCTGGGCCTGGAAGTGTCTTCTAATCGTAAAGTCATGGAAATTTGTGCAAAATTTGCTTAAAAATATTTTTATTGGATAGACAACCTTAATGTAATGTAATGTGTAAATGTTGTGCAAAGTAAATTGTGCTTGCAAATCAAAGTGATATTTGATTTGCAAGCAGTATAATGCAAGTGTTTTTTTATTTTATTTGTTATTATAGTTTTTATTAATGTTTTAAATAAATTTGTATATTTTCAATTTGTTTTTGTTTTTTTTATATTACTGTTTAGGTATTATTTAATTTTTAGTTTTAGGTTAAATTTCCCTCCTTTAATTTCAGTTAGTAATTTTACTGCTTTTAAGTTTTTTGTGCAATATTAATTTTTCATTTAAATATCCAAAATGTTTTTAATAGTTTAGTTTAAAGTAACCCCATTCGTGAGTCAAGTGATTTGAATTTATCAAATTGGTTCACAAAATATTAATTAGTGAATCGAATAAATAGAGAACTTTTCCAGTAATCATAAATGACTGGTCATGGTAAATAATTATTATTTTTTATTAATATTTTGAATCTGCCTTTATTTTTTTATTTTCAGTTATAATTTTTATTTTTAATTCATTTTTAATACTATTATTCAGGTTTAATTTACTTTACTTTTATTTTATTTTTAATTTTAGCTTTCTGCTTATTTACACTGTAAAAAAAAAAAGTTGAGCCAACTTAAAAGTTTAAGGCAACCAGCTTCAGCAGATTTTTGAGTTTTCTCAACTTGTCATTTTAAGTTTATACAAAAATTTGAGAATCTCCCACAAAAATAAGTTGAGCAAACTCAAAAATCTGCTGAAGCTGGTTGCCTTAAAATTTTAAGTTGGCTCAACTTTTTTTTCTTTTTTTTTTTTTTTTTTTACAGTGTAGTTACAAATTTTTTGCTTCAATTTAAACTGATTTCACTTAGTTTCAAATGCAACCTTTCTTAGTTTTTCATGTAATATGTATACTTTATTTCATTTCAGATTTATTTCAAATAGCCAAACAACCAAATGTTTGATAGTTGTCGTTATCGGTTTGTGAAATCAAATAGTGAATTGAATCGAATAGAATCAAATTAAAATCAAACGGGTTCAATCAGTCTGAATCAGAATGATAATCACAAATGACTGGTTATTGAAAGTCATTAGTGAAAAGGAGTGGGAGCCCAAAAATCTCTCCATTGTTCTTATTAGTTCATAATCATGACTGTAGTTTGAGCCATTGTGGGATTGGGAGATATTTTCAGTCAATTAATTTGGTGGGGTTTTTTTTTTTTTTTTGGAAGTCTTACAATAGAAATACCAAGGCATTTAGAACTTGAATACATAATGGCAAAAACAAATTACTAGAATTAATTGCAATATGGTGTGCTGTCAATAAATTTAAGTAAAATGGAAAGATAATAGAATGAGTGAGTTTTTTACTCTGTGTGTGTGTGTGACTGGCTGAATGGTACTAGCTACACAGTCTCCTGCGCAGCAGTTTTCCCCATAGCCTGTTGCCAGGCAACCTCCATACTGCAGTCTCTGTCTGGTTACAGAGCAGCCAGACGCCTGTCATAATTCTGTCTGACACAGTGAGTGCTTCCTCTCTGTGAGGAGCATGAGAATGCAAGGATGTAAACAAGAGGGTCATAAATCACCCCATATCTCCCAATTACTCCCCCGTAGGTTAGGTTTTGCTGAGTCGTGTAAAGTGACCAATGATTATCTAAACTTCCTGTTTGCCTCAGGTTGAACTGAAATTCCCCGCTCCATCCAAAACCGGAAACTATCAATATTCTGTGATTCTCAGATCAGATTCATTCATGGGATTAGATCAGATCAAGCCACTCAAGGTCAGTTATTTTTCTATACTCTCTTGTTTGGAATTGTTTTCTTATATCTATCATATTTTTATAAAATATTTATGGAATATTTATAACTTTTTTTATTTTTATAAAATATTTTTATAAAATATTTTAAGATGATGCATGTTCAAAGGTTTGGAGTTGATTCGATTTTTTTTTCAATGATTTTTAAAAAAAGTCTCTTATGCGCACCGAGGCTGCATTTATTTGATGACAAATAAAGTAAATTGTAATATTGTGAAATTATTACAATTTAAAATAATTTTCAAATCTGATTTATTTCTGTGATGAAAGATGATTTTTCATCAGTCGTTACTCTTCAGTTTCACATGAGAAATCATTCTAATATGCTGATTTGGTGATCAAGAATCTGTTTAAATATCTTTACAAAATAACAAAAAATATGTATATTGTATACATCGTATACACACATAATATTTTAATATAAATGTATTTATTTACTATAATCTTTGTGATCCTAATTTTTTGTTTCAGCTGGAGGTTCATGAGGCGAAGGCCATAATGGATAACCACCCTCAGTGGGATATCCCAGAAACCGAGGAAGAGGAGGATGACCAGGAGGACAGTGATGGCATTGAGGAATCTGAGGAAGATGAAGAAGACAACGACTAAACCAGTCATTTCATGCAGACTTGAGCACAGCTCATACACCCATGTGCCCACTCATGCGCGCACACACATACACACACACACACACGCTCCTACACACCCACATAGCCCCAGACCATTGCCGTCTTCTGGGCCGCTACACACCGGAGGCAAACAGGAGGCAAGGACGTTGACGCCCCATGTTCCTGTTCAAAACACTCATGAATCACAAATCTGTCCTTTTATTTCGCCAGTCAAAATAAGACTTAAGGAACTGTTGGTTATCTTTCCCTGCGTTCATCCAGTCGTTATCGGTGGGCTGTCACAGTGGTAATTTGTGGGGTCCAGCTGCGTTTCAGATTCCTCTCCACTTGACGAAAAAGATGTCTGACTAACCAATGCGTCAGAAAAATAAAAACCAGAGTACCGCTGAAAAATCACACACCTCATGACTGTCATTTTTCAATGTCACTGTTTATGCTTCAAGGGTGTTTTCTACCTTATCATTTTGTAGTTTATGTAGTTTATTAGATATCAAATTTACCAGGTGTTTCCACTTTTTACGAGGCTGTGTGACATGTAATCTGGAGTGAGCATGAACCACAAGGACGTGGATGTGCGTTCTAAGCTTGAGCAGGAATGACGGGGTGAAGGGTGTACTGCACCACTGTGGGCTGTCTCAATTTGTCTCCATGGTCATGAACTGTGGAAGTCCAATACATTTATAAATCTCACCTATCTTAACTTCTTCCAACTTCTCGTCACAAGCGCAGGTTGTCTCAGCCTCACGAAAAAAAGACTGCAGACATTCCACAGCCAGGTCTATGGTTTAGTACCTGATTTAATGTCGCTGCTATTCAACAAATAAGCAGGTCAATATCAGATGGTTTCTTGGCACTATGTAATAACATGGCCTATGTTTTTTGAAACCCTAGGACAATTCAAGTTTTGGATTTTTTTTCCTGCCTGATTTATTCATCCCACTGACTTTTTAGACTGGAAACTGGAAATTTCCCATTGTTGCTGAGTACAGTTGTTACGAGGAGAACATGATTATAGCCTGAACATGCACAAGTGCAAGCCTTTTCCCATCAGTTACAAACACACAAAAAAAACACTGCAAAACACAGTTGGGTTTTTTTAACCCAAAAATTATCAAACTTATCAAAACTTCTCTTTAGGATAATGTTTTTATCTGGTTTCTTTTGGAACTGAATGCCTCAATTGTAGATCATAGTTTTTTTTTTTTTTTTGTATTTATATATAATTTTGTCTTACATTCCACTCTCATCAAATATGAACGCCTTATTCAATGTACAGATTTCCTTGTGGCCACAAATATCGCAAATGGTTTGATACAAAACATCAGTGATGGGAATAATTGAGGGTCAGTGTTTATTTCTGCAGGTTTTTCTTATGTTGGTTTTTATGCATGGAGGGATGACAACAAAACTCAAAATTGAGGACAGAATTTTGATTTTTTTTTGTGAATGTGATTATTTTAATCCCATTTAAATGTTATTTTGCACCAGTGGAGGTCTGACAGCGTATTGGAAGTGCTGATTTAGTGGTTGTGAAAATAGAAGTCTGTTCATTTGTCAATTAGTGGGAGAGGTTAAACTGACTGATATGAAATTATTTGAAATGTAGAAATGCACATGAAATGTAATCTCTGCATTTATGGTTAATTTTCTTTTCTTTCCTTTTTTTTTCTTTTTTTAAATCTTGAATTTCTGACAGGAAATTGGATTTTCTTGTTTGTTCCCAGTAGCTAATGTATGTATTTTATAGATACATTTTGGAAAACTGCAAATGTCATTAGAAAATCTTTTGCTTATTTTTTCCCCCCCTTATGTTCATTAGCATAAACGCAATGCAATCTTTACTGACAGAGGGAAAGTGTCATATTCTGGCTGCATGTAACACACGTTCACAACCAGTTTTATCAAATTATAAGGGTTTTACAGATAAATAGACATTTTAGTATTATAGTTCCAAAAAGACTGTAGCCTCATAATTCATGCTGTGTATACAAAGCTGTGACTGAAGTGCACAGATTATGAGAAATCATGTCTATACATAAACACACAGAGAAACTCACCGGCCAGAAAACAGGGGTGAATTGCCTAGTAAACAGTATCTGCCACTTTTGTTTACAAGAAAACTGTCATTGTAAATGGGAAAATATATATTATTTGTATTTAAATAATTTCAAATAAAATAACTTTTTAAAAGATTTTCTTTTTGATTACACAATTGAATATTTCCACCTGAAACTCCATATTTCTTTATTCTTCTGAAGGCACTTGGGGGTTCCCTTTAGAGGTTTTTTTTATTTTATTTTACCCATGACATTTTCATAAACTATTTGAAGGAATATTTGCTAATGGTCTGTTAAGTATTATACAAAGGAAAATTATGAACATTATGGCAATGTGTTACAGAGAACATTCTGATTTTGCTATATTGAGGGTCCCTGAGTCTGATCTTAGTCTATAAACTCTAAATCTGTTTCCAAACAACCAAGCTTCTGTCAGCATAATATCTAATATAAATGTTTGTCAGGTTTGCAAGTTGGACTTGAGTCATTTGAATTAAATAGGATATTCAACTGTTCCTAAATATCTACATTTTGTTGAGAAGCTCTAAAAGCATCTTATAATTTAGAATCTTGATAGTTTTTTCGTCTTCAGATTTAATCGTATGCTCCTAATTCATTCATATTCATCCACATTTTTGCCACTTATAAGTAATGGTTGCCGTTATAAGGAAATTAATGTAGCCTATTAAACCAACAAGTTTGAGGAGTCAAGTGTAGAGCTTAAAAAAACTCCACGCGACACGTCAACATGTTAAAAAGTGCAAAATAACTAGGTTCGCTGTTGTTTAGACCAGATATGAAACAGATTTTCGTGATAATAGCTTATAGACTTTATGTTTGTCCAGTCGTGTGTGTGGTCATATGTGCCGTATTTTGCTCATTTTTACCACGGAACACATGTAGGCTATATAACACGCTTTATATAAGTGTATTTCTGCAGGTCGAAACCACTATCAGTTTTCGTCCCACTGACCTTGTGTGGCGTCCAGAACAGGTTGCGATACATATTCAACACCCAAATCCAACATATGCGAATCTTTCTCTTTTTTCCACACTTCTGATTTTCAATAGCTTTGAAGACATGACCACAAGGAATATAGTGACATATATTTTCAAATAACTCAATAAATAAATAAAGACTTATTAATCATCTCAATGCATGAAACGACAAGAAATGAAACGCCTTTTCATTCTAATCTGACTAAAATTCTTTAATCTGGAGGAAAAATAAAAATAAAATAAAAATAAATCAGATATCTAACATTCAGCTTAATCAAATCACCGTGAATTGAGGTCTTAAACATAGCCTACTGAGATCTTACATTTTTACAAAAAGACGGACTAATTGATTTAATTAATTTTGAATTCATGGTAGGCTATAGGCTACACACCTGTACAGCTGGAGACGGCTGGTTGGTAAAATTATAATTTAGCTTACTGTAATTTAGAATAAAATTTGCATTGAATTTCATATAAAAAGATCTATGTTCTATTGTTGTTTATTAAAAACCGAAATTGATGAGCCTATTTATAGTGGCCTTGTTTTATGCAATGGGTTCTTACGAGAGTTAAAATAAAATGACACTGGGTCTTCTGTATTTTATTAGGCTACTTATGAGTCTGTGGGCAATATAAAACAACAGTTTAAAATCCTAAATTGAGAAACGTTGCACACTGCTTTATAGCCGAATCGGAAACACTGTTTAAAATAGCTCGCGATCCTCCACGGAATTTCACAAACAAGCTTTATGTGGGCTCAAATGGGTTTGTTCCAAAACCCAAGAACCGAGGAGAGATTTCCCGCTCCGTAGGTATACACACATGCAGTATTTATGCAATAGATTTTTGGGATACAGTCGGATATCCTGTGTGGGTGTTTTACTCTTCATCGTTTTGCATACCTAGGCGAAATATATAAACGTTTCACCATACGCCCCCGTGGCTTGGCATTTAATTAGATCCCCGGGGTGCGGATCAGTTTGGCACCGTGTCTGCGTGCAAGCGAAACCGGCTGTTTTTTTGCTCCCGGAGCCCTGGCCGCGGTCCTCGCGCGACTTCACTTCTGCACCGGCGGCGCGGGAGGAAAATCGAGCCCGCAGTCCAGCTGCTGCAGCTGGGCTAAATTGTTCTGCACGACTCCGACAGGCGACGATCTAAGCGCTGCATCCGTCGACAAGCAGAGGTAAATCATTTCGACTTTTCCAGGTGGATCTTTGCTGATGTCAGTGTCATTCGACGTCAAGTTCGTCGACGCAAATATGAAATGGCCACTGCGATATTGTCTGACTGGTGATTAATCAACAGATATGCTGTATTAATTGTGATAACTTACTATTCAGTAGACAACACGTCTGTCTATTTTTAGACGATCTTGAGATGAGATTTGCACTTATTGATATCACTTTGAGATCTACGTTGGTGCAAGTCTTTAATTAAAAACATGATTTGAATGACATTTTCGATTTTTTTGGTACTTTTAGACACTGTGCACCGTAGCTTGCGTATTTATTTATTTTATGAAATATTTTACATATTTTAGCTTAACAGATTATTTTAATGACATCTTTGATGTTTTTATACTTTTAAATACTCTGCAGCGTAGCTTGATTATTTATTTATTTTTTATTTATGTCATGCACAGTTTCCTAATTTTAATGAATATTGTATCGTAAAATTTTTGATTACACCCGAAATAAAAATCACAGATGGCATCTTCTTAAGGTCTACATTGTTTATCCTAGACAGCAATGAGTTTAAATGGCAAAAAACATCTTATGTCTCCTGTTTCTTATATTTTATGCTGTAAAAATGACCCCAGCAATCTCACATGTGAGATCTCAGCAATGTCTCTGATTTGCAGAGATTTTAATATGAATGCAAAGATTAATGATCAAATTATCTGAGTCATGCATGCACATGAATTTTAATGCTTTGTACTGAAAGTTGTCCAATTTGTGACTATTTTTATTTCTAAAGAAAACTTTTGGCAAAGTTGGTACTTAAATGAAACATTGTTCAGATCTTCATTATGTAAGAATTCTGATTTATGAAGGATCAACCTCTGAGCAATAAATATTTCCTATGGGTAGGGTTGTTTGTGTTCTAGTCTGCTGGGACGACGTATCTGCCCCACCTGTGCTTGCTTTAGTTTTGCTGGCAATTTCCCTTAAATACTAAAGGACTGCAGTTCAGCCTTGAGGAGATGAGATTTGTGAATAAGAAAGCTGATAATAATTTTGCTTTATTGCTTTCAGCTAAGCAAACAGCTTTTTGCAGACACAAAAAAGTAATGTAGTATCAGGGTCATTTATGGGCCATAATCTCTTATTCTCCATTGCACCTTTACATAACATTGCGGTCCTGATTTCTAATAGTCATAATTATTAATCCTCAAGTAATGTTTTTTTTTTTTACTTCAGGGATTAAGCATGCTTGAAATGACTCCTGTGAAGGTCCTTTCCCCCCTTGACACCCACACACACATACACAATGCAGTGGTGTGTGTATTAACAGACCCTCAGGCACTGTGTCAGAGTGAATAAGTGGATACACACATTCTTTATTATTGAACCAAATAAGCCACTAGAGATGGACTGTGTGAAAGTGTGTTTGGTTACAAGGTTAGAAAAACACACTGCAGTCACAGAGCACTTCAGGGTCATGCAAAAACAGCCCTGCCCTTTTACAGTTTATGGTATGGTTCGTGTGAGGAAATACCGCTGAACGATAGATAAATAATGTTCTGTTGACCTTGTGCTGAGGCATCAGAGATACCAGCAGGATGTTGTAGGGTGCCACACATGGTAAATTAAAATTCACACTCCTTCCTGGTCTGAAAATGGGCCTGAAATAAGACTTGATTGTGGAGTAATTGGCCCAAAAATGGCTAATCTTTTTTTTTTTTTTTTTGGTAGACAGAGTGCCTTTCCAAGTGCCGATATGAGCTCTGCAATTTTCTGAAGTGTTTCTTGAGAGTATGATTACGATTGAGATTTAGCTGGGTGAAATTTCATTGAACCTGAAGGTCATTTCGATGATCCTCACCACATGACCTCAACATTCACTATTCACATACCCTCCCTGTTTTTGATTGCGCTGCTTTGAAAAAACATGAAATCGCCTCTAAGTGGCACTTTCATATGCGACGTCCTTCTATATCTTGCCTTTTACCCCTTGGCTCCACCTCTTATTTTTAACTGAGATATTCAAATATGTCTCCTGTTGTTGAAACTAAAGGAAAGTGTATTTGAATATCTCTGGCTGAATGTCATCCAGAATGAAATTCAGTCTTCTTGTTTTGCTGACTCAGCACAGTGACATTGATAGGCAGAGCTCTGCTCTGGGTTATTTAAGATTTTTGTTTTGTTTTTGCATGTTTGTTCTGGATGTAAAGGGATTGTTAAATTCATTATAAGCTGTTTTTTGTGATTTTTATTTATTTTTTTGGTCTATTTTAATACATTTTTACATTTATTCAAGCTGATAATTTTTGTCTAAATAAATCAAAAATTAAATCTTAAAAACTAAAATCAATAATCTGTAAATACTATACATTAATTTATGCATCACAGAATTATAATTTACAGTATTAAAAATGGATGACATTTTTTTGTGATTTGATTAAAATTACAATCACCGGTGTTATTAAATTAAGACATTAAGTTAGTTTTAAAAAATCAACTTTAAGTTAGCATATTGCATATTGACATGTAATCTTAACATGTCAGCCTTGATTACGTGACCCCTCAATGCAAAATAAAACTGCTTTTTTAGGCCATTGATAGAGTCTGTGTGTATATCATGATTGTAAACATATATTAACTAAAAAATTACTGAGTGCACTTTTAGTCATATCAACATTCCAGAATGTGTGTGAGTGTATAGTGAATGTGAATCAAGAGTGACTCTTGTCTTGGGCACAAATGAATTTTAATGTTTAAATTCTGAATGTGTCTGTGTCTCCGATTCTTTTGCTTCTTAAGTAATTTCTCAAGGGGAACCTAAGCCTCTCTGCGCCTACAGAGCACAAGGGCAAATACGAATAAATATGATAAAATATGGATGAATGCTAATAAAGCACTGGCCAAGTGTGGCCCTCACTAAAAGGATTATCTGGAAGGGCAGACATTATTACAGGGGCAGCTGCCGGTCTGCTGTGACAGCAAAGCATGCAAACTTCTGCATCCAGATTGCTCATCTCGGTTTTATTTATTATGTAATAACTAAAAAGGAAGAGGGTTCAGGTTTGATTTTGTGATAGTGAAGCACAGCTCTCTTTTGCACTGATTTGTTGTGCTGAAGATTAAGGAAGTTCAATTGTAAACTGGCTCTCAGGGTGTGATATGACTGGCTCATATCAGCTGGGTCCCATTACTCTCATTAAACTACATAGGAATGGTTCAGTATTAGGGAGTACTCAAACCCCCTGGTGAAATGACTTCCATAGGTCACTGTTTACAGCCCTTTGTTTGACTAATACACAGTGTTTTCCTGGAGTTATCTCACTTACATTCAAAGACTAGCAACCATTGATTCAATTGAAAATCAAACATATATTGTAGGACTGTGTTGCTGTGCACTCTATATACATACTGTTAACTACTTTAAACATGCAATACAGTGTAATGCGCTATCAAATGCTGCAGTGCTTTTGAAATACCTTAAAAATTTAGCAGCGATTTGACTTTTTCCATTAAGATGCACATTTTAATATTTAGTTATTTAGCAGATGCAAAGAAAACAATCAAAATCAACAAAAGAGCAATGATATGCAAGTGCTATAACTCGTCTCAGTTAGCTTAACGCAGTACACGTAGCACAGTACACGTAGCAAGGTTTTTTTTTTTTTTTTTAATATCAAATGTTTCTCCAAGCAGGAAATCAGAACACATTAAAGTGTAATTAAAACCATATGAGTGAGCTTTGGAAATGGACTAGGTTGAGATCTAGGTTGGAATATGGTTCACTTTAAACTACATTTGGATGGAAAAAGTTGTGCTATGAATTTAAATGACTGAAATGCTTAGATTTCCTCTGAAGACTGTAAAAAAATGGCTTAAAGGATGTTTGAATTAGGATAGTTATTAAAAGACAAGACTTTTTTTGTCTCGTGTGGTGAAAAATCATCTACTCTTCTCCAGTCCAATTTTCCTAACAATAGCTGTACTGTTTGGCACAGTTGGCTAATTTGCATCTAATTTTTTTATTATTAATTTTCTTTTGGTCAGTCGAATTCGTTGCTTTTTTAAAACCCAAATTCAACATCTGATTTTCATGCTGCACATTTTGTTGCTTATTTGGTTATTTGTGGTTATAAAAGGCTTAAATCTGAGAGACCTTAATATGCAGAATAGAAATAGTCAGAGTTTACAAACCTCTAGGAAGTCCTTCACTTTTTAGAGTGTTTTGTAGAATAAGTGCAGATGATACAACAAGAGGTTGTTGCTACATATATGCATTTGTGTATAGTAAAATTACAAACTTGAATTTTATTAAGGCTTCTTGTACTAAATTACTAGATTTCTAAATTGACATTCCACAGGGACATATAACTTTGCAGTGGAGAAACCCATTTACATTACATGTTTGGTTTGACCATTTTGAATTCTGACCCCTGCCAGATTATTACCCCCCTAGTATTGGTAGGTTTAGGGTTAGGTGTGGGGGAGGGGTTAGGATTAGGCAATCAGGTAGCGATTTCAATGAGGGGGGTAGTGTTGCCAAGTCCGCGGTTTTCCCGTGAAATTGGGCTACTTTAACGCCCTTTCCGCGGGATGTTTTTCATGTCCGCGGGTTGAAGCGACCCCAGTAACGGGATATTTAGCCCCTGGAATGCGACTTTTATCAGGAGGACTCTGCCAAAAAAGTGTATTTTACCCCACTGGAACGCGATTTTTACCGGGAATCCCCTCTGAAAAGCGATTGGGCTAGTTTTGCTGAGAAAACCGGCACCGCACGTTAAAAATAATTTCCCGACTGAGAAAATGCACGTGAACTCAAGTCCGAAAGCTCTAATAATACAAGTCCAACAGTTCTTTGTAGTAACGCGAGCGTGCTGTTTTCACATTCCGACTTAAAATCACAACTCTGGAAATGAGAGCATCCGAGGAGCGCGTGAATGCAGAAATTACACTTGCTCTGACTGCAGCAGGTAGCCTTCCATTAACTAACTAACGTTAGGCTAAACATGCTTAAATAAAAATGCCTAAAGCTAAAATTCTCGTATTCACGTTTTTAAACCTGTTGTCCAACAAAAGAGAACATTATAAACTTTTTAGTCCACAACACCAGTTAAATGCTTCCTTTTGTGATTTGATGTAGCTTGATGTTCCATAGGCTACATCGATTAGCAATGGATTATAAATATACTTAATTATTATGAAAATACCAGAGAATAACACAGATAAACTATACATTGTCGTAGTCGAGTGTTTTATCATTCAGAACGTTTATATCTTGTTTACTCAGTGACCAGAGCTGGCAGATTACTTACAAATTGTAATCCGTTACTGATTCCAGATTACATGACAAAAATTGTAGTCGGTAACGTAATCCGTTACATTGCACATTTTAGGTAATATAATCAGATTACTTTTAGATTACTTTTGATTCAACTCGTTTATCACATCGATTTAAATAGCATTATCTTGTACCATAATGATGGAAAAAATGCAAAGTGTAAGAAAACTTGTTCCATTCATTGTAATTTACAACATGAAGTGCATTAAACATTATATTACATCAAGGTTTCCCAAACTAGAGTTCGTAAAGGAACTGCAGGGGGGTTGTGGGTTTAATGAAAAGCTGACAATTAATCATAAAAAAATTAAAATGAAAATAAATCATTTTAAAACAAACTCCCTTTCGAGAAAAGTCTCTTCACTCGGTAGCCATATTTGCAACGCCTCCGGGCAGCTCATACAAGACCAATCTTAATGAATGGGGGAATCCTGAAATCTCAAAAACTACTCGTTGAACTCACAATTAAATTACATATGTCAAATCAGCAAGAAAAATATGAAATTAATTGCCCCATGAATGTTGTTTATTGTGCTAAATAGCGTTTAAAAAGCTTATTTTTCAGGCTAGACCAGCCAATGTGCATGTGGAGTCATAACATGCTTAAGACTGTGTGTGTGCATTGGCTTGTCTAGTCAGGTTTCTATGGGAAATTTGGCTCTTTTCTTTTAGAAGGTGGGACTATTCCTCCATATTGCGCGTTGCAGTTTCTCCCATTCATAAGTATAGGAGTAAATAAAACACTTACTAAAAAAGATTTTTATTTACCTGCATGCCATATGATCATTAATCAACATCAAAGAAACCGTGAACATGCAAATGTGTTACTTAATTATTTAAATATTTATTTAAAAATCTCAGGGGTACTTAAAGCAAATATATTTGGTGAATAAGGTTTAGATGACAAAAAGTTTGGAATGCCTGCATTACATGCAACTAAGAAATAAGGTGAATATGTGCATTTTAATTAGTTATAATTAATAATACATGGTTAAAAAAACCTACAGAGTAATAATTCAAATAAAAACGAATGTGTTCATCAGTAGTTGACGCAATATTGAAACCCTTCTTAAACCTGAAATGATTTTTGTAAATCCAGTGGTCAAATTCTTTCACCACCTGACTAATGATGACTGATCTTTGTGTGAATGTCCACAAAACTGGACTATATATATGTATATAATCGGTAGGCTATTTTAGAAAGGAAAGTTTAAAAGATGAAAAAGAGAAATTAGGGAGAATCAATGAATTATGAATCATTTATTGCTATTTTGTGAATAATATGTAATCATGTAATCCATAAAAAAGTAACTGTAGTCTGATTACGAGTATTTTAAAATGTAACTTTCTCTGATTACAAGTACTTAATTGGGATTTCCTGGAGCTTCATGAGTTCCGCTCATGGGCGTCGCTAGGCCGTTTTTAGGGGGGCTTTAGCACCCCTTCATTTCTGCTCAGCCCCCCTAAAAATCTTGCGATTCTTCCCCTTTAAATTTCAAATGAAAACGGCAGCAGACTTCGGCTCCTCTCCATCTTTCTGCGCGTTCTTCAAATCCACAGACTGCGGTGGCGCAGAGGAGAGGACAAGGTGTGTGTTTATGATAGATTGTTATAATATCTACATCTATGCAGTTCTTTGTCATAAATACAGTTTACAAAAAGTCATGGGAGAGCAATCGGTTTCCAATCTACTGTAAAGTTTCTTTCAGCAGTAGCAGCAGTTTCTTTCAGCGAAAGCCCTTAACACATATGATGACTTTATAAAACGATCATGTTATTGCTATTTTCATTTGAAAATTTAGCTTTCGATATAGAACATAATATTACAGTGCATGTGGCATTAACTACCATACAGTTATGCATAGAAATGATTAAAGACAGTGACAGACAGCACTCAGTCAATGCACTCATTTTAATTTCATATCAGAGTGATTGACAGATTGAAACATTGTGTGTGTGTGTGTGTTTTGTATTAATTTAAAAAAATAATTTTTATTGTTTGAATTGAATTTATGTAGAACGTTTCTACAATTTTTTGTACAAATTTTCAATCAATTTTTTTGTAAATATTTATTTATTTTTTATTATTATACCTTCATTGGGGGCTGAGCCCCCCTAAAATGAAAATCCTAGAATTGTCCCTGGTTCCGCTACTTCTGTGACTGGATATGTGGATCTTTTGTGTGTGGGCATCCTCTGGGGTCCAGTATGAATGAAAGACATCATGTGTTTAGTGCCGATGGCCAATCCAATTATTAGTTGGTCATTTCTATTTATTTTTTATTGTTTTAAAAAAATGTTTTATAAGTATCGGTTCAGTCACAGTTTAGGCACAGGTCCCGTTTTAAAAGTATCGATTTGGCACCAGTATCGAAAAAAAAACCAAACGATACCCAACCCTACCAGTGATTGGGTCATGAATGGCTGCCAAGACATATTCCTTTGCCAAATGAAGCATTGGTCTGATCGTTTATTGTGCTGACAAAGATGCTTGAGAAACTCTAATCCAATGACTACTTCAATACCCTGATTTAGGGTTAATGAAATCATCCCTTACACTTCAAATGTTACTTGTACTTGCTTTTATGTGTGAAACTGGAATTCTGGTGGGTATTTAAAGCTGCTGGAATTTGTTATCCAAGTCCAAATGTAACTTAGATAAAGCTGTGTTACCCTACCTTACACGTATGTCTATTTGGATTATTTGAACTAGAAACACAAAGAATAATCAGTCATAGACTGGATGGCTATTAAATTTTACTAGTTTTTTGCTAGCCATTGTTAACATCCATTCAGGTCACTGTCCAAGCCACCTTGATGTATCTCTTGAAGCTTGATGTTGAAAGTTTCTTGGCATTATTTAGTATCACTGATAGATTATTTTGTTCATATTTTAAATTAGAATTAATAAAATTATTATTATTTTTTTTTAGTTTTCATTTTAATTTTAGTTGAAGGTTAGTAGTGTTGTTTTGTTTAGAAGTTTAGTAACTTTAAACAAAAATGAGAAATATTGCTAAAATAAAAAAATAAATAATTAAAAAAAATGTGTTTTTTTCCCCAAAAAAATATAAATGCATAATAAAATAATAATTTACATTTTGACATAATATAATTTTTTTTTTACCGTATTTTGTTTTCTCAGGGACCACCTACTTTCTGGGGGAAAATAGTTAGGATGTACTATATCCATAAAATAATTGTTAGAATAGTAAGAATGTATCGTTTCAATTGCAAATCTCGAAAGATTTGTGAATATAGATCCCTTTAAATTCCCAGTCTTAGTATAATACATTTTAAAAATTGATGATGACAATAAGTTGCTGCAGTCTGTTTGTTTTCCACTCTTCTACTCAGAAAGTGGTGGAATTGAACATTCATTGGGAATTTTGTTCTAATCTGATGTTAGACAACTTGTGTACCTTAAAGAAACTATATATGTCCCTCAGCGGTGTAGCTGAGAATTGTATGATGCACACTGCTCTAATGTTCTCGATATGTGTGTGTTTGTGTCTCCCAGTGTAATGTTTTGGTCGATGTGTGAGTCGCTGTGGGAATGAGACTGCGTGGCAGGGATTTGGAGGATTCCACTGTCTCCTGGATACCAAGCGTCCTGGGTGTGCAGAGCGTCAGGCTCCGCCTTCGCCTTGATCGCCGTGACGACAGGGGGAGGGGCCTTTGGCAACTGGTTGACCTGGGAGAGGAAGCGCAGAGTGGGCGTCGGATACGAGACAGGACGCCTCCTACTTGTTCTCAGAGTAAGACATTGATTCATAATAACTGCAGTTCACAAACATAAAACCCTTGATTGCTCCTGAATTACCAAGGTGTTGTTTGAAATTCTAAGAGCTTTGTGTGGATGGCTAATAGTGTTGGGCGATATGCTCCATAGTCCTATCATCAACCTATGCGATCACCGATACATGATATTATCATGCTAATTTATTTAATTGTTTACTTACTTAGTTTTATAGCCGGAGAGTGAACCAACTCCAGGATACTGTAGCCTAATGTTAGTGTAATCTGTTAACTACACATTATATCTTTTTAGTCAAGTAGCATATGGATGTCTTGATATTCCTCAGTTATTCAAGCAGCAGATACATCATCAATGACTTCAGTCCAGCGCGAGTTTATGCAGTTTAAAAAACTCTCCCATGATAATCAGTGAAGCTGTCTCTTATACTTGCATTGCACGCACATCTGCACTTTTTTGTTTATGATGAGAGAATTCGCAAGAGAGTGAAATTCAGTCAGCGAGACACGCACTCAACAACAAAACACCGGTGTTTCAGCGATGACTCATCTGAACGCCTCTGATTGGCCATTGCATGCATGAACTCAACGGAATCGTGTGTGATTGATTATAACGTGCAACACTGTAAAAACGCGTAAAGAGAAATACAGTGGAACACATATGCTCAAATAGTAATTAGATAATAATACTAGCCTAATAATAATAATAATTGTCTTGATATCGTCAAAAGCATCAGGTATCTTTGACTATCATCAAATCGACTATCGACTATCGACTATCGTCTATTGGCATAACCCTAAGCTAAGAGTTATATTAGCGTTCTTGATGTTGTTTCCTCACTTCCTGTTCATGACTGAAAAAGGTCAGATCTATAGACAGTGTATAAAATGCTATTTTTGCATACAGAGACCTGTTTGTATAATACTCAGGGTTTTACCATCATTAAGAGGGATTTAGATGGCTCTCCAGCTGGTGAAAAGGACCTGCAAAGATATGAGAATAGAATAATTGGGCACAAGAGGAAAAAAACAGTATTAGAGAGGATAAGATAGACAGAAAGAAAAGAAGAGTGAGAAGATCCTCTGTTCATTACATTGGACCCTGGGATTCAGCACTGCTTGGCTCCAAAAAGATTAATGGAGATTAATGTGTGTCGTTCTTAATTATTGCAGTCACTATTCTCACGCTGTGTATGAAGAAAGACAGATGTTCTTTCCAGTTTTTTGCTTTTTGGAGGGAAATAGTATATAGCACTATAATGGTCTTAGACATATACTAATTTTTGGTGCTATTTTTTATATTTTGATCACATGGTCTTTAGTATCAGGGTTCCCTTGTTTGTTGCTATGGCAACGTGCCATGTATGAAGTAAATAACTTCTTGCCGTTGTTTGTGAGGGGTAACACATCAAATTATAATTTTTTTCTTTCTTCACAAAACCCCTCCTCTGTGCTAGGCGTTGGCTGGAGTTGCTTGCTTTTTTTTCTTTTGTTATTTTGGTTTGAGTTAGTAGATATGCGTGTGTGAGTGCACAATTTGTATTGCACGTTTTGTGCATGTGTGCAATCAGTGGGAATGTTTTAGGTATAATTTCCAGTCAATGGCTGCAGGCAATTCTGGGCATGTGACTTTGAAACCAGAAAATTGATGATGGTTCTCTGTTTAGTTCACCTAGAGCTTTTGTTCCAGTCGACATGTCAAATTGGTAGTTTAACATTAGTGTGTGTGAACATTATAAAATGCTAGTTAAACAATTAGCTTTGAATCCAGTTATGCTTTAAATCTGAATGCAATGAGGTATTTAGATTACTGTATGCTGTTCTTGTCAGAAAATAGTAACAATAATGATAGAAAATTGTTTACTTGTCTCCTCATGCCATTTTAATCTAAGGTAATGTAACATCCCACATGAAAAAATACTATAGTAATTTATAGTAAATACTGTAGTCTTTTTGAACCATACTATAGTAAAGGACTTGAATTAATTTGTTGTGGTAATTCTATAGTTGCTGTGGTAATATAACAACTATTGTAATATAAACAAATTACTTTACCCAATACTGTACTGTGTTTTCTACAACTATAGGGTGTATTTTACTACAATACACTACAGTTTACTGTAGTAAAAACTGAAGTATACTACAGTATTTATTTTAGTTTATCAGTTCACCATAGTTAATACTAAAGTATGCTGTATCATTCATTAACAAAGTGTTGTAAATACTATAATATATACAGTATAATACACTT